>NC_136503.1:105694246-106164246 GCF_053919585.1 Euprymna scolopes
TCATGAATCATGATAAGAAATAAGTAGTTTTGTGGAGTTTTTTTTTTTTCATGATAAATTTTACTTATGTTTTGCTCTATAATAAAGATTAACATCAGGGCTCTACGGACAAATTTATCTTTATTTGACCTTTGACAACTTAATATTCCCGTTTACTAGCCAAATAGAAAAGTTACTAGCCAAACCCACATGACTTTTAGAATATGACATTTTAATTCTGCGACGAGTACGTACATCATAAAAATTTTCCTGTGTGTGTGTTTTAATAAGCGTAATTCTAAATATACAACAAATTTTATGTTAATACTTGAAGGTATAAACATTCTAAATTTCTCAGATATTTTTTAAACAGCCTTCGTTAAAAAAAAGGAGTATATTGTTCTATTAAACTTTCATTGTTTAAATAATTTTTTTTTTTTTATAAAACGAACAAAGTTGAAAAGATATTTTTCACTCAGTAGTGAGCTTGGAAGATTGTTAGTGAAAGAAACACAATCACCAAAAGATAAGCGTTTCATTATTTCTTGTCGCCACTTTGAAAAATCACTCGCAAATGCGACTGTTTCACTTGCAATGTAGAACCCTGACATATATGGAGGGAACCAAGAAGAATTAGAGGAATTCTTTAAAAGGAAACTTATCTAGATAATACAAGCTCAACAATTGGGGTGGAGCTTATATATGAAAAGAAAAAGAAAAAAAAATATGACAATATACAGGTATATACTAATGCATATAAATTTCACCGATATCGATACAAGATATACCACCTAAATCTTATATTGAAAACTGACTCTCTAAATTCTTGTGTATAGAAAACTGATCCTGTAAATAATCGACCCTCTAATTATTTTTATTTCTTTTTCCCTTTTCAAAGTTTGATGTATGTGTCTGGTTGGAGAAGCTGAATCTTCCTCATCCTGAGGTTGTCAAATTGATCGAAGTTTTGTCAACGGCCTTCATCAGTTGTGGAGCTGAACCAATGGCCCGTGAGTTGATGTTGTTTGAGGTGAGCAATCGTCACTTTATTTTTCTTTTCTTTTTTTTTTCTTTTTTTAAAACATTTTCACGTTTTAATCTTTCTACTTTTTTACGACTGTGCATTTCTCAGAATGTTAAAATAGACAGGAAAAATAGATTCGTGTTTATTTTGGAGGCTTGTCTAGAATTCCCCCTCATATTAAAAAAACAAAAATAAAGAAAAATCTGTATGATGTACATCCCCATGATGAAACGAAAACATCATTTTCTTAAAGTCATGTAGATTGATCAAGTCGTTTTGTTTTTAGATAAGAGAGTCAAATTTTATGAATATCGGGGAAGTAACTGTCTCACCTGCCATTTTAAAAAAAACGTGAAGAAACAAAGGGAGATAATATGAACTGCACGCCTGTGGAACGTTCGTTTCCCTGCTTTCCAACTGACTACAATATGGTCGCCTTCAAGTACAACGTGAAAAAATTCTTGATGAAACGTCCCCTTAAGTAATCCAATTTACCAAATTTCAAAACCCATTAACCCTTATCCTCGAGTGGCCTCTGGGCCTTAATAAGTGGTGAAAAAAATAAAATCAATAGTAATTAAAAACTTGTGAGATTTATGTTGTAATGCCTACAAAAACCCATTAATCACTTAAAAATGATTTTTTTTCAAACTAGGGGAGGGGAAGACTGCCACTTTTTGTTTATTCATTAAATTTGATTTTCTTATTTAAAAATAAAACTACTAGATCAATTTACATGAATTTTGGAGTGTGATATTTTCGTTCTGTCGCAGGTACAGAAATCATACAAATTTTTCTTTTTCTGAATATATTATAATTATATAGACTGATTTGTTTTAATCATTTCTTTTCAGTTGTTTTGTACGCATCTCCACAAAGTCTTGAATGCAAGTTTTCATCTGTATCTCTCTCAAATCCTGTCCATGTTACTTAAAGGTAAATTTTCAGGGTTTTTTTTTTTTTTTCATTTTTCTTTTTTTTTTTTTTTTCATTTTTTTTTCATTTTTTTTTCATTTTTCTTCATTTTTCATTTTTTTTTCGTTTTTCTTCATTTTTCATTTTTTTTTCATTTTTTTTTCATTTTTTTAAAATTTTTCTTCATTTCAACATTCAATCATTACTTCTTAGTCTGTCTATTTGTCTGTCTTTTCTTGGAAACTACTGGACAATCTGGTTGAAATTTTGTATGGACTTTTGTTATAAGATACAGCCAACTAAGTATTATGGACAGTCAAGGATTAATAGGGATTAGTATTTAATGCAAAAATTAAGCACAAATTTAACCATATCCAACCATCAATTTAGCATAAAGCACCTAAGTTAATAGGCTATAATTTATGCCCGTTTTTAATGGACTAGAAACTCTAGTATATATATATATATATATATATATATATATATATATATATATATATATTTTAGTCATCGACATACAGTCCTGTTTCGTTGTTTCACAACTCATAAAAAGAGGAATAGGTAGTTTGCTTGAAGCATTGCTGATAAAGATAATATATGAGAGATTGGAAAAGTTAAGACCCAAGAGCAGAAAAATGAAAGGAAAACAAAAACAAACAGATGCGGTCATATTGAGACGATGGTAAACAAGTATCTATTTACTTTTATTTATTTTTTTTATTGAGTAAAAATATTTCACAAACTTCAGCAAACTAGGTAACATATGTCTGGGATAGTGTAAAGTCCATTAATGGTGAAAGTCTTTTATTAATTTTGGGAAAAAGGCCTCCCTTCAAAAAGAAAATTAAAAGTGATATTCAAAATGGTGGAAAAATCAGGTACGCAGAAACAGCAGTGCTGCAGCAAAACTTAATAATAGCTATATATATATATATATATATATATATATATTTATTTTATTTTTTATTTTTTTCTTTCCTTTCTCCCCCATCACTACCTTTTTCTATGTCATTTTTTTATCTTCACTTCCCTCTCCTTTTCATTTTTTTCTCTTCTTCCTAGTAAAATAAAAAAATAAAAATAAATGGATACTTGTTTACAACCAAATTAAATTATACGCATATAAAATTCATGGTTACAACTTCTTTTGTTCTCGGAATGCATGCTGTTTCTTTTTTTGGTAATTACATTCCGCTGTCTTTCCAGCCAAATGCTTTCAAGACTGTTGACGCTAACTCTGGAACTGACTAATTATTTTTTTTCTCGGACTCAAATTCTATGTGTATAAAACTCTTCCTTTCTAACTACGGCATCATCTACCATATAGCATAAAAGAATCAGTTGCCTTATTTTTGTTACATATTCACTCATTATTTATGGAAACTAAAATTCTTAACTGTTTGTTTCTAAAATTCCATTTTACCAAGTTAAAATTCCTAGTGTATATTTTAGCTGACATTCCAGTTTGCCAAATTCCAAACCCTATTGAAATATCTCGTTGTCATCAGCATTATTTCTCTATTGCATTTTTAACATTCAAACATCTACATTTTTAATAACTACAATCATAATAATAATTGTCTAGGTTACTTGGTGTTGCCCGGCAGTCCATAATATAACATCAATAGTTCTTTTTGTTTTTGTTTTTTTTTTTAAATTCTTGGTAGTTTGATGTTTTAAAAATAATAATTCATTAAAAACAAAGCATTTAATATTCTTTACTTTTACCTGTTGTCTCATTGACAGTTTCATCGAAAGGTCGGTTGCATGTCAAATGTTGGCAGATATTCAGTGAAACCTGTTTTCCTTACATAGCCGAATGTGTCACACCTGGCAGTTTTGATGAAGAATATCAACTCCAACAGATGTCTGTGACACTGCCATCAGCCGCTCAACTCTCGACTCAACAGGTAAGTCTTCCACTTCCCAATATACCTCTGACATCAACAACTTTGTTTTTTATCCAAAATTCCCCTATATTAAAAAACAACAATGAAGAAAAGTCTGTATGGCACTCATACCCATTACAAAATGAAAATAACGTATTCCAAAAATCACATAAATTGATCTAGTTTTATTTTTATAAAGAAAATCATTTTTAAGCGATTAATAGGAATTCCTAGGCATTACAATATAAATCTAGTATGAATTATTGTTGAGCTTGATTTTTTTAAAAAATTTATTTAAATTTTTTTTTTTTCATGGCAGATGATGCAGTCACTACTCCTATACTCATAAAATTTGATTTTATTCTCTATAATATAAATCTCACCTGTCTGTTTGAATGTATGTATGTATGTTTGTATATATGTATGTATGTCTGCCTAAAATTTTACACAGAGGCGACAGATTTTCACAAGATCAATATAGTTTTGAAGCTCGACCCTTGAACGACAAATATAAAAACAAATTGGCTAAAAACATTAATTCCTTCACCCTCAACTGGACACTTTCCTACAGGGGAGGGGTCGCTATATTCGTGAATATTTTCGAAAGTCATTCCCTCTTTTCAATTGACTAGCCTTAATTTAAACCTTCGCCACTTCCGGTTTGTGATGGACGCAATGGCAAAGATGTCACTTTTTTTTTCACATTCTTTTCTTCCTTTGCGGTACCGGTTTGAGTCTGCCTGTCTACTATCACTTTTTTTTTTTTTTGCTCAAAACACTTTCAAACACCCCGGCAATGCCGGACACCCAGGCTAGTTTAAAAATAAAATGACTTGATCAATTTACATGGTTTTTGGAATATGATATTTTGTTTTGTCACGGGTATGTACATCATACATATTTTTCTTTATTTTTGCTTGATAATAACCGCACTTTCAAAAGACAATCAGGGAAGGTAAGTATGGTTGTAGAGAGAATGAAGTCAACTTTTCTTGTAGTTGGTGAAATCATCCTCTATTGTTGAGTAGAGGAATCAATGGCTGCTCCATGCAAGAAATGAGTATGCACGGAATATGCCGATATTATAATTACAACTAAAGTAAATTTATTTACAGCATGGATAAAATTATTAAATTGTAAAAGTTCATAGCAAAAGATGCGTGTTGGCCTCAAGTGTCTTTGATGATAGATCCAACGACAGTTTGGCGGTTGTTCGTCATATCTGCATAGTAGCGAGGTCCAGCGAGAAAGTATGACACAAACCAGAAGTGAAGGTAAGCTGTATCGCCTCCTTGTGACAAAGAATGATATTACCAGAATTAAAGGGCAGTAATCGTGATTGACTTAAAGCCATCAGTTTGTATTGCCCCTTAGTTATCATAGCTCCCAGGTTCTCTGTAGTCCGGAGTTAGGGCATCTGGTGCTACCAGATCAGGCTGTCTGAAAATACTGGCTCCCTGACCTAAAGGTTCTGGATATGACCTAAAACTATATCCGATGGTGAGGCCCCACCTTGCGGGCTTGAGGAGTGTGGAGCCACTCTTTAATTGCCATTGCTCCCAGGTCCACTCTGACCCGGAGTGGTAGTACCTGTTAGGGTCCCAACTATGGGTTAAATAGAATCCGACTTAAAAAACAAATATGCTCCATTAAAAATCGTTCCTCAAAATAACTAGATTCGGCATTAAATAACCTGAAAAAGGTTGATATGCCGTAAAACAAAAACAACCAACCAACCCTGATCTAAAATGTACCGAACATTTATGTTATTGTTTTTTTTTTTCTTTTCCTTTGTGAAACTCAATCATGTTTTGCAAAGTCAAAAAACAAAATGTTCTGTACAAAATAACCAAGCCAAACATCATGATTAAATATTTGAGATATAATGAATTTCAAGCATAAAACCTTTTTCTAAAATTACTGGATTCAACATTAAATGACCTGAAAAGGGTTGCTATGCTGTAAAACTAAACCAAACCAAACCTGAAATAGGTGGATCAACTTATAACAAATAAAGAGATCAAAATCACTAATTAATTATATCCTATCCATCGATGTCTAAACACCTTATGTACTCCCCAAGAGACTGTCTTATTTATCACCATATCATTTCTAGTACATTCCCACAGCTTAAGCGATTTTTAACCCAGGATCATCAAGTTGACCACAGCTGACCTTTCAGTATTTTTTTCCATTTTCTGTTATTTTCAACTAGCTAAATTAAATACTGATTGTTTGAAAATAAAATAAATTGTCCGCAGAAAGATGATGAATTATTCAACATGATCTTTATTTCAAATCACTGACCTGTGTGTATGAGAGACAGAGAGATTAAAATCACTAATTAATTATATCTTAACAGCCTATGTCCTTACATGTCTGAGCATCTAATGTGCTTCCAAGCCGAATATCTTTGCTATCACTCTGTGTCTTTGAGCCATGTGATGTCACATTTGATTTTAGCACATTCCTATTGCCTGAACAATTTTCAACTCGGGATCATCAAGTTGACCTCACTTGACCTCTCAACAGTTTTCCATTTCCTATTATTCTCAACTAAGTTTTATACTAGTGGATTTACCCGCTTAATATTGAACACTCCAGTTTAGACTAAACTTGGGAGGAATTTTAGTGTAACTTCAAACTCCTCAAATTGGGGCCTCAATATTGGATGCAGTTCCGTGTCAGTAGTTGATAGCTATGAAATATGATAGGTAAAAAAGAAGAAAGGTGAATTTTGGAGTGGTAAGGTAGGTTTGACGTTAACTCCTTACTCAAGAGTGCCTGAGGCAGTTTCATGTTGTACTTATGACAATATGCTTTTTGATAATTAAAAAAAAAAATCTATGTACTAAAATCACAAATTAATTATATCTTACTAGCAGCGGTACATAGCATTGCCCGGGTGTAGAGAGGTTTTATGGTAAGAGTATTGATCAACATAGCCCTAAAAAAAAATGTTTCAATACCCCCTAAAAAGAATGAATATAGCAGCGAGTACCTGTACAAAAAAAAAAATAATAATTGATCAACGGAACCCTAAAAAAAAAAAATTAATCAGCCCTCTAAGAAAAATGAAAATAGCAGTGAGTAACTGTGCAAGGGTAAAAAAAAAAATGGAGTTAGCAGGCAGGCAGGCTTGAACCTGCAATGCTAAAAGGAAAAGGAAGTGAAAAAAAGCAAATGATTTAGTCACCATGGCCACCAATGTTGTCACCGTTCAAATTAAGTCATTGCAAGGTGTGACTTTGCAAAAATGTTGCCGAAAAAAAGTGACCCCCTTCTTATAAAAAATGGCCCAGTTGACGGTCAAAGAATTAATATTTGTGGCCAGTTTTCGGATATTTGTCGTCCGAGAGTTTGAGCTTTCAAACGATATCTATTTTTTCAATGTTTGGTTGCGTGTGTCGAAAGTTTTTTGCAGACATATAAATGCACACACACACACACACACACATTTTGCCTTTTATATATATGTTTCACATGTCTGAATGCCTTGTGTAGCTTCCAACAGACTGTTTTTTCTATCATCTTCTCTCCTTGAGCCATATGATGTCATATTTGTTTCTAGTAAATTCCCACAGCTTTAGCAATTTTTAACCGAGGTCTATTAAATCGACCTCAGCTAACCTTTTAGTGGTTTTTCATTTTCTGTTATTCTCAAATAACTAAATTATATACTAGTGGATCTACCTACTCAACATCTAAGACTTTGTGGAGTCCTGCTAAAACATCGCAAGACATAGAAAAAAAATATTCCTTGTGTCATATTTTGCCTCTGTTGGGGAAAATGGGTTAATACCTGTTCTGACCATCCGTAGATGTGCTCTTCCACTTGTACTTTCAACGAATACATTTCTGTTTAATTATTCTCTATGCGTTCGATTTTCTTTCAGCTGGCAGAGATACTTGAACTGCTTGCATCGTTCTTCATGGAACAGCGATTGCTGAACAAGGAGAGCAGTACGTTTGGTTTGTACTCCAAGTGGCACAGGTATGTGCCATACATCGCCTCCATCAGTGCCGGTTTTTTGAAAATTCTTGCTTCCAAATACCCGGAAACTCTTTATGACGACCAATCAGTGCAAGGTAATACATATATACTTACTCTCTCTCTCTCCCTCTATGTATATATATATATATATATTACAAACTCAAGTATTAATTCCTTTCATTACAATTGTTTCCGCAGAGAAATACACTGTTTGCTTCTTCAAATGGGAAGAGTCTAAATGGAAGGGAGGGAGATATGATTTTTTGGGGACACATGTGGATATTAAGAAAACAACTTTATTTTTATCTCCTCTTTCTTTATATAGTAAATTTTTATATAATTATTTTTTCTAATTTTATCTTGCTTTTTTGAGTTAATACTTGAGATTCTAAAATAAAAAAAAAAAATATTAAGCTCTACTAACATCTTGAGCACTTTTTATCCTGTTTTTTACCACTTCTACCTCTGAGAACACACACATATATATATATATATATATATAATTATTTACTATAAAAATTATTAAATTCCTACAGACACTAGTGTTTCATCTTTTTGGGAATCATCAGTGCAGGGTGTCACGATAAACACTGGTCGATAGATTCGAACCCGGCAACAGAAGCCACCATTTGGCCACGGTTAACCACAAGAAATACACTTGAAATTTAAACATTTATTTTTTAAATGCTTTTGAACGTCTGTCAGTGTAATCTAATACAATGATCTAGATAAATAAGAGCTAATATGACCGACTTTTTATTTCCGCTGAAAGTGCTCAATGATAAGAAACGAGTTTCTTAAAAGGGCTGACATAATTATTTATTATAATAATTGTTAAATACATATATATATATATATATATATATATATGTAATAACTATTTATTATAATAATTGTTAAATATATATATATATATATATATATATATATGTAATAACTATTTATTATAATAATTGTTAAATATATATATATATATATATATATATATATATATATAATAACTATTTATTATAATAATTGTTAAATACATATATATATATATAACTATTATAATAATTATTAAATATATATATATATAATAACTATTTATTATAATAATTATTAAATACATATATATATATATATAATAACTATTTATTATAATAATTATTAAATATATATATATATATATATATATATATATATATAATAACTATTTATTGTAATTATTATTAAATACATATATATATATATAATAACTATTTATTATAATAATTATTATATATATATATATATATATATATATATATATATATATATATATATATATATATAACTATTTATTATAATAATTATTAAATACATATATATATAGTAAAGATTCCCGGGCAACTCTGAGTAGATTATCTAGTATATATATATATATATATATATATATATATATATATATATATATATATATATATATATTTAATAATTATTATAATAAATAGTTATATATATATATATATATATATATATATATATATATATATATATATTTAATAATTATTATAATAATTATTAAATACATATATATACACTAGATAATCTACCCAGAGTTGCCCGGGAATCTTTACTTTCATGCCATATCTCTCAAATTTCTTTTGTAAAACTCGAAATGAGTTGAGTTTTGAACAAAGCAAAATTTTACCCCTTCGGCGATATGACCCTTTTTAGATGCGTAAAAATATAAACTGTAAACATTATATTTTTAATTTTCTGGTATGTTATCTTGCAATTTATTAAAATTTATATTTTGATACTGATATAGTTTTTGAACCCGACAAAGTAAATAAAATATGTACCCCTCAGAAAGCTTTCTACTCTAATAGTTTCTTCCCGCGAACAGCTAGACTTTTTAACTCCCATCCTGCTACCTGCTTCCCTGACTGTACTGATATGCAGAAGTTTAAATGTAATGTAAACCAACATCTTGTTAATCTTTCTTAGGCATAGTTCCAAATAGTAGCCCTTTACGTCCAAGTGGCGATATACTTTGTTAGGGTTGAACGTGAGTAAAAAAAAAAAAAGAAACTCAAATAACAAAGATTTTTTTACAATGTAGAGAAATCAATTTTTAAAGCAAATGCGTTAATTATAAAATGTTTACGATGAAACTTTCTATAACCGTGTATTATATTTAATGTTTGAAATGAGCATGATTAAAGTAAAAACAAATTACCAGGATCCATTTTGCTCTAAATAATTAATCTGGCTGAAATACCAAATGATGTTTATTCTAAAGAAATATTAGCTATATTGTTGATGATATTTACTTAAGTCAAAGTTCAGTTTAACGACGTTCAGTGATTGACCTTAGTATGTTCATCGGTAGAGATTCGGAATAAATGCTAATTCGTTTTTTGTTTTCGGGATCATATAACACACACATATTTTTCTGTTGTCTTTTTTAAATGTGCTCCTTTGTGAACAACTGTGTGCTGCGTTCGGCCGAATTAAGTTTGAAATGCATTCAGAAATCTTTTGTTTGTCTTTTAAATAAATAAAGCTTACTTCAATTTTTTTCTACTTTAGCAAACAATTAAAATAAATTAAATCAAGTTTATATAATATTCCCAAACAGAACAATTAAAACAATTCTATTAATAAAAACAATTAATAACATCAAGCTAATTATTAAAATAGATTTTAGTTAATGTACTATGCAAAGTATGAGGGGTGTGCAATAAGTAATGCCCCTGACCCACTTCCAGTTGTCTGATCTAGCTGAAATTTTGCATGTGCAATGATTTATATCTCTACGGGTTATGTGGCAAATTACAGCTCTGAACTAATTGTGGTTTCTGTTTTACAGATGTTTGAACTGAGTCAGGTGTGAAATGGATCCGGTTTTTGTATTTGAAAGGACGCACACCACAGGAGACTTTTGATGAAATGAAAGAAACTTATGGTGATAATGCCCCATCATATGACCTTGTAAAACGCTGGCATCGTGAATTTTTTTTTTTTTTTTTAAACAGTGATCACCATTTATCAAGGCCCGGAAGCCACTCATGGATAAGGGTTATTGCAAGTACATTACGTTAGTGTGGAGATTTGATGAAGTGTTTACTTAAGGGGGCGGTTCATTAGGAATGTGTTAACATTGGACTTGAAGACATCCAAGTTGTAGTCCGGAGGGAAGCAGGCAGACGGAACAGAGTTCCACAGGCGTGCAGTTCTAAGAAAGAAGCTTTGTTCATGGAATCCGCGTTTTGATTTAGGTACAGATATAGAGTGGGGGAAATTTTTCACAGTGGATTCAGCTAGACGGGTGTTTTTCGTGAAAGATTGGTGAGGGGGGACCAGAGATTGGAGCTCATACGAGCACCTGCCATGAATAACGATAAAACAAGGTTAGGCTCGCAACGTCTCTTCTGTGGGAGAGAGGTTGCAGGGTAGAGAAAAGGGCATCCCCCACTAAACCACGAAGTCTATTTTGTACTCTGTCAAGGCATGATAGGCTGTTTTTGGCAGCTCCCGCCAAGATATGGCAACAGTATTCCATCCTTGGACGTACTTGGCTTTTATATAGATAGAAAATTGCATCAGTAGTGAGATATCTTCTGGAGCGGTAGAAGGATCCCACCATCTTTCCAGCAACCTTGGCAACAGACTTGATGTATGTGTTCCATTTCAGATCAGGAGTAAAGGTCAAACCCAGAAGCTTGTCAAAACATGGGGCCTCACCCAGACGAGAGCCATCCATCACAATTGATGCCAGCTGGGGATCAGAGCGTTGATGATGTAAGGATAGGAGTTTGGTTTTGGATGCATTAAAAGTAACCAGCCACATCTTTCCCCACTGAACCACGCGCTCGAGATCAGAGGAGAGAGAATTTAAACATGGCCAGAAAAATGCTATTGATGAGGCATCTGTCCGTCAAGTTGAGGCTGCCATTTTGGAAGATCGCCGCATTTCTATTTGCCAAATAGCCCAAGATGTCAAGATTAGTACAGGGTCTGTGGAAACTATCATTCATGACCATTTGCATATGCATAAGGTGTCTGGCAGATGGATTCCCAGGTTGCTCACACCATTCCAGAAGCGAAAACGTGTCGAGTGCTCGAGGATGAATTTGGAGATGTGCCAAGAAGATGAGTCAAAGTTTTTCAAAAGACTGATTACACAGGATGAAACCTGGGTCCATCACTATGATCCAGAGACCAAAGCCCAGTCAATGCAGTGGAAGCACTTGGACTGACCACTTCCAAAGAAGGCAAGGGTGCATCCCTCTGCTGGCAAAGTCATGCTCACAGTCTTCTGGGACCAGGACGGAGTAGTGCTGACAGATTTTCTGGCAAAGGGTACCACAATTACAGAAGCCTATTATGCTTCACTTTTGAAGAAATTAAGGGAAGCTATCAAAATCAAGAGGTGGGGCAAGATCAGCAAAGGTACCCTCCTCCTGCAGGACAACGCTCCGGTCCACAACTCACATGTCGCCAGATCAGAAGCAGGGGCATGTGGTTATGAAATCCTTCCCCATCCTCCCTACTCTCTTGACCTTACACCCTCTGACTTTCACCTCTTTCCAGTGTTGAAAGGAAAGCGTTTCTCAGATGATGCAGCCTTGATTTATGAAGTCACGTCGTGGCTGGAGGACCAACCTGGGGGTGTTCTACAAAAGCGGTCTCCAGAGCTGCATTAAATGATGGGAGAAATGCATAACTCTGGGTGGTTCCTATGTAGAGAAGGCTAATAACTGTGTCAAGTTTCGTTGCTCTACTGCTATGGGAAGTGGGTCAGGGGCATTACTTATTGCACACCCCTCGTAGGTTACTTCTTGAATGTAGATTTCCTTTGAATAAATAGTATGTATAGAAATCCTGCTGGAATAAAAGTGTATGAAAGTTTGTTTTCTATATCTATATATTAATATGTGTGTGTGTGTGTGTGTGTTATTTTCTGTTTCACGCTTACATCCGGGTTGTTTAATTGTTATGTACTTCCATTTTTTTTGTCATAAATATATAATTCTTCATAAGTTTTGGTTTCGGTTATGACTGAAGAAATTCAAGTTATATATATATATATATATATATATATATATATATATACACATATTGGTTTCGGTTTCAACTGATGGCATTTAAGTCATCTAATTTTTTTTTATAAATAATTTTATCTAGAATTCTTCATAAGTTTTGGTTTCAGTTTCCATTATTGCTGAAGGAACTCAAGTTATGAATATATATATTTTTATTTTTCATAAGTTTTTATTTCGGTTTTGATTCAAGCTAATGAACCCAAGTCATATAGATATATTTTTTATCTTTGAATTCACAATTTTTCATATATAAAAATCGATAGAGCATTAACTCTGTAATAATATATACAAAATCTGCAAGAATTAAAATATCATATTTAAGCTTATTTTACGACTGGGTTTTGCTGGCTTTTCGTGCTAGCTTAGATAAATACTTTTGCAGTTTTAACAAAAGAGCTACAATAATATCATCTACAGAATGTCAACATCAATATATTACATATGAATGAGTCCCCTGTGGAATTTCCACATGTCCCGCTAGTGTATATATTAATACGATAGAGTGTGTGTTATTTTTTGTGTCATGCTTACATCTTTTTTCTTCCGAGTGACTATCGTTTAATTGTTATTATCTTCCAATTCTTTTAATTAATTATTTTACCCAGAATTCCTCATAAGTTTTGGTTTCGATTTCAATTATAGCTGACATTCTCTTATGTCTTTAATATATATATATATATATATATATATATATATATGACATTCTCTTATGTCTTTAATATATATATATATATATATATATATATATATTTTTTTTTTTTTTCTTCATAAGTTTTAGTTTTGGTTTCAATTCAAGCTGATGCACCCAAGTCATGGATATTTATTTTTGAAATCGCAACCTTATAATATATAAGAATTGATGGAAAATTGACTCTATAATAATATATATGAAATCTGAATAAATTAAAATATCATATTTAAGTATATTTTACGACCGGGCTACGCTGGGAATCCCTGTTAGCTAAGGTAAATACTTTTGCAGTTGTAACAAAAGAGCTACAATAATATCAGGGCGTCTCCATTTATGCTGAACGTCCACAGAATGCCAATATTATATATGAAAAAGTCTGCTGTGGAATTTCCACAGGTCCTACTGGTTATTATGATTATCATTTTTGTTATTATTTATAATTATAATTATCATTTTTATTATTATTTATAATTATGATTATCATTTTTATTATTATTTATAATTATGATTATCATTTTTGTTATTATTTATAATTATGATTATCATTTTTATTATTATTTATAATTATGATTATAATTTTTGTTATTATTTATGATTATGATTATCATTTTTGTTATTATTTATAATTATGATTATCATTTTTGTTATTATTTATAATTATGATTGTCATTTTTGTTATTATTTATAATTATGATTATCATTTTTGTTATTATTTATAATTATGATTATCATTTGTATTATTATTTATAATTATGATTATCATTTTTGTTATTATTAATAATTATGATTGTCATTTTTATTATTATTTATAATTATGATTATAATTTTTGTTATTATTTATGATTATGATTATCATTTTTGTTATTATTTATAATTATGATTATCATTTTTGTTATTATTTATAATTATGATTGTCATTTTTATTATTATTTATAATTATGATTATCATTTTTGTTATTATTTATAATTATGATTATCATTTGTATTATTATTTATAATTATGATTATCATTTTTATTATTATTATTATTTATAATTATGATTATCATTATTATTATTATTTATAATTATGATTGTCATTTTTGTTATTATTTATAATTATGATCATCATTTTTATTATTATTTATAATTATGATTATAATTTTTGTTATTATTTATGATTATGATTATCATTTTTGTTATTATTTATAATTATGATTATCATTTTTGTTATTATTTATAATTATGATTGTCATTTTTATTATTATTTATAATTATGATTATCATTTTTATTATTATTTATAATTATGATTATCATTATTATTATTATTTATAATTATGATTATCATTTTTGTTATTATTTATAATTATGATTGTCATTTTTATTATTATTATTATTTATAATTACGATTATCATTTTTATTATTATTATGTATAATTATGATTATCATTTTTATTTTTATTATGTATAATTATGATTATCATTTTTATTATTATTTATCATTATGATTGTCATTTTTATTATTATTTATAATTATGATTATCATTTTTGTTATTTATAATAATGATTATCATTTTTATTATTATTTATAATTAGTATTGTCATTTTTTATTATTTTTTATAATTATGATTATCATTTTTGTTATTATTTATAATTATGATCATCATTTTTATTATTATTTATAATTATGATTATCATTTTTGTTATTATTTATTATTATGATTATAATTTTTATTATTATTTATAATTATGATTATAATTTTTATTATTTATGATTATGATTATCATTTTTTTTTTATTATTTATAATTATGATTGTCATTTTATTATTATTTATAATTATGATTATCATTTTTATTATTATTCATAATTATGATTATCATTTTTATTATTATTATTTATAATTATGATTATCATTTGTATTATTATGTATAATTATGGTTGTCATTTTTATTATTATTATTTATAATTATGATTATCATTTTTGTTATTATTTATAAAGTTTAATTAATAAATATAATAACAAAAATTATAATAATAAATACAAAAGCAACATTGAGCCTGGTCAGTACTAAATGGTGACCATTTGGAAATACCAAGTGCTGTATGTGCTCTTTGCTTACCTTGACATTGTTTCCAGTCATCCTAGGTTTCTTCTTGCCACTGGAATCCAACTCAGGAGAGGTGTGGTTGGGGATTGTGCAATCATTGCTTCATAATTACTTAACCACCTTTCAGAGGGTATCCATTGTATCTCAAAACAAAATGGAGGCCAAGAAGAACATAGGCAACAGAAGTAATAATTGTAAAATTAGAGTGCTTAGTATTTGAAAAGAAAGAGCATAATAAAAATGGAAACAATTGAATTATTAAACGTATTTATTTATTTTTTCATTCTGTAAACCTTAATTTTTATTTTATTTTTATTAGCAATAGATTACATTTGGAATATGATAATTAATGTATTTAGCCCGTGGATCCGGCCACTGAAGGGGCCTGTCCAAACTCAACTGCTGATCCCCTGGACCGCTGGAGATCATGAAGCCGCCACAATTATGGTACAGAATTTCTGTGATGCTGTGCAGTATATCCATACGTTTTATAAATGTAAGTATATGAATATCTTCTTTGCTTGTCTCAGAGAAAAGCCCTCCCCCCCCACCTCCTTTTTTTTTTTTTTTTTTTAAGAATGCTAAAGAAAATGTAATGTGTAAAAAAAAGAAAAAAGAGGTGGGTGGGTTAAAAATGCAGCTCATTCAAGTGGAACAAACAAAAAGAAAGAAAATTTATATGTCATTAGCAAGAAAGTAAGGCTTGATCTTAATCTATATTTCTCTTAGTCTTCTTGGAAACTACTGGGCTGATCTGGCTGAAATTTCGTATGGACCTTTCTTATGATAAGGTGTAGCAAACCAAGTATTATGGTATCCATTCGATGCACAGTTAGGGATTAATGGAGAATAGTTGACACAATATCACATTTACTCTCACTTTTTCTCAGAAACTACCGGAGCGATCTGGTTGAAATTTTGTATGGGCCTTTGTTATAAGAAGGTGCAGTGAACAAAGTATTATGGTATTTGTTCATTGCATGTTTAGGAATTAAAAAGATTATTTAATGCAAAATGAGTGCAAATTAATCATATTCAACCATCAATTTGGCATAAAGCACTCATTCTAAGGCAACGGGCTATAATTTTTTTCCATTTTTAACTGCCTAAATAATTTAGTAACTGATAATAATAATAATAATAATAATAATACAGTAGAACCCCTAGATACGGCATTAAAAATTATTAACAAGATACAGTACAGTATATAAATAATACACATGTATATAATCAAATAACATTATAAGTAACACTGTAAGGTGGGGTAAATACCATAACTAGGGGCCAAAAAAGACATTGTATTCCACATCGTAACCTAAAAAAATCGTATTCTGGAGTCACCGTGTCCTGGGGTTCTACTGTAATAATAATAATGAAAAGGAAATAATAATCATGTATACAAATTTACATTTCATGATAAAAGAAGAAAAAGATTAATCTCATTAATAACTGATAATAATAAAAATAAAAGAAATTTTAATATAGACACAAAAACAGTCCCTTATTCTCATTATTAGAACCTATTTATTTATTTTATTGCAATGGGAAAGAAGTTAAGAGTAGTTGGAGTCATCAGGAGCGCTCTACGGATCATTTAATTTCCAGCCAATCTGGAAAAAATATCACCACATCATTAGTCAACATATAATTTGTCAAAAGTTATTTTTAAAAAAAACAAACAAAAAACGGGAGGGGCAGATAACTCTGGTCTAAATCCATTTTATTTATGCAGTATTACTTGAGTTTTCTAAAGTTTTTGATACTTGTACAATTTAATCAAGACATTAAAAAATGAAAATATCGAAACAAAAAGGTTATGTTGTACGTATCCGTTTTGAACTGAAGATCTCTGGAAAAAATTGCACTTAATTTGATCGAGTAGTTTTTTTACAGCGGAAAAACATGTTTTTATGAGAGCGCGTTGAAGACAGACATCTTGTATTTGTTTTAAATTTTTGTTTGAATTTTAGAAACGCCATGGGGAGATAACTCCATGTAAAGTGCTGACACTCCCTCCACATCTTTAATACTAGCTTTTCTTCCTAAAAATCGATCATTTTGCTCGGTATCATAACAAGTTGTTTTTTCACTGTAAAATAAAAACTACTTGATAAAATTAAGTGAAATTTTTTTTCCGGAGAACTTCATTCCATAACAGATATGTACAATTTAAACTTTTTTGGATATTTTCATTTTTTAATGTCTTGCCTAAACTGTACAAGTGCCAAGTTTTCAAATTTAATCTTATAAAATAATATTTTCAAAAGATTATATTATATTCATAAACCATGTTTGTTTTACTATTCTTTTCTCTTATTTCTATGATTTCACGTGTTTTTTTTTTGTTTGTTTTTTTTTGTTTTCTGTTCTCTTATTTCTGTGATTTCATAAAATGGTTGTTTTTCCACTGTTGCGTGTTTTCTAGCATTCATAACGCCTGTCAACCACACTCAGGAGATTCTCGGAAGACTCTGGGTTTTCTACACCTCAGTTTTAGCAACAAGGAAGATCCCTTCCTACTGTGTGACGCTACTTAATGTCGAACTTGCGCTTTTACCCTGGGAACAGCTCACGATTGATCTACAAGTGGCAGAAACCATGGCAACTGTGAGTAGATTCGGTTTTGTGTCATATATATATATATATATATATATATATATATATATATATATATATTATGGGGTGGATGGGGCTCACCATTGAAATTATTTCTAATGATCTCACTCCCCTCCCTTTTCATTACTTCTCCCCCTGAATTTTCCCATTTCTAACGTTAAATGTATATAAAACAGTGTTGTCTTCTTTACCCTTACTCTTGTCGCTGTTTTTGTTCCTTTTCTAATGAGAAGCATTTAGATTCGAAATGCCATTGCCTAAAGAATATATATACGTATACATAAATATATATGGAAACAATTTTGTGTTTACTATAAACTTTTTATGCAAATATTATGCAAGTATAAATCATGTAGAATATCTGCATGAATATAATTACACGTAATAGTTTACTAAAGATGATCATCCCATAAGAAAACCGGAAAAAAAAAAACTAATAGGGAATTAATTAAAATGAATTTTTAAAAGAATATGCAAATTAGCTAGATCTTTTTCTAGTGAATGCAATTCCAGAACCCATATATAAGAAAATTGTATTTTCTTTTTAAATAAATAGAAAAGGGGCTGCCTTTTTTCTGTTGTTCTTGGCCTTCGTGCCAGGATCAAGGTGTAGTATCTGTTCTGCAGATGCTGCACTTAAGATAGTTTGTACCAGTCAATGGAGGGGAAACCCTCTATACTGGGACAATTATTATTTTTGGTAACCAGAGTGCCCCCTTTTTGCCTACTTTTAGGGGAGCTGGTTTTTTACCCAACATTAAAAACGGCCTTGTGTCTAATTTGCTTTGGTGGGGAAGCAAATAAATACATTAAATAAATAGAAAAGAGGATTTTAATATGAATATCAATACACACAAAAGAAAAACGGATTTATAGGACACATACACCAGATTATAGGTATCCAAGATTTATAGGACACATACACCAGATTATAGGTATCCAAGATTTATAGGACACATGTACCAGATTATAGGTATCCAAGATTTATAGGACACATACACCAGATTATAGGTATCCAAGATTTATAGGACACATACACCAGATTATAGGTATCCAAGATTTATAGGACACATGCACCAGATTATAGGTATCCAAGATTTATAGGACACATACACCAGATTATAGGTATCCAAGATTTATAGGACACATGTACCAGATTATAGGTATCCAAGATTTATAGGACACATACACCAGATTATAGGTATCCAAGATTTATAGGACACATACACCAGATTATAGGTATCAAAGATTTATAGGACACATGCACCAGATTATAGGTATCCAAGATTTATAGGACACATGCACCAGATTATAGGTATCCAAGATTTATAGGACACATACACCAGATTATAGGTATCCAAGATTTATAGGACACATACACCAGATTATAGGTATCCAAGATTTATAGGACACATGCACCAGATTATAGG
Organism: Euprymna scolopes; assembly: GCF_053919585.1. NCBI lineage: Eukaryota > Metazoa > Mollusca > Cephalopoda > Sepiida > Sepiolidae > Euprymna > Euprymna scolopes. Next base: position 105,713,947 of record NC_136503.1, read on the forward strand.
TATCCAAGATTTATAGGACACATGCACCAGATTATAGGTATCCAAGATTTATAGGACACATGCACCAGATTATAGGTATCCAAGATTTATAGGACACATGCACCAGATTATAGGTATCCAAGATTTATAGGACACATGCACCAGATTATAGGTATCCAAGATTTATAGGACACATGCACCAGATTATAGGTATCCAAGATTTATAGGATGCATGCACCAGATTATAGGTATCCAAGATTTATAGGACACATACACCAGATTATAGGTATCCAAGATTTATAGGACACATGTACCAGGTATCCAAGATTTATAGGACACATGCACCAGATTATAGGTATCCAAGATTTATAGGACACATACACCAGATTATAGGTATCCAAGATTTATAGGACACATACACAAGATTATAGGTATCCAAGATTTATAGGACACATGCACCAGATTATAGGTATCAAAGATTTATAGGACACATGCACCAGATTATAGGTATCCAAGATTTATAGGACACATGCACCAGATTATAGGTATCCAAGATTTATAGGACACATACACCAGATTATAGGTATCCAAGATTTATAGGACACATGCACCAGATTATAGGTATCCAAGATTTATAGGACACATGCACCAGATTATAGGTATCCAAGATTTATAGGACACATGCACCAGATTATAGGTATCCAAGATTTATAGGATGCATGCACCAGATTATAGGTATCCAAGATTTATAGGACACATACACCAGATTATAGGTATCCAAGATTTATAGGACACATGTACCAGATTATAGGTATCCAAGATTTATAGGACACATGCACCAGATTATAGGTATCCAAGATTTATAGGACACATGCACCAGATTATAGGTATCCAAGATTTATAGGACACATGCACCAGATTATAGGTATCCAAGATTTATAGGACACATACACCAGATTATAGGTATCCAAGATTTATAGGACACATACACCAGATTATAGGTATCCAAGATTTATAGGACACATGTACCAGATTATAGGTATCCAAGATTTATATGACACATGCACCAGATTATAGGTATCCAAGATTTATAGGACACATACACCAGATTATAGGTATCCAAAATTTATAGGACACATGCACCAGATTATAGGTATCCAAGATTTATAACTAATTAATTCAACTGAGTGCTTAATAAAAGGAGGAGAAGATATATTCTATTAATATATATTATTCATATATTTGTTTCTATTATATATGTAGATTTGTTTATATTAATATCTGATATTTCCTAAAAACCTCTGGCCTTGATGGAGAGGATACTAAAACTTGCTATTGTTTCAAATGATCTGAAAGAAATAACACTAAGGGGAGACTTGATTCCAAATATTTCTCATATGTTATATCTCCATTTTTTTTTGGAAATAGGGTATGATTATAAATATCTCCAGTATCAAATAATCCTTATGCACTGTGAAATTTACTTTATGTATGAAAAGCAAAGAGGGGAGATATAACATATGAGAAATATTTGGAATTAAGTCTCCCCTTGCTGTTATTTTTAATCATTTGAAATCATAGCAGCAAATTTTAGTCTCCCCTCCATTAAGGCCAGAGGTTTTTAGAAATAAATTAGATATTTTGTAATTCATATGCAAAACTAGGAAAACAAATGACTATGATTGGAATATTTTATGGCTGTAAGAAAAGTGCCAAAAATAAGCTCTGGATAATGGATGATTCCCTAAATATGCGACCTTAAGGGCAAATGTCACAAAGGCCACTACACAAGTCAGGGCATTACCTTTCCAATGAGCCTTCATTTGTTAAATTCTGATCAATAGTTGCTGAGATTTGAAACTTATAAACTTGCAAAAAAAGGTGATATATATATATATATATATATATATATATATATATATACATATAAATGTTTAAAGATACAAAATTTATATAACGATTTAAATAGAATGTGCGGAAATTTCTCAAGAGCTCTTTCGGCTATCATCTCGTCAGGAAAAACTCGATAGCATACAAAACAATATTATTGGCAAAATTAAAGAGCACTCCAACATAAACAAATTCCTGATGAACCGCCCCTTTAAGTAAGACACTTTATCAAATCTCCAATACTAGCCATTACCACGATACTATCCCATTGATTACTGTACACACAATAAACCTTATCCCCCAGTGGCCTCCAGGCCTTGATAAGTAGTGACCACCATGTAAAAACAAGAAAAATCAATCGGATTTTCCCATTTGACTTTGATTCATTTTTTAAAAGATTTTTAATTCAGCAATTCTATCACAAATTTTACATAAGAATGCACTTTTAGATTTTATATAAATTCTCTCACCTTTCTTTCTATAAGGAACACACAAACAACACACACACACACACACACAAACATTGAGTTTTATATATCGAGATATTAGATTATTTGAAATGGATGGGATCATAAAGGATGACTGGTAATTGTAGACAACTTTATAAACAGACTAGGATAACCTATGACCTTTTGGGTCGTCTTGAAAGACTAGAGAGTACGAAGAGGATCTTGAGTTTACCTTTGGTAGTCTTGTAACTGTTGCTTCCCTTATTTTGTCCTTTAGTCCTCACATTCCATGAGCAATGTTTCTGACAAAGAGGGAAGAATTGCAGTTTTCTGGATCTGATTCTACCCATCTAACACATTGTTACCTAGTTTTGAACCTTAAAGTGGTATTTTTTTCAGCTCCTTGCATCAAGTGGCTTTATGCCTTGTCTAAAGCGATTTTCATAAAAAGAAAAAGAATAGACAATATTTAGTATATATATATAATCATTATATATACATACACATATATATATATATATATATATATATATATATATATATATATATATATATATATATATTCTTTAGTTGTAAGCCATGTTTTAGTTTCAGAAAAGTTTCCGATGGGTGATTATTCTATACAAGTCCTGGAGATGACGAATTCTCAGTGGACAGCTGTTCTGTATACGTTCCGGACTTTCAATTAACCATTAATTTGTCAATGTAATACCAGAATGGTATTGATAGTGTCATATTCTTCTTTTTTTTTTTCCTGTTTAAAAAACAAACAATTCTATCAGAGCGAGTATTTATCTAAAGTCGGGAAATAATAGAATATCCGTTGTATAGAGTATCCGTCTTGTAGAAATTATTTAATATTTAGTTATCGTTGATCTTCAGTTGTAAGCTGTGTTTAGTTTCAGAAGAGTTTCCGTTGGTAGTTATTCTATACAAATCCTGGAGATGACGAATTCTCGGTGGCAGTCGTTCTGGACTTTATAATTTTGCAGCCAAGGAGCAAAAGATCCTCCTCTTGTTGACACGAAAAAAATATGTGCAAGGTTGCTAAAAAGGTTTAATTTTTATGGAACACTTCTGGTTTCTGATTGGTTGATAGCAGAACGTGAATTAATTTGATTTGTCAGTTCCTAGCAGCAGCGTTTATAAATAGAATCTCCCAACTCTGAGGGACCATACCTCCCCCATTATGAGTCAAAAATATTGCAACATATATATATATATATGGGGAGGAGGTCACCAGTTTTTAGGGTTGTTGATCATTAGTTTTATTGGAATGTATACACGCCAGTTTCCGGTTATACTTTAAGGAGTTTTGTAAAAAAGAGAAGCATTTTTGGGATGTGCCAGATTCAGAGAAATATTTTCAGTGAAAAAGATTTTCAGTGTTTATGTTCAAATGTGAGAAAAACACGAGACATTGTCATACGGTAAACAAAACAAAATAATGAGTTTAGAAGGCATACAATCACAAAAGAGATAATTTTATATATGTTTAAAATGGAAGATTTACAGCAATAGAAAAACATAGAATGAGTTTAGAGTTCTTGTAAAAACAAGAGATTCATTTGCTGAGACATTAGAGGAAATCTGGATTATTAATTAAAAGCAGGGGTCAAGAAAATCGTATTCAAAACTTCTCTGCTCAATTAAAATAAATTATAATTCATAATTGTTTTTAAGGGTTAATGTTCATTTGTTTATCATATTAGAAAATAGTTTCAGTGGTAAAGTTTGGGAATATTTCAATGAATAAGGTTTAACAGATGGACAGACGATAATAAGTCAATGTGTTAGGTATGTGTCTGTATTTTCGTTAATGTTTGTATATATGAGTGGAAGGAAATGTTGCAGAGATGATCACCCATAGTAGGGGTGCCAGTGACACTGATCTACAGATTTGAGTCAACTGAGTTCCACTGGTTTGTTGAAGAAAAATCTGGCTTTTAAAGGATTTAGGTGGCTTCCAGAAAGACCATTTCAAATAAATTCAGAAAGTTTTCTAATTGGCCCAAAATATAATTATTTGTCTTTATTCAGGACAGTGTATGCGCAGACGACATGCGTACAAACGTGTTTATGTATTTAGATTTTGTACGTCGATGTGTAAACATCGACTACACTATCATTATGATGACAAGAAGAAAGAGTGAATGCCAGTCTGTCAGAGCGAATGCTACATCGAAGTCTCGACTCTAACTGCTTTATGATTCTGAATTTAAAAAAAAAAAAAAAAATAGAGTGGAACTTACGAAATTAATTGGTTCCGGCTTGTTTTCGCATCTTGAAATGTTTTTAGATAATTAGTGATCAGATGATTCTTTACTATTGAACAGTTTAGATTATTATTATTTATTCGCTAGGAGTAGTCACACAAGCCATCATCAAAGATTTCTCTTTGAGAACAACTTGTGGTGTTCTCTGGAGTCTGAGTGACAACAAGTCTCCTCAGATTTTTTAAAGGGTTTGAGTAACTACTAGAAAGACCATTTCAAATAAATTCAGAAAGTTTTCTAATTGGCCCAAAATATAATTATTTGTTTTTATTTAAGATAGTGTATGCGCAAACGATATGCATACAAACGCATTTATGCATTTTGATTTTGTACATCGATGTGTAAAACATCCGTAAACATCGACTACATATAGAAGAAATAGGATGGCACTTTTTTCTTTTTTTTAAGTCGTTAATTGAATATTCAAATTTTTTCAGAATGCCAAAACAATATTTTTTTTTCTTTAAATAGGTATTTAAAGATATTAAGCAAGCTTTTGGCTCAAATGAGCCGATTTCAAGCAATTTATTTTTTTATCTTTTTTTTTTTTTTACAGCCATCTTTCTGAAATTGCTTTCAAATTTGTTTTGTATTAATGCAACGTTTATTCTTTTTTGTGCATCTGTTTAGATTCGAGAAAGCGGCAACCCCGAATGTTTTCAGATGGTCAAAGTAATTGCTCCGCACATCAACTGGAAAAACTGCTTACAAGGTTTCATAAATTCTCATCCGGCCACAATCGTGGCCAAACTGACATCGTATCTCTTTTACCTCTTTTTACAATTAGCGGGAGATGATAAAGACAGTTTTTTCGCACTGGTAAGTACCGCGATTCTCACTTTTGTTGTTGTCTTCTTCTCCAACGTACAAACGTGTCTGTTTTTTGTTTTTAGCCACTTCTTATTTTCTCTTTCTTCCAATATTTTTTAATCCCCCCCCCAAAAAAAAAACAATTGGTTTATATTGATGTCATTAAGACCAATGTATACCCTGGTTTACCATAAAACACAATAGCAGTCCTAACCACTAAATGATTATTAATATGGTTACACTCGATATTGAGCACCAGCAGGGAGACCCGACATTGCCCAGGATTAAATTATGATCAACAAATATTCCACACTTCCAAAACTTATTGTCATCAAAATTGATGAAATTGCCCATTTTTCAATCAAATCGATTGATTGCCTGCTCTTTACGTACTCACCTGCAGTGACTTAGTACACAATACATTGTAGTTAACAGTGCATTGTAAAAAACCTATGGTTGATTTTATATAATTATTTTATATATAATGGCTTGAATTATAGTTTTAAATGCAAAAGTCAAGTATCATGCTTCAATTGGGCTCTAAACAAAAACATTAATTTCGAACGCGCCTCTGTCATATCAAAGAATCTATTGTTGATTTTATATGCCCGGCCTTTTTGCTTGTGCGGTAATAAAACTTCTCAAATGCATTTGTGATTTTAGGTTGTATAAAGGTGTTAACTTTGGTCAAAATCGCCTGTTTCTTCTTTAATCAGATCAGTTTTTGATACTTATCGGGGACATTCCGACACAAAACCTATCTAAGAACACTCTCAGATGCATAAAGTACATTTGTTTGAAATTTCAAAAAAAGATCTGGCCAGCCTTTTTGGAGTCCATAGGGAACGATCTCACACAGACACAGTGCCTTCTATATATAGAGATATTTTTTTAGCGTATTTGAAATTACTATAAAATAATTATTTTATAATATTTGAAAAAAAAATTATATATCAAGTAATTAAATTTTTCTACATTATGCATTTAATTTTTAATGTCTGTTTCAGATTTAAAATTTTTTATAAATTTCTCAAATGACTTTTTTGAACACGCAATGTCCATTTTCCTCTCCAACCTTATTTGTTACTGTCTGATCTAAACCATATGCATACACAAACTGAAAAAAAAAAAAAATCATGTCGTTAAAGATATAAATGTATATCTATGCATACAAGGAAATAACACTTATGCTTGCTGTGTTAAAAAAGTTTTTCCAATATAAAACTTTAATATATCATCAAAACAATAAGGAAAAGCAAAAAGGGGAAAATTAAGAAAAAAAAAAAAACTCCTACAGGCCATAGCATTTCAAAGCTAAATGCTTCTCATCGGAAAAGGAGAAAGACCATAATTATACAAAGTGCAAATATTGATAAAAACTTGCTTAATAACAAATATATGAAATTTATGTAAATTTTGACATTTTTTTTTTCTCTCATTTCGACGTGACATGAAAGTACATAAGTGTTTTTTTTTTTTTAATTGAATTACCTTTTTCTCTTCTATATATCTATAAAAGTGAGAATGTGTGTGTGTGTGTGTGAGAGAGAGAAGACACTTCTCAACCTATATACGCAATGAATTTTTGATCCACATATTTGAAATTTGGTATATAGGATATTCAGACATGCGGAAAACTTTTTAATCAGTTTTTATTCCAGAATAAAAGGGTTGCTAAAGGGGTCAAAATTAGCAAATTGGTACTTGAGGTGGGGGTCGCTGGATTTTTTTATTTGTTTTCCAAGTGTTTCACAACTGTACGTGTGCGGTCGAGAAACACGACAGCTTCTTTATGTTAAGAATAAGATTTTTTTAAAACACTTTGTAAATCTTGTGTCAGGCTGATGTAATGGTGACCATACTTGACTTAATGTCTTTGTTTTGGTGTCAGTATTTTTTTTTTTTTTTTACTAACAAGAAGTGAACTGTTTAGAAAAAAAAAACATAATACTTGCATGCACATGTCTCCATTTATGCGTATTTTACAACCGGGCAATGCCGGGCGGCTTGCTAGTCTCTAAATAAATCGGATGCTATAAACGTCTTATTCATTAGAAAATTACCTCCACATGCTTTGCTTGCATCAGTTCCGTTTGTGTTCCTGTATCCTCATAAACACGGCCTTCTTACGTTACGAAACAAAATGGAATCACTGGCGGTCGTGACTAATTGCAGTTTTGAACATGTAATTTGATCTATTGGTGATTTCTTTTCATGTCCGCAGACAGAAGAAGTCGTCTCAATGTTCATGACAGCTGAAAATTTGTCTTGGACTTATTTGGATTCTTCCAGCTTCACCCAATCGGTTAACTGGTACCTCCAACATTGTCAACCAAAATCTGTCCTTGCTCAACGCTCATCATTACAGGCTCTGGAATTACGGTACGTCTTATATCTTGTTTAATTATAAAAAAAAAAAGTTTTCATGCATGCAAACAGCAATTCTTCCCCCTTTTTCAGAAACATCACTGAAAGAACGTGAGGACTAAAGGACAAAATAAGGAAGCAAGAGTTGCATTTCACGTTAATTGCACTGCATTTCTTGTGTATTCAGTGCTGCAAAAAAAAAAAATTTGAGTTGCATCTGAACTTCTTTCCACAAATTGAGCAGAAAAATTGCCCCCCCCCCCCCCCGGGGAACTTTTGAACACTACAACCACCTGATCATCACTTCAATTTTAGTACATTCATTCTTAAACCTTTAATTTCAATAGCATTCCACCAAGTCTTCTGTTGTTTCACAAACGAGTACTAAAACATCGGCATACAGTATCTATTCTGGACAACTTGTACGAAACTTAACGTTTAATGGATTCTAAGCTTTTGAACACAACAACCATTGATCATCACGTTCATTCTTGACTAAAGATACTTTATCTGAAAATATTTCATCCAAGCTCATTGGCTTAACATTCACAGGGAACATGAATTGAAACAGATACACTGAGAGCATTGCCAAGGCTGCTGCAAAGAATGTTCAAAATCATATGATGTCTTCAGAGGAATCTGACCAACAATGGACCGAAGTCTATGGAGAACACTAATCATGATTTCATCTGTGTCATGAACATGCCATGATACAAAAAGAAAAAGATCTGCTGCTAGTCTCACTCTTAGACAGGATTCCAAAGAGAGTCGCCAACCTAATAGGTCCCACACTGTCAGCTAGGCTTCAACCTCTGTCCCACCGACGAAATGTTGCATCCCTCTGCCTGTTTTACAAGTATTTTAATGGTGGATGCTCTGACAAACAACAAGGTCATGCATCCCTTCGACATAAATACTCCCGACAAACCCGACAAGCAGCAAAATCCCACCCCTACACAGTAGAGATCCCTAGATGTAAGAAAGCCTTTTACTCTAGTAGTTTCTTTCCCTTTGACTGCTAGACTTTGAAATTCCTTTCCAGGTTCTTGTTTTACCGACTGTACTGACATGCAGAAGTTCAAGTGTAATGCAAACAGACATCTTGCTGCTCAACTCCCTACATAGTATCCCTGCAAATTATGTCCCAAATAGTAACCCCCTACATCAAATAGCACTGTGCCTTGTTTGAGGTGAAAATGCAATAAATAAAAAATAAATTTTAAAAAAATTCTTAAACTTTTAATTTCCATAAGATTCTTTAAAGTCTTCCATTGTTTCATCATAAGCAACTGCTGAATCCGCAGCATCTCTTGTGTATGAAACGTAACAAACTTAACTGTTATATTTTAACGACACAATTGTATGTTTTCTTGATTTTTCTTGAGTCTTTTCTCTCTTTCAGGATAATCAAATCAGCCTCCAAATTCAACCAAGAAAGCTCCGCTTACTGGAATGCTGATATCAGCAAGAAACGTGTCGGTTATGTTTACTGCGTGGTCCAACTTTTGTGCCAGTGTTCTTACCAGGATGACATCAGCGAGGAAACATTTAGCAACACCATTTTAAACCTTCTTACGGAAATCGAGACTGTTGAAATATCAGGTAAGATTTATTATCATTAGAAATTGGCATCGATTTATTAAAGACTGAGGAGTACTCGTTCGCGATTGTGCAGTATAGTTAACAAGAACAAAAACAAAATAAATGAACAACAAGTAACTTGGTTCTTGTCCAGAAATCCTCCTATATTAAAAAAATCAAAAATATAGAAAATTCTGTATGATGCCTATACTTGTGTTGAACAAAAATGACATATTCCAAAAATCACAAATCGATCAAGCAGTTTTATTTCTGTTGTATTATGAATAAGCGTATGGTGGCGGGAAAGAACCAGACAAACAAACAAGTTTAATTTTAAACGATTAATTGTTCAATCATTTGAAAAAAAACTTAAGAAAAGCAAAATAATGTATTCTCCAGTTCATCGACAGTTTGTCGCTGCCGTTAAGGTTATTCATGTCAGCATAGTCTTTATCGGCGATGGAGAATTATTTATTGTTCACATCTTTCTTTGTTGATAAAATATGTCCGTGTTTGTTGTTCCTTGTGGTGTTGTTTTCGATAACAATATCGAAGGATAAAGCCTGCTTTTCAATAAGAAATGTCTAGTGTTAGCAACACAACAGATTTGTCGTCTACTTGTTACGAAAATGTTGTTCCTCTCATGTTTAGATGGGGCATTTATTCAATTATTCTTCACGGCTTTGTTGATCCTTCATGGTACAGATTTGTCGTCTGCCAGTCAGCTATATCAAAACTTTGTCTGCAGTCGTCTCTTCCCTTGGGCAAGCTGTCAGGTCTCCTGGTGTACATAGCAACAGTATTGCTAATAACTGCATCGGGGTGATTTGATTGGGATTAGCAATAGATATACAGCTGTCATTTGTTTGGTAGTAAGTAGCAACGTCTTCGCCGATCTGTTTTAAGATTAGTGATAAATATACAGCAATCACTGGCTTGGTCAGTGGTCTGGTGTGGAAGTTAGAATTGGCCGCTGGTAGACCAGTGAAGTTGTAGTATTTCTCATTTCTAGTTAGTCGAGACCTGTGGCCAAACTGGCTAGGGGTTAAAGTCGGTTACTCTCCTAGGTCTCCTAGAGTTGGGTTCTCAACTGACAGGGGGTTGTGCGGCATGCGCCAGGCTCTATTGAGCCAATCTCCTTAGTCAGCTTGGCTCCTCTCTATTTAAACATAAATTTAGCAAGTGCCCAGCTCCTACAGCAAGTCTCTTCTGATTGGTCAAAGTTGGATTTTGACAGCCAATCAAACTGCTGGAAATTAAGCAAGCAGAGTTGAGTATTTTGTAAAATTAGTAAATATTGTTGTTTTTAGCTGCTGCTGCTATTATTTGTCATGGTTGGGGCTGTCCCTTTTAATTTCATAATGTATTTGCTGCTCCTGCTAATTTGTTTTCTTTGCAAGAAAGCTTCATAAATCAAAATGAGATCTCGCTTTCAACTTCGTAACATTTTTAAATAAGGAAATCAAATTTTGTGAGTAACGGAAGAGCAATTTTGTTCACCATTTTGAAAACAATCTAAAGAAAACAAAAAGAAGATAACTCAACAATAATTCAAACTAAAATTAGCTATGTTTCTGCGATTTATCAAGAACCTTTAAATGGGACAGAGATTCATTTGTTTTAAATGGGTGTGAAAAGTGATAACGTACGTACGAACATAAACTTCAGTTTGTTGTTTTAGTACCTCATTGTAATACGTCTTCCTATTCCAGTAGTTTCTTTCTAAGGACTGCAATATTGTGGAATTCTCTTCCTGCTCACTGTTTTCCATCTGCCTACAGATGTCAGTGTATTATTATTAGGGCTGTGACAACAGAATACTCTTTTCATTCTTTTGACTCTCGAGTATATATCCAACACAGTCAATCAACCAAGAACCACATCAGTCGATATAAAAACATATAAGCTCGATTCATTCATATCTTGTCGCTCCATCTCTTCAACCAGCGGCGTGCGGTTTCATTACCAACACTGAGGTCTTCGTCCGTGCAGTTGGGCCCCAGTGGGCAAGATGTTAAAATGTGCTCGATGGTCTGAACTTGGGCACCACAGGGGCATTCAGCAGTTGTAGAGTAACCCCACATGAGGAGGTTGTCGCCAGTTTTTGCAACTTTTGCCCGTGCCCTATTCAGAGTGACCCACTCCGAACGGGACAGGTGTGTGCCAGGTGGTAAGGTTTCACTGGGCTCTGGCAGTGCTATATTTGTAGACTGAGGGTCTACCTCTCTCCACATCTGCAGCCGGTAAGAGGATGTAGGAGTGTCCGGTAGTTCCTCCACTGTGGCAAAGCTTCGCCGGGACACAAGTCATCTAGCCACCTCCAAGTATCCATAGAGAGGGTGTCTGGGGTCTTCGAGTTGTTTAGTATGCTCAACTCTCGCAATTATATCCCGGCGGACTTAAGCTATTAACGGATATATACTCAATAGTCAAAACAATGAAAAGAATATGCTGTTGTCACAGCCCTAATTATTATATAGATTATATTTCTGAATATTTGAGATGAGGATTGGTTATTCGTTTTATTCGAATTCTTGTTGTTCTCATCTTGAGTGTTAGTTTTTATTTTTTGCATACTTGAAAAAAAATCAATTGTAAAAAATGATATTCTTCTGAAGGTTGAAGGTTCAATTCTCAGTGTGGGCGACTGAAAAATATAATTGCGAATTATTTAGGATCTCTATCCAGTCATGACTGATGGAACGGGAGCATGCTACTCCTGTGAAGTAAATAAAGGGTTCTGCTCGAAATTCCATCCAGATGCCCGAGTTTGATAGAAACATTTCAGAGTTTGACAAGATACACTTGAAGACGGTCGGAGGTTACATCAACCAAAATGTTGTGGAAATGACATTCAAGATGAGAACAGTCGTCCGATGAATCCAAATAATATAAATATAGTTTATTATCTAAAAAATTTTTATTTTTTTTATTAATATTTACATTTTTTAATTATTATTTTTAATTATTATTTTTTTTATTAATATTAAAAGTTTTAATTATTACTTTTTTATTTATATTTTAATTTTTTATTATTATTTTTAATTATTATTTTTTATTAATATTTTAATTTTTTAATTATTTTTAATTTTTTTATTAATGTTTTAATTTTTATTTTTTTTATTAATATTTACATTTTTTAATTATTATTTTTAATTATTATTTTTTTTATTACTATTTAAAGTTTTAATTTTTATTTTTTTATTAATATTTACATTTTTTAATTATTTTTAATTATTATTTTTTTTATTACTATTTAAAGTTTTAATTATTATTTTTTTATTAATATTTACATTTTTTAATTATTATTTTTAATTATTATTTTTTTTATTAATATTTAAAGTTTTAATTATTATTTTTTATTAATATTTTAATTTTTTATTATTTTTTTACTTATTATTTTTAATTATTATTTTTTATTAATATTTTAATTTTTTAATTATTTTAAATTTTTTTTTTGATGTTTTAATTTTTTAATTTTTTTTAATTAATATTTACATTTTTTAATTATTATTTTTAATTATTATTTTTTTATTAATATTTTAATTTTTAATTATTTTTTTTACTTATTATTTTAAATTTTTTTAATTAATATTTAAATTTTTAATTATTATTGTTATTAATATTTTAATTTTTAATTATTATTTTTAATTATTATTTTTTATTAATATTTTAATTTTTTAATTATTTTTATTAATATTTTAATTTTTTAATTTTTATTTTAAATTATTATTTTTTATTAATATTTTATTTTTTTGATTATTTTAATTATTATTTTATTAATATTTTATTTTTTTAATTATTATTTCTAATTATTTTTTGTTAATATTTTATTTTTTAATTATTATTTTTAATTATTTTTTTATTAATTTTTAAATTATTTTAATTTTTTAATTTTTATTTTTTATTAATATTTTAATTTTTTAATTATTATTTATATATATTTTAATTTTTTTATTATTATTTTTTATTAATATTTAAATTATTTTTTATTAATATTTCATTTTTTTAATTATTTCTAATTTTTCTTTTAATATTTTATTTTTTAGTTATTATTTTTAATTATTTTTTTAATTATTTTATTAATATTTTAATTTTATTATTATTATTTTTTAATTATTTTTAATTATTTTTCAATAAAAAATAATTAAAAATGATAATTAAAAAATTTTAATATTAATAAAAAAAATAATTAAAAATAATAATCAAAAATTGAAATATTAATAAAATAATAATTAAAAATGTTTTAATTTCTTAATTATTATTTTTAATTATTTTTTTATTAATATTTTAATAATTTTTGTTTTATTACTATTATTACTTTATTATTAAAAAAATTTTTCTTCTTTATTTTATTTTTTTTTTCAAACTGTAGTTGCAGATCGTTACTCCCAGCATGAAGAATCTGTCGAGATGATGAAGGCCATGTTCAGCCTACTGAATAACTGTAATCCCGAGGGTGGCATATCCGAACTGATCACCAGTACTATCTACAGTTGGCTGGAATCTTCCGTCCATAGCATCCTCCTGCTGCCCACCATCAGTGCTGCGTGTCGTGCACTGGCCAGCGTATCCAACATGGCACAAATCATCGAGAAATGCATCGACGTCTACTTCAGTCCAGGTTAGAACCGTGCTCATCAACTTCAAATATTTTTTTTCTATTCTATTGTAAACCTATAGGATTATTAACAGATAGAGTATGGCAACCATTCAAGGGAAATAACTCTCGTTGACTAAGATTTAAAAAAAAAAAAAAAAAAAAAAAAAAGAAAAACCAAGAAGAGAATTTTAAGGCGCTCAAATGAACATCAATTGTACTTTTTATTAAAACTAGCCCGGGTGTTTGGAGGTGTATATTGTGCAAAAAAAAAAAAAAAAAGAAAATTTATAAATATTTAAAATCTTAAAAAGTGCAATAAAATGCCGATTACATTTTTATTAATGAATAAGGCACGTCTGATTGAGTGTAAATAAAAAATTAATTTTTTTTTAATTCTAGTACCTTGTTTCTGTTGAGGCAGACATCTTTTTCAAGAAAATAAAATATATTATCAATATAAGTGTGGGTTAAAGTTTATTAAATAACTATAGAACACTTAAAACAATTCTCTCGCTAAAAACATTCACTAAGATACTGCTATTTAGTAAAATTGATATTTCTTAATAATGCAAATGAGGTGATCCCTTAATTGTGTATATATATATAGTTGTTTTTTTTTAATTCTAGTATCTTCCTTTTTATAGTTTAATATTAATAGTTTTTGGTAAAATAATTTTCCAGTTAAACATTTTGTTGAACATTTTTCTGTTGAGGCAGACATCTTTTTCAAGAAATACCTAACATTTTAAAATTATATTTATCAAGAACACTAACGACAACAGAAATAATAGCATTATATTTATTAATAAAACGTGCTAAAGATCACATGAAAAGTATCATATAATGCAATATTTACAAAAAATATTAAACATTTCTGAGTTTAAATGATTTATAGGAGTGCCATCGTTTGCCTGAGGTAGTGGTTGAATTTAAAGGGAGAAGGCCAGCACTAATGTTTTTGCTATTTAGATATATAGATATATGCCCCGATTTTTGTCAATTATTTGTTTCTTTTATATTTTTCAAAATAAATGCCAATATTGTTGGACATTTTGGAATTGAAATTAACATTACAGGAAATGTTAGTGCCACTGATAATATTCCGCTTGTTATTAATTCGCTGAGGATTGTAATTTTTAAATATGCATCTATTTAATTGAACACACAAATATTTCATTGCAGTAGGAAAAGTTCTAGTGACTTTTTCCAAGTGCTCAGTATTTTATTGACATTCATTACAATGTTTGAGCATTAAAGAGTCAGTTTTGAGCAAAAATTTGAATTGTTTGAGTGTAAATAATATAGTTTTTTTTTTAACTCTAGTATCTTCCTTTTTAAAGTGTAATATTAATCAATAGTTTTCAGTAAAATAATTTTCCAGTTTAACATTTCATTGCACATTTATCTGTTGAAGCAGAAATCTTCTTTCCAATTGAGTTATAATGATTTATAACAGTGCCATTGTTTGCCTGCAGAGATGCAGTTACAAAAAAAACCCTCCCAATATTAAGAATGGCTTTCTAAATAATAATGCTTGTATTTCAGCACGGTCCGTATTCCATAATAGTAAAATACTTGTTCCCTTCTTATATTAGGAATTATTTAATTGCCTTATATGAAAAATTATTTAATTCTTAGGTGTAAGTACAGAAGATTTAAATATGATCCCCTTCCAATATTAAGAATGGCTTTCTAAATAACGTTTGTATTTCAGCATATTCCATAATAGTAAAATACTATCCCCCTCCTTATATTCAGAATTATTAAATTGCTATATACTGTTAGTTATCAGTACAGAAGATTTAAAAAAAAAACTCCCAATATTAAGAATGGCTTTCTAAATAATAACGCTTAAATTTCAGCATGGTCCGTATTCCATAATAGTAAAATACTTGCCCCCTTCTTATATTAAGAATTATTTAATTATTAGGTGGAAGTTCAGAAGATTTAAAAAGAAAACTCCCAATATTAAGACTGGCTTTCTAAATAATATCGTTCGTATTTCAGCATGGTCCCTATTTAGTAATAGTAAAATACTATCCCCCCTTATATTAAGAATTGTTTAATTGTTAGGTGTAAGTACAGAATATTTTAAAAGAACCTCACAATATTAAGAATGGCTTTCTAAATAATAAGATTTGTATTACAGCATGGTCCATATTCCATAATAGTAAAATACTTGCTCCCTCCTTATATTCAGAATTATTTAATTACATTATATAAAGAATTATTTAATTGTTACAGAAGATTCTAAAAAAGTTCCCCTCCCAATAATAACGTTTGTATTTCAGCACGGTCCGTATTCCATAATAGTTAAAATCTATCCTCCCTCCTCATATTTAGAATTATTAAATTGCCTTTTATTAAGAATTATTTAATTGTTAGGTGTATGTACAGAAGATTTTTAAAAAGTTCCCCTCCCAATAATAAGAATGGCTTTCTAAATAATAATGCTTGTATTTCAGCACAGTCCATATTCCATAATATTAAAATACTATCCCCCTATTTATCTTAAGAATTATTTAATTGCCTTGTATTAAGAATTCTTTTATTGTTAGGTGTAAGTACAGAAGATTTAAACAGGATCCCCTTCCAATATTAAGAATGG
The DNA here is from genome assembly GCF_053919585.1 of Euprymna scolopes. Classification (NCBI taxonomy): domain Eukaryota; kingdom Metazoa; phylum Mollusca; class Cephalopoda; order Sepiida; family Sepiolidae; genus Euprymna; species Euprymna scolopes. The sequence continues at coordinate 105,730,510 of NC_136503.1, forward strand.
CTTTCTAAATAACACATTTCAGCACGGTCCGTATTCCATAATAGTAAAATACTATCCCTCTTCTTATATTTAGAATTATAAAATTGCCTTATATTAAGAATTATTTAATTGTTAGGTGGAAGTACAGAAAATTAAAAACAAACTCCCAATATTAAGCCCCCCCCCATTTTCAAATGTCTGTTAAAAAGTAAATAATTAATTTATGTACCAAAGTTTTATATATCACAAATTGAAGATAAAAGATCAATAAATAATATATTCAAATTTAAAACAAAAAAAAGTAGTGTTTTTTAAAAATTTACCTGTAAAGTCCGAAGTTTAAAACCTTTTTTTTTAAAAAAAAAACACGTTTTGTTTTTTGTTTTTTTTAATGAAACCTTGGTCCTTGCTCCTTTAATTGAAAAAAAAAAAAATTAGGGCTTGAATTACATTTTTCGAGGAGTTATAAACTTCGAAAGATAGCGGGTGGAATTATTCAATAGTTTTCACGAAATTTCTGACACTGCTACTCTCTCTCTCTCTAGTAATAGTAGTGATAATAGTGCCAGCAGACAGTTATTAAATGCGATTGGAAAACTCTTAAGAAATTAATTTGTGAGAAAGATTTTTTTTAAATCGATATTATATCAAATTATATAAAATAATATCTTAAATGAAACAGGAGAACATGGAGATTATTTTTATCAGTAATCCGAAGGAATTCATTAAATATTTGACAAGAAAATTAAAAATTTGTCGGGAATAGTAGTCTGTAAGTATTTTGTTTGTCGAGCAGTGACTTGCTCGACTAATATATATATATATATATATATAGAGAGAGAGAGAGAGAGTATATATGAACACCTTGCCTTTTTTCTTCGCTCACCTCTCTCTCTCTCTATATATATATATATATATATATCTTTAATTCTAGCATGCAGCCAGTCCGACGCTGTTAGAAATAAACAGTAGTAATAGTTTTAGCAGATAGTTGTTAAATCTTATGTTATGGTAGTATAAATAGTCGCTCTGTTGGAAAACTCTTAACGATCGATTTTGGAAAAAAGATTTTTTTTTTAAATCGATATTATATCAAATAATATAAAATAATATCTGAAATGAAACAGAAGAACATGGAGATTATTATTAATACTATTCTAATAGAATTCATTACATATTTGGCGAGGAAATTAAAAATTTGTTTTTTCAAGTGGTACCTACGGCGTGATTACTCAATAGTAGTCTGCAAGTAACATTTTGCTTGTCGAGCAGTTACTTGCTCGACTAATTCCAAAAATCACATAAATTGATCAAGTAGTTTTATTTTTTATAAAGAAAATAATTTTTACGCAATCAATGAGAATTTATAGGCATTACAACATAAATCTAGTATGAATTATAGTTAAATTATCTCCCTTTGTTAAATTTTTTTCAAAATGGTGGGTGAGACAATCACTTTTTGAATACTCATAAAATTTGATTTTCTTATTTTAAAATTTAAAAATGGTCAATTTACGTAATTTTTGGAACATGATTTGTTACGGCTAAGCACATCATACAGATGTTTCTTTATTTTTGTTTTTAAAATTTTTGAAATTTTGGACAAGGATCGTATTTTTTGTTAAAGTTGCCTTTTTTTTTTTCTTTTTTTTTTTTTTTTTTTTGTCTCTGCAAGGTTATAGTATTTTAAAAAGTTGTCAGTTCTTTCTTTTCATGTTTGTTTATTTTGTTGGGTGCAATTAATTCATTACTATGTGACCCTTCAAAGTTTGAAAGGAATTGGGAAGCCTTTAAACTGTCAAATAAAAAGTAATTTCTGAACTACTCCAAGACAAGATTTTACTTATTATATTTTTATAACAAGTTGACTCAATTCAAAACCAACTCCCAGGCGACGCTGGATAGGAAAACTGGTTCATCTGTTGGAATGACAAAAACCATTTGTTTGTATTATTTGTATTAATTAGATTAATGTCCTCATCTTGAGTGTTGCACGACATTTCGGTAGGTGGAACCTCAGACCTTCTTCAGGTATATAAATCGCCATATTTAGTAAAGAAACGAGAAGGGGTTTAGCGCAACACTTTCACGGTTTCATATTTACGTGAAGGTGAACATAAATTTACGAAAAATTATCAATAAAAATATCAAGCAAAAACAATATTTCTGAATTATTTGTAACAAAAAAAAGTGCGTTCAAAGTTTAATTATCGATGTTCTGTTCGTTCTCAAAAGACAAACGATACCCTCTGTGCTTGCAATTGTGAGGCAAGGGTGGCGCAATCTCCAACCACACCTCTCCTGAATCAGCACTGTTTGGGTTCAGTGGCAAGGAAAAGTCTAAGATGACTGGAAACAATTTTGAGATGAGCAGAGAGCGCATACAGCACCTGGAAGTCCCAGATGGTCACCCGTTTAATACTGACCAGGTTCAACGTTGCATAGCTTCGATGATCCAGCGGGATTATGCTATTAACCTAATGCAAGTTCTTAAAAACCTTAAAATATATAAAATAAAAGTTGTTGAAAAAACAATTGTCAAATCAAGTGTTATCCCATGTTGTCTCGTTCACTTTTAAATTCAAAATCTCTTGATGAGTTTTGTTGAAGATTGGAGATTACATCGATTGAAACATTGTGCAAATAACAGTCAAGATGAGAACATTAGTCCGATTAATCCAAAAATTTAAGAACTCTGAAGACCATCTGATCATCCTAGGAATGATCAATAACATGCACTAGGAGTTTGTTAAGCGTAGATCCAGCCTCACTCTCTCATCCCAACTAGCCTGATCCAGCGGCAGGATAGGGTCAAAACAGCTGAAGGCCAGGTGGGCTGGAGGAGTTGTCAGAGGTGTTGATATTCTCTTACCTGGTATTCCCAAATGGCTACCCATCTGATACTGGCCAGGCTCAACATTGCTTGACTTTGATTATCAACCAAGAACTGGTATGTAGTATTATAAAGCATTGAACCCCCCCCCCCCCTGCGCAAAAAAAAATTACTGCTGATAATTAATCTTTGTTTTTTTTTTTTTTTTTTTTGTTTTGTTTTTTCAGAAGATATCTCGTTAGAGAACGGAGACTGGGCATTGATTCTGTCGGACATTCAATTTCCTGAGCTGAATTTGTCCGAGTTCTTGGAAGAAGCGCAACAGCAGGGGGCCTACCTTACTTTGTATGCTTACCTCCAACAGAAACTGCCTTTGACTGTCGACATCAAAGAAGAACAGGCCTTGATTTGGAAAGTTCTTGACTGGAGTGCAAAGGGAAAGTCATGGTGAGTTTATTCCCTACTAAGAATATCTGAGCAGCCCTACTATTATTCCCTACTGAGCAATAAATTGAGTTTATTTTCTCCAGGAAGCAAACCGATGAGTTGAGATGAGGATTTGAAAAGCTAGCGCACGAGGATAAGAACACTCTTCCCTACTAAGAATATCTGAGCAGCCCTGTTGGCTTTCCCCAGTAGGGACACCTTAGGTAATTAGCAATAAATTAATCACTTTTCAAAGAAAAAGAAAATAAAGCCTTGGTGAGTGTAAATCCTACCTCAACCCACCAGCAACAAAGCTGCTTTCAGATTGATTGTCAAGGATGTACCACCTACTGAGATGAACGTCTAGATCATAAGCACTTTATTCAACGTCGCCAGAGCATCATATAGTGTTGCGATGTTAGTATTTGAATAATTGACGAGAGAGAACACAGTAACAGTTAAATAAATATGTATTTACAAAAATACATAAAAAAGATAAATTGAGCCATATCTTTGATCAACTGCTGGACTAGTGGTGACGACCATACTCTCCATGTGCCCGTCTCTGACTGACTTGGCAAACCGGTCCTTGTTACTTGGAAGTGACATCATGGAATAGTTCATTATTCCAGGGGGTAGGAGTGCGTCCCCAACATATAGCACAATTATCATATTTGATGCATCTTTTTTACATATTAGGTATTTTTTTTGACGTTATTTCAATAAATGATTCGATACTTGTACAGTTTAATCAAGACATTAAAAAATGAAAATATCAAAAAAAGTTTATATTGTACGTATCTGTTATGGAATGAAGTTCTCCGAAAAAAATTTCTCTTAATTTCATCAAGTAATTTTTTTTTTACAGCGAAAAAACAATTTGTTATGATACCGAGCAAAAGATTTGATTTTTAGGAAAAAAAGCTAGTTATTAAAGATGGGGAGGGAGTGTCGGCGCTTTACATGGAGTTATCTCCCCGTGGCGTTTCTAAACTCCAAACAAAAATTTAAAAAAAATCCAAGATGTCCACCTTCAACGTGCTGTCATAAAAACGTGTTTTTTCCGCTGTAAAAAAACAAAAAAAAACTACTCAATCAAATTAAATGAAATTCTTTTTCGGAGATCTTCAGTTCAAAACGGATACGTACAATATAACCTTTTTTCAGTATTTTCATTTTTTAATGTCTTGATTAAACTGTACAAGTACCCAATGATTCTTGCCCAGAATTACCCATATATAAAAAAAAAAAAAAATTGTATAATGTATGTAGTTATGAAGAAACAAAGATACCAGATTCCACTTCCATTATCTTCCACCAGAGAATTTTTTTATATATGATAAAAATCTCAGAAGAGGAAGTTCTAAATGAGATTTTGTTTTTTTTGCTCTTTTCCTTCGAATCAAATCTCCAATAATCGAAGTTGTTATCATTCGAGTTTGTATACCTATTTTTTCAGAGAGAAGGCATCTTTTATTCTCGATATTATTTCCAATGTTTTTATTTATTATTTTTTTTAATTATTTTTTATTCCTTACTTTTTGTCTTATTTTGTATCCTGTACATTTTTTTCTATTATTAAATTTTTTTTTCTACCCAACTCCAGTCCTACTTAGTATGCCTCTTCTCTTGCCTTTGAAATTTTTCTACTCCAATAGTTTCTTCTCCAGGACTGCTAGACTTTGGAATTCCCTTCCTGCTTCCCTGACCGTACTAACATGCAGAAGTTCAAGTGTAATGTGAACAAACATCTTGCTGCTCAACTCCCTACATAGTATCCTTGCAATTATGTCCCTGATAGTAGCCCCCCCTACAACAAAGTGGCAATGTGCCTTGTTTGGGGTGAAAATGTAATAAAAAAAAATAATTAAAAAAAAGAAAAAGTGCTCTCACCTCCCCTTTCATTGTATTTCCTCTCCCCTTATTTTTGCATTTCTAATCTAAAGTGTATTTAAAATCAGTGTTATCTATTTAGCCCATATAATAATACCGTATAATGCTGATTTTTTTTTTCTCCTCTTCTGATGAAAGCGTTTAGCTTTGAAATGGCATGGCCTAAGAAGATCCCCCACCCCCCATTATTTCCCTTTAACTTATTGTAATCCTCTTCAACCTTATTGACAATGTAATAAAGTTCTTATTTAATGCTTTGATGTTTATCTCCTTATTTTTTTTTTTAAATACAGTATTCCATTGAATGTCACAGATAGGGACCAAGACCACCTGTGATATTCGAAAATCCGTGAAGTAGGACAAAACTATTATTTTTACCTTATTCAATTGTTTATTAGGCTGTAGTCCATATTATTTGTATTCTTCGAACGACTGTTCTCATCTTGAGTGTCATTTTCACAGTGTTTCGGTTGATGTAACCTCCGACCTTCTTCAGGTGTATCTTGTCGATCTTGGGAATTTGGATTGAATTTCAAACAGAACCCTTTATTTACTTCATGGGGATAGCATGTTCTTGTTCCGTCAGCCATGACTGGATAGACATCCTAAGTAATTCATAATTGTACACTAAGGATTGAACCTTCAACCTTCAGGAGAATATAATTTTTTTACAATTGATTTTTCCCAGTATTCTAACCACTGCGCCACGGGTCCTTGCGAACAATTCTAGTACGGATTTTTGGAACCGTAAACCTATTTTTATTTCTAGTTATAAATATCACTATTTATTACTAATTACTCCTACATATTAACATATATCTATCTCTTTCTATATATTAATGTTTTTACTTATTACTTGTATATATTATCTATTTTTTATAATTACTGGTTCCCATATCGTATTGAATTCTATACTAGGTCTACTTATTCCCCAACATATGTGCTGTTTCTTTCAGTCGTCTTATTCTTCATCGCTCCTCCCTGTCTATAATTTTTACTTTCTCCCATAATGGTAGATGGTTTCCCTTTTCCTTCCAGATATGGTCCCTGTAATGTTTTTAAGCCACCCTTTACTATATTGATAATAATAGAAAGGTTGTAATACTTGTTACGTTGTACAGTACATTATTACAGTTTAGTTTAGGCCTCTTGATTCCTTTGGGTCTATAGGGCCGCAACGACGCTCCTCCAACGGACCCGGTTCTGGCTGGTCTTCTTCAGTTCGGCGCATTTCATTCCGGAAGCCCTGGTCTCAGCTTCAATGCTTCTTTTTCATGTCTGCCTCGGGCGACCAATTTTACGCTTGCCTTGCAGGTTCCATTTAAGGAACTGCCTGGTGATGTTAGATGCAGTTTCCGCAAGGTGTGGCCAATTGAGTTCCATTTTTGTTTTTTGATCTCTATCTCCATTCGGGTTTGGTTGGTCTTGTCCCAAAGTTGTTCATTGGAGGTGGAGTCTCTTGCCATCTGATGTTTAGGATGTTTCTGAGACATTTGTTGGTGAATGTCTGGAGTTTGTGGGTGTTAGTTTTGGTCACACTCCACATTTCTAAGTCATAGAGTACAGTTCAGTACTATACATAAATATGTACAGAATATTTGATTATCACGGTTTATATGGGTTTATAGTGGAAATCCGTGATATTAATATATTGGAAAACCTGTGAAGTAATGAGTCCATGATAATCGAACTGCAATTACTGTATATTTGTATTTGTTTCGTATGACCATGATCTTTTCTCATTTCCGTTGCAGTAGTGACAATGAAGCCAAAATGCTGTTGTGGTGGTACCAGTGTTTCAAGATATTGGTGCAGCAACTGGACAGTCAGTTATGTCCCACGATGCCCATCTCCGAGCTGATTGCCTCGTTCATTGTCGTATTGACACCACTGGCTGAAGACAAAGACACGACAGGAATTCTGGGAGCCATTGGCCTTGGTCGAAGGTCGAATCTATCAATCAAGTGAGCCTTTGCAATTCAATATCATCTTTTCTTTTAAACTAGGGGGGGGGGTACCCGGCGCGATGCCCGGGTGTCTTGAGGTAAATCAAAACTCCGGCAGGGGGTTAAATAATAAAAAAAATATTTTGGTAGGTGAGTGTATGAGGATCGAACCCGTACCTTTGAGTTTGAAATTAATGTGTGAAAAAAAAAAACGTGCTAAGTTAACCATTGAGCCACGGCGACAGACAACGCTAAGCAGGTTATTGAACTATAAAAACAGGCGTGCGCAATAAAAGTTAACTCTGCTGCTTCCATTTGACCTAATTAAGAAGGTCAAATAGAAGTCACGCAGCGTTTGGGTTTGTTTACCCAAATTTAACTGTTTCTTCCCCCAACAGATGTTGGGGAGGGGGAAAGCCGCTCCCAATTGTCCAGATTGAATAGCAACTGATCATCAAAGCTGATTGCTTCTGGACGTTTTTCCCGGCGCAATGCCGAAGACATCGTTTGAGTTTAGTTTCACTTTATTTATACTAAAAAGCCCAATCAACATGCGAGAAGCCAAAATAGCAATAATTTTGTAAAAGTCGGCGTAAATAAATCTATAAGTTACATGCGTTCCCAAATCCTACATATTATTATCTAGAACCTATATACACAGTTTTAAGCGATAGTAACGACCCCGGGAGCGTGTGCGAGAAAAGCCTTTTGAAGACATACATTAAATGGTCACACACATTTTGCCTTTTATATATATAGATTAGTGAACGTTTTCGGTACTCCTTCATAGATCTATCTAGATCAAGTGTGAATGTTGAAACAAAATAAAAAAATATATAGTAACATAACCTGTATGATGTACTTACTTGTGAGGGAAAAATAAATACAAGTGTTAGAGCAATTAATCAGAACTTTGACAGATCAGGCTGTCTGAAGATATCGACTTGCTGACCTAAAATGCACCAAACATTGACGTTATTGTCTATTTCTTCCTTTGCCAACACTTTTTTCAAGCACTATGGATAATAATAATCACGGTAATAATCACGACAAGTTTATGAAATGCAAAAATTCTCATATTTTAGAACTATCGAACTTCATAATGAAAGATTATCATTGTGAGACCGTCTTAAAATCTAAGTATCGTTACCTTTTAAACTAACTAAATTTAAAAGTAAAAATTTTTTAATCATCTATATTATAATTCTAAAAACAGCCTATCCTGCCTTGACAGAGTACAAAATAGACAACCTCTCTCCCAAAGAAGAGACATTGCGAGCTGTCTTTGTTTTATTTTTATTTCCATGGCAAGTGCTCGTCAGAGCTCCAATCTCTGGTCCCCCATCGCCAATCTTTCATGATAAACACCCGTCTAGCTAAAACCACTGTCAGTAATTTCCCCCACTCTTTATCTGTGCCTAAATCAAAACGTAGATTCCATGAACAAAGTTTCTTTCTTAGAAGTGCACGCCTATGGAATTCTCTTCAGTTTTCCTGTTTCCCACCTGACTACAACTTGGATGTCTTCAAGTCCAACATAAACAAATTCCTGATTAATCGCCCCCTTAAGTAAGACACTTTATCAAATCTCCAATACCAACTATTACTACGATATTATCCCATTGATTATTGTACACATAATAACCCTTATCCCCGAGTGGCTTCGAGGCCTTGATAAGTGGTGATCCCCCATGTAAAAAAAAAAAAAAAAAAAAAATTCAGATCATAAAGTGTTAATAATTAAAAAAAGAACGATAGTGGAAACAAATTATTAATTACTCCCCATACCCAACAAAACAAAAAACATCTGACCTAAAATATATTTCCAATTCCAAAACCAGAAGCCATCATCAAGTAGATTGCTCCCTTTTTATCAACTAGACTTAAGGCTATTATCTCTAGCGTGTATGCAAATGAACTCTCGAAAAATACTTTGGGTGTAAACTAAAAAAAAAAACAAATTCAAAATCGTTTTTGGTCCCCCAACAAAAGAAGGGTGCACCTGTAAATTCACCCTCGTCCGTTCGTCTGTCCACACTTTTCTCAATAACTACGCTTTGGAATTTTTTGAAATTTTGCACAAACATTAAACATGATATGAATAAAAAAGTAACAGAACAGATTTTCCAGGCAAACTCTGGTTTCAAAATTTGTGCTAACTACACAAACACACGCTGACTCAAATTTTATGTCAACAACATCGGAGAAATTGAAAAATAACATATCTACAACCATGGAGTTGTAGATGTTATTTTTTCTTTTGGTACTTGTACAGTTTAATCAAGACATTAAAAAATGAAAATATCGAAAAAAGTTTAAATTGTACGTATCCGTTATGGAACGAAGTTCTCCGAAAAGAAATTTCACTTAATTTCATCAAGTAGTTTTTGTTTTACAGCGAAAAAACAATTTGTTATGATACCGAGCAAAAGGTTCGATTTTTAGGAAGAAAAGCTAATATTAAAGATGGGGAGGGAGTGTCGGCGCTTTACATGGAGTTATCGCCTCATGGCGTTTCTGAACTCCAAACAAAAAACAAAAAAAAAAACAACGCGCTCTCATAAAAACGTGTTTTTCTGCTGTAAAAAAAAAAAATACTCAATCAAATTAAGTGAAATTTTTTTCCAGAGATCTTCAGTTCAAAACGGATATGTACAATATAACCTTTTTTCGATAATTTCATTTTTTAATATCTTCATTAAACTGTACAAGTACCTTTAATTTAGAGAATATAACCCGACAGTTCGACACATTAATTGTCAATATAACAATTGAAAATTATTCAAATCTTCCAATATTGTCATTATTTTTTTAATTTTATTTTTTACCTTGTCTCATACCTAACAGTGTTTTTCGAAAAGACTGTATCACCATAGCCTTACACACTATGCACAATGTTTCAAGAAAATTACAATATCTTCACCCCCCCCCCCCAAAAAAAAATAATAAATAAAGATTCTTTGTGTAGTTTTTAATGTCAAGAACTCTGAAAATTCCCTGCTACATGCTTAGGGCTATGGAATATTAAGCATGCAACAAATATATATATAAAAATAACCCTAGAGTTACAAAAAATAAGAAATATTTATTGTACCTAAAACATGGAAACATTTATTTTAAAATTTATTTTCTTTAGAAAAAACAAAACAATATTTACAAATATTAAATATGCTTTCTTTGTTCTACCAGACGTTTTAAAGCATTTAAGGGAGATAATCAAGTCTAACTTCAGTCTAATGTTTTCATTTAGAAGAAAGACAGAGTAAAAAAGAATATTGAAATAATATTTCTTTGGTTAGAGAGAAAGATAGAAAGCATTATATTTACCAGAAATCCAGTTTTTTCTTTGAGGAATGCAGGTAATTGATTCTTTTTTTTTCAATGGGTTCCTTTTGGTTGGAGAATTATCTTAGGAATTGTGCCGGAATCAACAGTAGTTAGCGTCTTAGCAACTGACATCTCAACTCGTTGATTATCTGCTTCATTAACTTGACTGCATAATGAAAGAGTATACACAAACACCGTTTTTTTTTTTTTTTTTTTTTATAGTTTTGGTGGATGGAACATTCCAGAATTGCTCCAAATAAAATATTTTTTAATATTCCATATTTTAGAACATTCCAGAATCTCTCCAAATGGAATACTTTAACGTTCCATATTTTAGGACGTTCTGGAATCACTCCAAAAAAGAACATTTTTATATTTCCTAATAATGTAATATTTTTAATAGTAATAATTATACATTTTTAATATTATTATAAAAAAAACTGGAACATCTTAATACTTTTATGAGGAAAATGTCCTCCCATGACATCCCCAAAAATGTTTCACTTCATTTCTACTCCTTTCTTTCTTCCCACAGGTTCCGCCTGATTGCACGAGCATTGGCAGTATTTCTTCACACAACCATTCACCCTGATCTCTCTCTGCGGGTCCACCCTGAGATGTCTATCATCTTCCAAGGACCTGGAAAGCATGCCCTCAACTCCCTGAAATGCCTCAGGAACAGCCGCCAATATGCCTCGCTGATTAACGAAATAAATTATTGCTGTGATTTTGTGGTCAACCCGGCCAACGTGTTCCGACACTCGCTCTCACTTTTGGAACATCTTGTGCGGAACTTCTACCCCCATAAGGGCTACTGGACGGTGTCATTGCCACCGTTAAAGCCTTCCACACCTGATTCTTGAAGCCTCATAATGCCCTCTTCCCTTTCTTATACACACACCACACACGCATGATGTAAAGCAGGAAATGAAAATAAAAAAAAATAATACGACTGAAATTCTTTAGCGGAAGAAGATCGACAGAAGATTGTGTATTTAAAAAACAAAAATACGGCAAAAATTGAAAACGGTTTTGAAACTGATGATGCTTCGACTGACATTTCACAGGTTATCCTCAGATGACATCACAGAATGTGTTGCTATAGAAATAGGATTTAAGTGATGCTTCATTAGAATTATACCAATTTTAAAAACAAAAATACAGAAAACTGTGAAAACCCCCCCCCAAAAAAAACTTTATAACCATCGTATGTCATATTCCAAAAATCACAAATTGATCAAATAATATTTTTGTTTGTTTTTACTAAGAAAATCAAATTTTATGAAGAAGTGACACGTCATGTTTTGATCTGAATAAGAGAGAGACAACTCAATTTGAACTATCGAGATCAAAATTAGCCTCATAATAGCTACAATTTCCTATTAAAAATCGCTAAAAATGATTTTCTATAGAAAACAACTCTTTGATCAATTTACATAATTTTCGGAATATGACATCTTTGTTCTCGATGACAGGTACATGCAAAAAAAAAAACTTTTTTTCCTGCAATTTAGTTTTTTAAAATAGGTTTGATTCTAAATAAGCACCGTTTAATTTGTTAAAGGTTTTGTCTCGGCCAATTTTAACCATCTGACATTTGCCAATTGTCCAAATCGGAATTCATCGTTCATCTCCAGATTTCCTTCGATGATATCTCACTCTGGGTGGAAATTTGAAGGGGTTGTCACTGCTCTCTTTGATTTGTTTTTAAATCCTGCGTGTAAAAATATTGGCCTTATAAATTATCTGACGTCACTCATGCTCACTTTTGGTTTTTATGCAAATGCAATGTAAAAGCCAGAAGTGAACGATGTCCGAGAAATAGTATATTGCATGAAACCTTTGGCTATGACTGAATGGTCCATAAGTTTTATTTAATTATAATGCGCTATCAGAGAATGGATCGAGCACTGTTAACAAATCTAAATCCAATATTTTAATCTGCTTCCGCCTTTTTAAAAAGCCGAACACACACACACACACACAATATATATATATATATGCAGTGCTTATCCATAATTCTCTCTACATAAAAAAAAAACAATAAAGAAAAATCTGTATCATGTCCGTGACAGAACGAAAACCATATTCCAAAAAGCATGTAAATTGATCAAGTAGTTTTATTTTCGTGAATAAAAAAAAATATCAAACAACTAATGGGAATTTGTAGGCATTACAAAAGGAATCTTGCAAAGTTTGAATTATGTTGAATTATCTCTGTTGTTTCTTGAAACTGTTTTCAAAATGGCGTTGCGAGACGGTTGCTCCTCAGTCATAAAATTTGATTTTCTTTGAAAAAAAAGAATGCTTGACATGGTTTTTGGAATACGATATTTTCTTTCCATCATGGATACGTTTTTCTTTATTTTTGTTCTTTATATAAAGGAGTTGTGGACAGGCACCAAATATGATTATGGCAAGTAAGCTGCACAGAAACGTTATTGTTTCATTCAATGAAGGAATACCTCAGGCCAACTGAAAATTAACATCCTCCCATTCCTTTTATGCTTAGATAATTTTACAGGCATCTATTATCAATTCGAAATATTAATTTTTATTGCCAACATGAAGCACCCACTTTTGTCAGTTAATAAAACTTAATTGATTTTATATATATATATATATATATATATATATATATATAAAAAGAATTAAAAGTTTATTATATCAGGTTGAAAAGAAAAAGAACCTCGATGCATTTCAAAGTTATTTAACTTTTCTCATATGAATTACTCCTCCTAATAGCGTAGAACTGTATAGTATCAAGATAGGGTTTTCTTTTTTAAACTGTATCTTTATCAATTTCATTTATTACTTTTATTATATATAAAATAAAATTTCTTTTAGTTTGTCTGTCCATTCCCCTTTTTAGGGATTAGTCATCACAGTACCACATTTATTTTAAACGTTTTATCGGAAACTACTGGACTGATCTGACTGAAATTTTGTATGGACCTTTTTTATGATAAACCGCAATGAACTTAGTATTATAATATTTATAATATCTGTTTGATGCACAGTTAGGGATCAATAGTGATTATTATTTAATGCAAAAATGAGCACACATTCAAAAAATCATCAATTTGGTGCAAAGCATTCATTCTAAGTCAAAAGTTTATAACTTTTTCTGGACTGAAAAGTCATATATATATATTATATATATATATATATATATATATATGGTGGCGGAGAAATTACTGATGTTTTTGAAATTTGCTGTTTTTTTAAAACCACCCATTATTTTATATATATATATATATATATACACACACACCGAACTTTGGAGTAATTCGCCAACTTATATATGCGTGGTTGCCAAAAGAGCACTTTTAGCTAGTTGCCGCAATTACCCCAAAGTATGGTATATATGAGAGAGAGGGAGGGAAAACGATTCAAAATAATTATCACCCCCCCCTCCTAAAAAAAAAAAAAAAAAAAAAATCCGGGGAGGAGAATCAAAATTTCCATTTTAATAATTTTTTGCAAGAAAATGAAAAAGATAAAAATCAAGATAATACTAAATCCTTTTGTAAAACCATTTTCTTTCCATATTGAAACAGATATGAGGAATTATTATAAAACGGTCATCAGACAAGGATTTAAACAAATATTTATTGGAACTTCAAAGTTTATAATATTGAGTTTGCAACAAAGTTCTTACTATTACTTAAACTGAAAATGTAAAAAAAAAAAAAATTTAAATAAAAATAATTAATTAATAATGAATTCTTCCCATCATTAAGATTTTTAATTGGTAGAAACAAAAAAAAAAATTTAAATAAAAATAATTAATTAATAATGAATTCTTCCCATCATTAAGATTTTTAATTGGTAGAAACAAAAAAAAAAATGAGAGCAAAAAGAAACGTGTTGAAACTGTTTGCATTTTTTGAACATTTCATTTTAATGATCTAAAAATAAATAAGAAAAGTAGATTCCAGGATTTTAAAACAATACAATAAAAATAAAAAAAATTATACGTGGGAACTAAGTTGCCAACCCAATGTATAAACTACATAGTTATCTTTTAGAAAACACTTAATCTGAGTCTAAAATAAGGAACTCATCAATAAATAAAATTAAAGATAATTTAATGTTCTATTATGGTAACGAAGTGGTTAACGTCAACACCACAGATTGAAAACCTGGTTGTGTCAAGTCCAAACCCACAACTGATCTTGTGTCTAACCTCCTGGTGGGGCGTTTAAATAAAATAATTTAAAATTCTTTGGAACTTGCAGACGTCTATTGTCTCGTTTCGCCTCCTGTCTACATCATGTTAGCATGATTTACATTTTTTTGTGTGTGTGTGACTTTGTATGCTGCTGTTTTTGCTGAAAATATCACCCCCCCCCCCTTTCTATAAAAAAAAAAAATCAGGTGAAGAATCTGTAATTAACAGTGAATAAGATTGAGTTTTGAATCACCCAATCTTGTTTTCTTCAATCTTGGCCTTGCAGGAAAAAGAAAAACGATGGCTTTGGCAAATGATTATAAAAAAATATAAATAAAGAAATTATTTGGATCTTTTTTTTTTTAAATTAAAACGAAAGCTGACAAAATACAAAACTTTCTGCTAAATTTGATAACAGATTCTTTTTGTTTTTGGTTGCAAAAACTATCTGAAAAAAAAAAAAATGTAAAATTGTTAATAATAAAATATTTCAAAAAAAAAAAAAAAAAAAAAGGATAGAAAACTGACCTTATTTTGTGCCTGAGGATTTTTTTTTTTAAATAAGAACAAGAGTTATGCCCTTTAGATATATATTTTTTCTTTTTCTTCAATCCTCTTTGAAATCATTCAGCAGTAATTAAAAAAATGAGTAAATGGTACGAAAACATTCAAATGAGGATAATTTGTTTTATTCAGACTACGAATCTCAGCCTGGTTGTTGTCACAACGTTTTGGCTGATGTTATCTCCAACCTTCTTCAAGCGCATCTTTTTGAACATAGACCCTGCACCATTCGAGTAGCCAGTCTATCGAATCTGCCTTATGAAAAAAAAAAAACTCAAACAGCTTAACTTTTTCTACCTTGAACGCCAACAATAACGTGATGATCTCATTTTTGTTTGCAATCTCAAGACCTATTATTTACTCCTGCTTCAGATAGAGATCTACACGGACACTACAAGAAGGAGGGCAAACTTTTTCAAGCAAAATCCCCGAATCTTGGAATATAGAATAAATAATAAATGCACCAACACGGCAATTCATGGTGAATTTGGATATGTGCTTGACTACTGTGTCCTCTTTCATGTAAATTTCAACAACTTTTTCCCTGCATGGCAATTAATGCATGGTTGTTTAAATTTTTTTGCCAAATAAATTGAATTAAACACAAAAGACCAACTTGGAAATCTTCCAATTGGTTTCCAAATCAACAATGATGTATTATATATATATATATACAAAAAAAAAAAAGGTAGGCTGCATCGGCTGACACGTTGTGGATAATTACAATAAGAATGAGGATAGTCGTCTGAATAATCCAACAAAAAAAAAAAATGGATTTTTTTTTTTTTTAATTTTATTAAAAGTCAAAACGTTAGAGACTTTCTTATTCCTTTTTTTTATCCTCAGGTACAACGGGTTGAATTCTAGAGTATTTATTAATATGTATATACATATTTTTTTTGTATATTTGAAAAAAGAAAAACCATATCAACAGATTATTAATTAATTACAGTACGTTATTGTTGTTGTTGTTGCTATGAGTGAGTTTTGAACAAGTGGGTGCGTCTGAAAGGATGAAAAACGATTGTAAAAAGGGGTTAAAAGGTCAGACAAAAACATTTTCAAAATGAGAGACATTTGACTATGGCTGACCTTGGCTCCACAAATTCCATTTTAAAAAATTTTTCCTTTTTTTTTTATTATATATAATTTTTCTTTTTACAAATTTTGTTATTTTCTTGTCCTCCATTAAAATTTTATTTACATTCAGTATTTTTCTTTAATCATTTTTTCTTTTAATTAAAAAAAAAAAAATGGAGAATGCTATTCCGAAAGAAAAATAAAAATAAATGCAAATCTGCTTCTTTTTTTTTTTTTTTAATTTTATTTTATTTATCCGGCATCCAGGGACCTTTACAGAGAAGGGGTGGGATTTCGCTGTTAGTTGGATGGATCAGGATTAATTACATTGAAGGGGACCAAGTTTAGCAGAGCATAATCTGAATGAGGAATTGTTGGTTAAAATCAATCATGGCTGGGAGGGGCTTCAGTATGAATTTAATTTAGAAATTGCAATGTTAAATATATTTTCTAAATTTTATTTGGTGCTTTTGCAGAATAATGAATTTTAAAAAATAGTCAGCGAACGTACTTCCTAACTTCCGGTGTAGCTGCTATCAAAATGATGACAAGGCAAATCAGTTTCTTTGCTTTTTTTTCTCCTACATCTATGCATGTACTCTTGTTTTTTTTAGATTTTTCCGATTGTTTTTTTTATTTAATAATCATTGAGAAGTTTTTTTTTTATTTAATAATCATTGAAAAGTTTTGTTTTTTTTATTTAATAATCATTGAAAACTTTTTTGTTTTTTTGGGTCTTATTTTAATCAAGAATTATTGAAATTAGCTTTATTTTTATGAATTCTTGAAAACACTTTTTAAAATTTTAATAAAGAATTATTGAAATTGTGTTATTTTTATCTGTATAATTTTGTTAATTTTTATTGTTTAATCTATATCTATAAAAGTGTACATTTCCCTATGCAATAACTCTGTCAATTTTTAAGTCTACAGACTCAAAATTTGATATGGAGTACTGAGATTTGGGAAAATCTTTGTAATCCGTTTTCGGCCATTCGGATTTGAACTTTGAGAACTCTACAAACTCCTCCACCAATTTTGGGTCTAAACACTTGAAATTTTAGATAAAGGTTCCTTGGACATGGAGCTAACTTAATAACTTGATTTGAGCCCAAAACAATAAATGTTAAGGGGTCAAAGTTAAAAAATTGACCGCTTTTTTTTTTTTTTTTTTGTGCTCAACATACACCTTCAAACCCCCGGGCAGAAATGCTAGTTTTTCAATAATATCATTTTCTTATATTTTATTTCAATAAATCGCTTCATGTTAGAAAATGAAGGAACTGATTTATCTTGTCATTGCTTCCAGTAGCAGACATGCTGGAAGTTAGGAAATACGTTCGCTGACTATATAAGCAAACACTATTATGTAGTTATGTGTGTCATGTCGAAATTAGTATACATTCCAAAAATTATGAAAAACTGATCCGGTAGATGTGTTAGTTCTGTTTAATTTATATGATTTCTGGGATATCGTGTTTTCGTTTTCTCATAAGTACATATACCTTACAGATTTTTCTTGATTTTTCTTTTTTAATGTAAGGGGAATTCTGGGGAAGAACATATTCTTGTTATTAAGAAATAAATTAAGAAATTATTAAGAAATAAATGCGAAAAAAAAAAAATGTTGTAATGTTGAATAATTTTACCTCATAATGTGATTCTCTTAATTTTTCAAACAAAATATTTGAAAAAATATTTATTTGTGAATATACATTCGTCATTTCATTAAAATCAATCAGTTTGTTTCTTCTTCAGGTTATGGCTTGCATTTCAGGCAGGATGATGTCTCTGTAGTTTTTCTGCAATTCTTTCATGTAAGCCAGATGTTCCCCAACATGAAAGCCATTCAGAGCCTCTTCCTGAAATCCAAAAGAAAATGGAACACTCATCTCTGTCGATAAACAATTTGAAGGGAGATAAAGTTATAGTGAGTTTACAAAGTTTTCCATCGTTTCTGAATTTTTGGAGAAAAGGATTGTATAATTCACATTATTTTGATTATTCGGACTACTGTTCTCATCTTGGATGTGATTCAAAATAGTAAACTGAATTGAGTAGTAATAGTATAGTTTCGGCTTCAGATGTGAAAGTAATAGTATTGACTACAGACAGATACCCAATCTCCATTATTAATAGATACCATGAAAAAGTACCTTTCTCTTTTCTTCAGAGACTTTTTTGATAAAAGCAAAAATGCAAGAATTTGTCTGCTTGGAGACTTATTACACACTGATAACAAGTTGACTGAAATACGACGCTGCATCATACTTAAACTCAATATCTTTTTATCAAACAAGGATTTTCATTGCTCATCCAATCATAAGAAAGTAAAAAAAAAAAAAAAAACTGCCCCACAAACTGTGACTCCTTGCTCATCCAATCATAAGAAAAGAAAAAATAAAAAAAAATGCCCCCCAAACTGTGACTCCTTGCTCATCCAATCATAAGAAAATAAAAAAAAAAATGCCCCACAAACTGTGACTCCTTGCTCATCCAATCATAAGAAAATAAAAAAATAAAAAAAATGCCCCACAAACTGTGACTCCTTGCTCATCCAATCATAAGAAAATAAAAAAATAAAAAAAATGCCCCACAAACTGTGACTCCTTGCTCATCCAATCATAGGAAAATAAAAAAATAAAAAAAATGCCCCCCAAACTGTGACTCCTTGCTCATCCAATCATAAGAAAGTAAAAAAAAAATGCCCCACAAACTGTGACTCGTTGCTCATCCAATCGTCAAAAAGTAAAAAAAAAAAAAAAGAATGCCCCACAAACTGTGACTCCTTGCTCATCACATCATAAGAAAATAATAATAATAAAAAAAATGCCCCACAAACTGACTCCTTGCTCATCCAATCATAAGAAAGTAAAAAAAAAAAATGCCCCACAAACTGTGAGTGACTCACAAAACTTGACTCAAGCAAAATTTATCATACTCGCTACTAATTATGGGATTTGAAGAATAGGAATATAAAAGAAAGATGGCATTAAAAATATGAACAAACTTTTTGGCCAAAAATTAATTCTCATCAAATATTGAAACATGCTAATTTGAAATATGATGCTGCATCATATTTAAACTCAACATCTTTTTATCAAACAAGGATTTTCATTGCTTGTTCAATCATAAGAAACTGATTGAATCACAAAACTTACCTCAAGTACGATTTATCATATTCGCTACACCAAATAGAATTAGAACATAAACCGATCTATTCAAAAATTGTTAGTGTCGAAAAAACTGACACTAACAAAATAACAAACGTTTTGGCAACTAAATATTTTTTGTTTCACACTCTAGTGCTTTCACTATAGATTTGAAAATTGTCCGTTTTACCTTGAGGAAAATGTTCAGATCGTGTTGTTGAGTGTGCAGAGCAATGTCCGTGTGAAGGTAACGCAATATGGCCATGCAAACATACACTTGGTAGTCGAGGCCAAGCACGCAGCATACGCAGATGTAGTGCACGATATCGGGCCAGTCCAAATAGTTCCAAAACGCCTGCAGCAGCCATTGCTGACAAATCTGAAAAAGATAAGAAAAATGACACGTGATTATTTATTCAAGCAAAAATATTAGACAGAACTTATTAAACTTAACGAATTCTTGCGGCTTGCAACGCATGAGTTAGAGTACAATACCATCATTTTCAATCTGAAGCCAGATCCACAGCATCTCTCGAGTTTCTTCTTGTTGCAATCAAATCTCTCTCGATTGTCTGTTTCTAGTTTATTTTTTTCCATAAGTGGTCAATTGGAGCATTTGATTGACTAGGGTCAATCTTAGAGTATGTCTGATCCTGCCTGCTGGTTAGTGCAATCTCTGACTTCTTGGTTGATAATTTTATCACTTCATTTGATCCAAAAAAAACTTTAGAATCAAACGCATCGAATAATTAATAATAAATGAACAACAGAAGAATATTTGGTAAAACTTGTCGAGAGCATCTGTTTTCAGGTTGTTTTGAAAATGGAAATTTAAATTTTATTCCATTTTAATCTTTCTTTTTTAAATTATGCGTGCACCAACAAAATCAAAAATTTACCGTTCACATTCGAAATGTCAACTTTTAAAGGTTTTTGGGTATGCCAACAAGGTTGGGGGTGGTTATTCTGAAAGCCGTTCTTAACATGGGGAGTTTGGGAGTGTCTATTCCGAAAACCATTCTTAACATGGTGGAGTTGGGGGGGGGATGTGTATTCCTTAAACCGTTCTTAATATGAGGAGGTTGTAGGCGTTTCTTCCGACAGCTGTTTTTCGTTGTTAGCCTAAACCTATAAAAGTCGACATTTCGAATACGAATGGTGAGTTGGAATCAATGTAAAAAAAATATCAAAGATTTTAACAAAAACTGACTTTGTCATTTTTTGTTAATAAAATTTAATTTTCTTTTTTTTTAGATTGTTGAATTTTATTTTATCGATTACTTTTGATTGTATTGGCGCATGTGCAAGAAAAAAATAAAACGGAACAAAATTTTAATTTCCGTTCCATTTTCCAAACAACTCCAAAACAGAACGCTCTCAACAAGTTTTACCAAACGTTTTTCGCTTGTATATATGATAAGTGAACATATACTACAATAGATACCCAAAAGTTGGAGGTAATACCTGGGAGGATTGTATTATGATAACATATACTACACTAGCACTCCCATGTTTTATCAAAGCAGGACTCACTTTATGTAAGCTGAACTGGCTTCCTCCAAAGGAGAAAAAAAATTTTTTTTTTTTTTTTTAATTTTTTTTTATTACATTTTTACCCCAAACAAGACAAATTGCCACTTTGGTGTAGGGGGCTACTATCAGGGGCAACAACTACTGGGGTACTATGTAGGGATTTGGGCAGCAAGATGTCGATTCACGTTACACTTGAACTTCTGCACGTCAGTACTGTTGGGGAAGCAGGGACCTGGAATGGAATTCCAGAGTCTAGCGGTTCTGGGGAAGAAACTATTGGAGTAAAAAGATCTTTTACATCTAGGGATCTCTACAGTGTAGGGGTGGGATTTAGCAGCCAGTCGGGTTTGTCGAGGGTGCTCACGTCGTGGGGGCACAAGTGCTTGCAGTTCGTCAGAGTATTCATCACTAAAATACTTGTAGAACAGGCAGAGGGATGCAACATTTCGTCGATGGGACAGAGGCTGAAGCTTAGATGCCAGTTCAGGGCCTATCAGGTTTACGACTCTCTTTTGAACCTTGTCAAGGAGCGAGAGACTAGTAGCAGATGCACCAGCCCAGATGTGACAGCAATACTCCATTCATGGGCGAATGGTGGCCTTATAGAGGTACAGGATACTTTCGGGTGTTAGTAGTTTTCTAGCATGGTAGAGAGAGCCCACCTTTTTTGCAGTGGCCCTGGCAATGCCTTCAATGTAATTGTTCCAACTCATGTTTTCTGTGAACGTTAGGCTAAGGAGTTTGAAAGATGTACTCTCAGATAAAGAGTCGTTGGCCATTGCTATAGGTAGTAGAGAGGGTTTCTTGTAATTATTTCATGGGAATACCAAATTCACAAGTGTTTTTCACTTGCTTGCATATTCCGGTTAGGGTAAATGACAACTTTAGGGTTAGTAGTCCTCTCTCTCTCTATATATATATATTTTCCACGGTCAAACATTGCAGACCACAAATTCCATGGTTGGATTTCGTCGCAGTTTACTTGATCTGTGTTAGTTAATAGACTTTCTTGTGTGCGTCACATTTACTTATGTAGCAGGATATTCACCTTGCATGCCAAAGGCTCGGGTTTTAAATTCCGAGTTCGGTTATGTCTAACTGATGAACCCAAATGAGTATGAAACTCGAGTCTTCGACTTCTGGTTTGTTGGCTGTCATGGCTATTGTGAGCTGCGACATTGTTTTACTGGAAATAATTTTATAATCTCTCATATTCTGAAAATATATATATATATAGTGGAAATGGTAATTAATAAAAACTGAAGAAAGTGCTCAATACCGTTGTAGAGCAGATATGCGTTTTATTTTTTAATAAAATGCATATATATATATATATATATATATATATATATATATTAGACATTAGCTCCCCTAGTGAGGAAGTAATGTCTGAGAGGATGGTATCATGACCTTGCTACCCCCTCCCCTGAAAAAAAAAAAAAAAAGGGAAGAGATAATGCCTATGAAGATGGTATTATGACAACAGAACAGATACACTACCCCATCCCCGCCCGAACTGGACACTGAAAAATAATATATCTATTTGAAATAGTAAACTGAATTGAGTATTACATGATAGTAATAGTATAGTTTCGGCTTCAGATGTGGAAGTAATAGTATTGACTACAGGCAGACAGATACCCAATCTCCATTAATAATAGATACCATGAAAAAAATACTGGAAGTTTCTAGAGGAATCTCTTTCTCTTTTCTTCAGAGACTTTTTGGATGTAAAATACATTCAAATACAAAAATAAAAAAAAAAGAAAATCATAATTTGAACACAAGACATCCACATAGGATTCGTCTTTTTTACTTCCCTCTCTCATAGTTGACTGACGGACACTTGTTGAATTTGATATTCCCAGGAAACTTTCTTCTTTAGAAGAAGCTGATTCAACCCACCTAGGGTGAGTACTGCTTCAATACAATCCACGTACTATGCTAGCCCTCCCCCTTGTATCGTTGTCATGATACAATCCTACCAGGTATGAGTTGCCATGCAGAACAGGTAAGAACTCCGCAGCATTTAATCAGCTCTGCAAGGTCTGGAGAAACCAAAAATTTACCTTCAGATCTAAACACAACATCTTATTCACACTGTTTAATGGAAGTGAAAGTTTGCATCTTGAAATCAGTCGAAGAAATTAGACACGTTTCATTTCAAGTGCCTTGGATAGTTTCAAGGGATCAAATGGAATGAATGAATTATCAATCAAGAAATCACAGATTACAGTAACCAACAGGTGGTATCCTGAATAATCTGCAAATGGTCATCTGGATTGGTTTGGACAGACCTTAAGATTGGCTCCAAACAAGTGCTAACATGAACCCTTGATAGAAAAAGAAGGAGAAGAGGGAGAGGGAGACAAAAAATGAACTGAAAATAGAGAATTGAGAAAAATTTGATTGCAACAGGAAGAAACTGCTGTGAATTTGACTCGTGCGTTGCAGGACACGAGAGTTCTTAAGACTAAGTGAGTCTATCTCCTTTCTTGGTCATAACGTCTAACTAAAAATATAATCTGATGGCATATTTTCAGAGCAAACAGTTTGACGTGAAATAAAAGTCTATCAGAAACATCTTTATTTTTATAGTTCACAGGTTTATTTACATTGCCAGAAAATAGAAGTGAATGGTGGCTGTTTAAGTATCCCTACCTCTCCTCATGCTTGGGGATGGAAAAGGGGTGTATCTTCTGACAGTCAAGATATGTCTACTGCAGGGAAAATGCATCAGAAAGAGAAAGGAAGCAGAAATGATCTCTTCTGGCTGTGATGTTATTTTCTTAGATTTGGTCGCGCACAATGGCCAAATGAAGAGTGGACAGTTCACTTTTATCGATTGTAGAAGTTATAATGAACAGAATCCTGGCATTATTTGGATTCTTCAGACTACTGTTCTCATCTTGAGTGTTATTTCAGATGTATGTTATCGACTTCAGAAATGTTCCACAAGGAGCCATGGCATAGTGGATAAAAGTATTTGGTGAAATTCAGTTTGGAGGTTAATAACAGGCACAAGGAGAAATTAATTAAACACATATCTAAGGAAATGGCAGAAACACTAGAGGATGACCTCATATCTGTAGTGGAATGGAGACAAAAATGGATGGTCACATTCAATGTTGCCAAGACTAAGCTTGTTTCCTTCAATAATTACAAGAAACCTTCTCAACCACCAATAGCAATGGCTAAAAACACATTACCTGAAAGTACTTCCTTTAAACTCCTCGGCCTAACGTTCACAAGGAACATGAATTGGAACAGATACATTGAGCGTTGCCAAGGCTGCTGCAAAGGTGGGTTGTCTCTACCGTGCTAGAAAGTTACTTATGCCTGAAAGTATCCTGTGTCTCGGAGTACTGTTGTCATATTTGGGCTAGTGCATCTGCTACTAGTCTCTCACTCCTGGACAGGGTTCAAAAGAGTCGCCAACCTGATGGGTCCTGAACTGTCATCTAAGTTTCAGGCTCTGTCCCATCGACGAAATGTTGCATCTCTCTGCCTGTTCTACAAGTATTTAAATGGTGAATGCTCTGATGAACTACAAGCACTTGTGCCCCCTCGACAAGCAGCTAAATCTCATCCCTACACAGTAGAGATCCCTAGGTGTAAGAAATCCTTCTACTCCAATAGTTTCTTCCCCAGAACTGCTAGACTTTGGAACTTCCCTTCCGGTATTCTGCTTTCCCAACTGTACTGACATGCAGAAGTTCAAGTGTAATGTGAACAGACATCTTATGCGCCTTTCCCTTCATAATATCCCTGCAACTTATGTGCCCGACAGTAGCCCCCTACTTCAAAGTGGCACTTGTTTGGAGCGAAAATTGGAAAAAAAAAAAGGGTTGAAGGTGTGCAACACTTAAAACACAATGATGAATTACTTAGGACTTTTACCCAGTCACGATTGACGGAACGAGAGCATGCTGCTTTCATGGATTAAATAAAGAATTACGTCCAGAATTCTGTGCTGATTCCCAAGAATGTCAGAGTGAAGAAAACTATGAAAATAAAACTGAAGATGAGAACAGCAGTTCAAAGAATCCAAATAATATGAAGAATCTTTGCAATTGTGGAGGGGCGGGGGGGGGGGCGACTGCCTCATTATACAATAGTAATCTGCTTTACCAACCTGTGCTGCAGAGAATCCAGACATCCTAAAAGCCGAAGCTACAAGGGGTAGTTCTATTTGCAGAAGTAAGTCCACCAGGTAGGCTGTCGTTGAGTAAAGCAATGGAGTAGTGATCAATTTTTGTTTCGGTAAATGAGAAATCTTTAAAATAGGAAAAAAAAAAAAAAAAAGATTTGATTATTGTGAAAAAGCAAAACATTCCAAGAATGGATCAATTGGTTAAATGAAACTGTTTCTTTTTTTGACTCCCACTTTCTGTTGTGCAAAAGTTGTTAAATTTACAATAAAAATTTTAAATTAGTTTCTTATAAAATAAACCTAAATACATACATTTGAAATTGGACTATTATCAATATTATCTAAGACAATAAATATAAATCATTTATAAATAATCTATATATCTATAAAAGTGGGAATGTGTATATGTGTGTGTGAGATGACACTTCTCAACCTATATACTCAATGAAGTTTTGATCTACAGACTTCAAAGTTGGTATATAGGATAATCAGATATGTGGAAAACTTTTTAATCAGTCTTCATCCAGAAAAACCTGAGATTTGGGAAAATCGATGTGATCGGTTTTCGTCCGGAAATTTGGCGATTAAGGGGTACAAAGTTCAACGATTTGACCTTTGAGAACTCTACCAAACTCCTCCGACAATTTTGGGTCTAAACACTTGAAATTTTAGATATAGGTTCCTTGGACATGGATCTAACTTAATAACTTGATTTGAGCCCAAAACAAATTTTAAGGGGTCATAATAGGGGTCAAAGTTTTAAAAATTGACCACTTTTTTATTTTTTGCTCAACCTACACCTCCAAATACCCGGGCAACACCGGGCATTCATGCTAGTAATCTATATATCTATAAAAGTGGGAATGTGTGTGTGAGAGAGATGACACTTCTCAACCTATATACTCAATGAAGTTTTGATCTACAGACTTCAAAGTTGGTATATAGGATAATCAGATATGTGGAAAACTTTTTAATCAGTCTTCATCCAGAAAAAAAACGGCTGCTAAGGGGTCCAAATTGAAAAACTAATACGTGGGGGTCGTCAGATTTTTATCTGTTTGCTAACTTTTTCATGAATACAGATGCATGAATGGTTCACAGATTAATTATGTAAAAAATAAGTAGGGTTGAAAATATTTTTTAAAGACTGGCCTAATGGTTATCGTACTTGACTCATTGTCTTTAGTTTTTGGTCTCGATCTCAGCTCGAATATTTTTTTTTTTCTTTTTACTTACAGGAAGTGAACTGTTTAGAAAGAACATAATACTTGCATGCGCGTCTCAGTTTCTATATGAATTAAAATATATTGATGCATATTTTACGACTGGGCAATACCGGGCCGTCTGTTAGTAAATTAATAAAGTATTATATAAAATATTTTTTTATGTTAATTATAACAACATGACTGCAGTATAGTAATATATTAGTATGGCATTGGTAACTATACATTGGAATTCAAAGATGGTATAACTAAAAGAAAACACAATTGTAACTTCGCTTCTGATTTTCAGATTTTGTAATCATGCCCGTATTCCCTTTTTTCTTTTTTTTAAGTTAATGAGTTCCTATTCTTCTGATGTGTGAGGGAAGAATAGATTAAAAAATTGAAATAATTATACTTCTGTGCTACGAAACAGGTGCTGTCAAGAATTGTGGAAAGAAATAAAAGGTAAGATGGCCAACATTTTGAAAAATAAAAGGATTGGTATAAATAAAAAGTGAAAGATAATTGAATAAGCATATTTTTTTCCATAGTAATATCTAGTAATATCTAGTAAGTAATAAATAATGATATTTACAACTAGAAATAAAATAGGCATAAAGTTCCCAAAATTTGTACTACAACTGTCTGCAAGATAAGTAATTTTACCCGTCCTATGATGAGTATTGTTTTAGTTGTAAAATAAATATACATTATTAATATTATTATTATTATGATTATCTTATTATTATTATTATTATGATTATCTTATTATTATTATTATTATGATTATCTTATTATTATTATTATTATGATTATCTTATTATTATTATTATTATTATTATTATTATTATTATTATTATCATGATTATCTTATTATTATTATTATTATTATCATGATTATCTTATTATTATTATTATTATTATCATGATTATCTTATTATTATTATTATTATTATCATTATTATCTTATTATTTATTATTATTATCATTATTATCTTATTATTATTTATTATTATTATTATCATTATTATTATCATCTTATTATTATCTTATTATTATTATTATTATTATTATCTTATTATCTTATTATATTTTTATTACTATAAATCTGAGGAAATCAATGCTTGTTTTACCTGTTATTCACACAAAATACATGTTAAAATATTCCTTGATTTTGCGATTGCGTTATGTTTTAGAAAAATGTTTATATTTAAAATTAGCCGTAATTTTATTCATCAAATCACTTATCTCAAGCTTTGTATAACTTTCACCCTCTCTTATTCACTCGTGTTACTTCTGTTTTAGGTGTATCAGAATTTTTGTAGGAATTTTTGACACTCCTAACACGAAACTGCAAATAAAATATAAAAAACTCGTAATTTCTCTTTTAAAAGTGGGTTGTTTATTTTCTTTATGGATTTTACTTCCAAAATAAACTATTAAGGTTGTTTAAAAAGTAATAGAAATATTTTTTTTTATTTAAAAAAAAAAACAGTAATGAAATTAATTGAATTTTACGAGCTCAGTATTTTTCAATTTTTAAACTTTAAAAATCTAGCAAAGTTTTTCTATTAATTCTATTTTTACAATATTTTCAGGGTCAATGTGAAATTTTATGCTCTTCCAATAAACCGAATATAATATTTTAGACAAACGTTCTTTTTTAAATTCACCCCCCAGCCCCCCACACATTTTGAAATGTCTATTAAAAAGTAAATCATTAATTTACTCACCAACGTTTTATATATCACAAACTGAAGATAAAAGATCAATAAATAATATATTCAAATTTAAAACAAAAAAAGAAGTGTTTTTTTTAGAAATTTACCTGTAAAGTCCGAAGTTTAAAACCTTTTTTTTTTTAATCACGTTTTTTTTTTTTTTTTTTTTTTTTTTTTTTTAATGAAACCTTGGTCCTTACTTCTTTAATTGAAAAACAAATTATGGTTTGAATTACATTTTTCGAGTAGTAATAAGCTTGGAAAGACAGGAGGTCGAATTATTCAACATTTTTCACGAAGTTTCTGACACACCTACTTCTGTTTATGAACAAAGTTAGCGAAACAAACTATAAATTAGAAGATTATAATAATCCGTTATAAACACTAAGAAAATATCCCCACAAGTATTAATACTATTTATCCCATATCTGGAGAGAAATACGAGAGATGAGAGACATGTGATAATAGCCCCCCCTGCATTAGTGCATTGCATTGCATTCCTGCAAGACACTCGCAACGGATACTCGTCATTCTAAAACAACTATCAACAATTTCCCTTACTCTCTATCTGTGGCTAAAACTAAACATAAACGAAGATTTTATTAGCAGAACCCCCACCCCACACACCTGTTGATTATCACATGGTCGTTTCCCTCTCCTATTTAAAAAAAAAAAAAATACCCATTTTTTTTCAAACAAAAACGGCTTAAAAACAATGAACGATGAAAGGGAGATAATTCATGATTCAAAGTCGAACAAAGTTATTTCCCTTGAATTTAAGGATTCATTTTTTTTTTTTTTTGCTTTTTTTTATACCATGAATAATAATATACTTATAAAAGCCCAAGGGCCACTCGAGGATAAAGGTCAAATGAGTGTCGTCTTTTTTTTTTCTTTTTACAAAGGAGTCACCACTTATCAAGGCCCAGAGGTCACTCGAGGATAAGAGTTAAAGAATGTACTACTGTAGTCAATGGGACAATATCGTAATAATCGCTGGTAGTGGAAATTTGGTAAAGTGGAACGGCTCATCGAGAACTTGTTTACATTGGACTTGAAGACGACCATATTGTAGTCAGCTGAAAAGCAGGTAAACAGAAGAGAGTTCCACAGGTGTGCAGTTCTAAGATAGAAGATTTGTTCATGGAATCTATGTTTAGGTTTAGGCACAGATAAAGCATGGGGGAAATTGTTGATAGTGGTTGTAGCTAGACAAGTGTTTCTCGTGAAAGTTTGGCGAAGGGGGACTATAGATTGGAGCTCAGGCGAGCACTTGATATGAAAACAATGATAAAGCAGAGACAGGCTTGCAACGTCTCTTCTTGCAGGTTGCAGGAAAGAAAAAAGGACATCCCCCACTAGCCTACGAATTCTATTTTGAACTCTGTCAAGGCAGGATAAGTTCTTTCTAGCAACTCCTGCCAAGATGTGGCACTAATACTCCATCCTTGGACGTACCTAGCTCTTATATAGATAGAGAATTGCATTGGCAGTGAGGTATCTACTGGATCGATAGAAGGATCCCAGCATTTTTCAAGCGATCTTGGCAACGGATTTGATGTATGTGTTCCATTTAAGATCAGGAGTAAAGGTCAAGCCCAGAAGCTTGTCAAAACATGGAACCTTCCCAAGACGAGAGCCATTCATTTCAACTGATGCCAGATGGGGATCAGAGCGCTGATGATGTAAAGATAGAAGCTTTCTGTCATACTCAAGAATCATTCCGTCAAACTCGGGAATCTTTCTGTCGAACTTTAGAATTTTTTTGTTAAACTCAGGAATCTTTCTGTCAAACTTGGGAATCTTTCTGTCAAACTCAGGAATCTGCATGAAA
The DNA here is from genome assembly GCF_053919585.1 of Euprymna scolopes. Lineage (NCBI taxonomy): Eukaryota > Metazoa > Mollusca > Cephalopoda > Sepiida > Sepiolidae > Euprymna > Euprymna scolopes. Next base: position 105,760,330 of record NC_136503.1, read on the forward strand.
TTTCAAACGGAACCTTTTATTTACTTCATGCTTTTGTACTGTCAGCCATAACTGAATACATAACTGAATACATAACTGAATACATAACCGAATACATAACTGAATACATAACTGAATACATAACTGAATACATAACCGAATACATAACCGAATACATAACTGAATACATAACCGAATACATAACCGAATACATAACCGAATACATAACTGAATACATAACCGAATACATAACTGAATACATAACTGAATACATAACTGAATACATAACTGAATACATAACCGAATACATAACTGAATACATAACCGAATACATAACCGAATACATAACTGAATACATAACTGAATACATAACTGAATACATAACCGAATACATAACCGAATACATAACCGAATACATAACTGAATACATAACCGAATACATAACTGAATACATAACCGAATACATAACTGAATACATAACCGAATACATAACCGAATACATAATTGAATACATAACTGAATACATAACTGAATACATAACCGAATACATAACTGAATACATAACCGAATACATAACCGAATACATAACTGAATACATAACTGAATACATAACTGAATACAGGTGCTAAGTAAGAGTTTGACAGGAAGATTCCCAAGTTCGACAAGATACAATTGAAGAAAATCGGAGGTTACAGATGAGAACAGTAGTCTGAAAAATCCAAATAATACAAATAACGAATCCACATCTCAAAAATTCAGAAACGCAAAACCTGTTTGTTTTTTAAAATAAAATAAAATTTTTTAATCTCTTTCCGGTCACTTTTTTAAAAAAATTTTTCACCCCCCCCCCCTTCTTCCGTCCTGGTCTAAGTGTGGATTCAACAATTCCTAACTCACCAAAGATGGAAGACATGCCGGCCAGATGAAAGTGGAGATAGGCAAGCATGACAGTTTGGACAACAGTCTCCATGCTTTGTCTTTGTTTCCGTTATAAATCAGGAAGATTGTGGCAGAGAACCAATCAAATCCAGGATAATATTCCATCGGAAATTCTGAGAAAAAGACTTTAAGGAGAAATTAACACAAACTTATAGGGAAAAAGTACAGTAGTACCCCACGATACGACATTAATCTGTTCTGGGGTTGGAATCGTGAGGTGAAATCGCTGTATGGCTGGGCCTAAGCAAAATTTTAAACAGTACATATTAAGAATTAGTAACAAAATACAGTACAGTATATAATACACATGTATATAATCAAATAACATTATCAATAACACGGTGAGGCCGGTAAAATAATGTAGCCAGGGTTCGGAAAAACATTGTATTCCACCTCGTAAACTGAAAAAACAACATATTCCTGGGTTCTAATGGGTGTATAGATTGTAAAATGTAGAATCAAAATTGGGAATCAAGAAACTCTAAACTATTTAAGGTATCGGTATCGGAGAAAATTGTTATTACTTTCCAATACCAAAAAACGATTCATTTGGTTTGTTTTTGTTTAAAACTTAATTTTTCATTGTTGCTACTAAAGATAAAATGGTAAATGTGTATTGGTTTTAAGCTACAAACAAAATTAAAATGTATAGATCAACCACAAAAGTATATTTTTATGTACATAGAAATATATATCATAGATTTTCACAGTAAACTAAAGAAAAACAACTCTGTAAATAAATATTTAGTGATTTTAAAAAAATCGGAATTGGTAACTGTATCAGAATCAGGAAAAATTTTGGAATCGTCCCATCACTAATATATTTATCACTCTTTTGGTTTTCTTTTACAAACTATGTGAGAATGTATATATATATATATATATCCAACTTTTTTTCTTTAAGAAAGCAGGACAAAAATATGTCAGAGAAATATAAACAGAAACTGAAGTGCACTGTATGTGGCAGATAACCTTTGCTGGTTTTGTAAATCATCTGCAATCACACAATCAAAGATAGGAACGACAGTCTTATGAGGAGCACACCTGGCAACACTAAGTTGTCATATTTGTGGTCTGACACGACATTTGAGGATTCACAATATTATCATGCAATCACCTTTACAAGAAGGAAAGTTTTTATGTCACATATGTGTATTTTCATGTAGGACTAAAGCTGGGTTAAAAAGTCACCTACGTCACATTCTAGGTTAAAGATATTCAACAATAAAAACCATTAAATTTAACAAGGCTGTTGATATTGCTTAATAAAAAGAGCAAGATATCATTTTATTCAATTCAGGTAAACAAAATTACCATAAGTCACAACAATAAATCTACTGTTTCAATCTAAAAAGATTCCATCAGGCGACCATAGCCCCTGGTCTTCATTGAGGCAAGTTTTATAATGAAAAGAAAAATATAAAAGAAACATTTGAAAGGCTTTTTTTTTAAATTAATAATTTCTAATGTGGGCATTTAGGAACATATGTTGGGGTTACTAGGAGAGAGGGAATGGGGTTTAATCAGCAACCACGACACAATTAAGAAGAAAGATGAACACTGGAGGCTATGATTGGCTGATGAAATCTCTTTAGATTGAAACAGTAGATTTATCGTTGTGACCAATGGTAATTTTGTTTACCTAAATTGAATAATATATATATATCTACACTGAATATTCTGCGTTTCATCCACTCTAGGACTCCTCAGGCTGAAGAGTCCTAGAGTGGATGAAACGCGGAATATTCAGTGTAGCTTAATCGCCATATATATTTTATAAATTACTAACTAGCTCTACCTACGTATTGAGCACTTTTAAAGTAAATACTTAAAGTTTACGCATAAATCTATACTTTCGTATATTAATTTTATGTGAGTAAATTAAGTACTTTATATATATATATATATATATATATATTGGATATTTGTCGTCTGAGAGACCAATCTTTTTAACGATACCAATTTTGTCAGCGTTCGTCGCATCCGTCGAAAGTTTTCGGGAAGATACACACACACACATTTTACCCTTTATATATAGATTTTCACACAGGTTCCATCATTATATTTTCTACATTCATTTTTAGTATTTGAGTCTCAATCATTCGAGCTATAAATTTTTTTTTTATTTGTTAAATGAGTCGGTCATCTACATAGAACTCACAAAGATTGCGCCTCAGAATTGTCTGAATTTTATTAAGTCCTCCTCGTTAGTCTCCGTAAATTTGCAGGTGTTTAACCCCGACACCAAAAACAGCAAGGCTTAGAGGTCACGTGCAAAATCGAGGAAGTTTTTTTGTTTTTTTACCCTAAACAAGGTGTATTGCCACTTGGACATAGGAGGTTACTATATAGGATCATGTCTAACAGGAAACTGTGGGGAGTTGAGTAGCAAGATTGTTCATATTACATTTCAACTTCTGCATGTCAGTACAGTTATAGAAGCAGGAAACAGGGAGGGAATTCCAAAGTTTAGCAGTACTAAGGAAAAAAAAACTACTAGAGGGACCTCTACAGTAAACATGGAGGATTTTGCTGTTTGTCGGGTTAGTCGGAAGTATTTACATTGAGGGGGACACAAGTACTAAGAGTTCATCAGAACATTAAAGTGCTATTTTGAACCCTATCTAAGCATGGTAGATGCACCAGTCCAGATGTGGCAACAATACCCGATGCATGGGCGAAGGGTTGCTCTGTAAAGATACAGGTGGTAGTAGTTTTCTGGCATGGTAAAGAGAACCCACCTTTCCGCAGCAGCCTTGGCAATATCCTCAATGTATTTATTCCAATTCATGTTGCATGTGAATGTTAAGCCAAGGAGTTTGAACAATGAGCTTTCATGTAGGGTGTTATTTGTCACTACAATCGGTGGTTGAGAATGATTTTTGTAATTGTTAAAGAAACAAGTGAAGCATGCATAGTCCCCCGTGAGTGCATATTGAACGAGGCATAAAAAAGTGAATAAGTTCAGCATTCCTCCCCCCCCCCCCACATTTAGCCCCAAAAGTCTCCAGGGGACGTCAAATCCTGGTGAAAATGAACAATCGGTGCAGTTTTAGGCCTTAACATATGTAAATTTGAGTTCAGCACCATGCAAAACTGCTAAATAGACATACACAGAAAATTTTGGACAAATATGGTAAAATAGTCCCAAAAATGGAGTTCTTTTAGTAGCCCTAAAAGTGCCCCTGGGGCACACCCAAGAGTTATCATGAAGTACAAACAAAATTATATAGAAATCAGTTAGTTACAACTTTTCAGAAAGTTTTATAAAAATCCAAGGCATCAATTATTTTTAAAAAGTACAAAAGTGTCAATTTTAGCCATTTTAACCCGAAAGACACCCCTAGGGGGGCAACCGGAGTTTTCCTGGAAAATCCGTTCTGTTACTTTTTTACTCATATCATGTTTAATGTTTGTGCAAAATTTTAAAAAATTCCAAGACGTAGTTATTGAGAAAAGTGCAGACGGAGGAACAGACGAACGGACAAGGGTGAATTTACAGGTCCACCCCCACTTTTGCCGGGGGACAAAAAAAGGCTTAGTCTTAGTTTTAGCACAAAAAGGAATGAAGCAATGTTGTCGCACTTATTGATTTGTAGTTCTGTGTCTAAAAATGTCTTTACTTTACAGAGGCCGAGATGACCAGAATGTGACAGATCCTGATGCTGACTTCTAAATGTTCACTGGATCCCTGTTAGAACAGAAGCCAAAGAGAACATTTAAACTTTTTTCTTTTTTTGCATGAAGTTATGGTGCTTGTGTCGTTTTGGTATCGCACTATTTTTGAATAGTTTTTTCAGGTTAAATTCAAATTTCATGTCTTTTTTTTTTTTTTTTTTTTATAAATTGTTAGGTGGAAGCACAGAATAGTTAGAAAACACCCTCCGCTCCCCATGTTAAGAATGGCTTTCAAAATAAAAACATTATTTCAGCGTAGTACCAAAAATATCAGGTTGTTGCCTAAGTTCCCGCTGTTTCATAAAAATTTATTGTTCTAAACCGTTTTGCTATTTGGTAAAGTATTATATATCATTATGTTCTTATTTGTCATACGCAGAGGCAGAGGCGACCAGAGTGCAACAGATCCTGATGTCGATTCCTCGATGTTCACTGGATCCCTGTCAGCCAGTTACCTCTGACACTACCATGTCTAAACCTCACCTCTATCACACATTAGGTTTGGTTTTGGTTGTTTTCCTTTACGGCATATCACCCCTTTTTGGTTATTTAATGCCGAATATAGTAAGTAAAAAAAAGTTTTTAATGTTTAAAGTTCTTTATATCTTTAAATATTTATTAATGGAGTTGTTTTTTTTTTTTGCAGCATATCAACTGTTTTCGGATTATTTAATGCCAAATCCAGTAAATTTGGAAAAAGGATTTTTTATGCTTTGAGTTTCTTTATGCTTTCAAATATTTATGGTGTCTGGATTGACTATCTATATGTTTTGTAGAGGAAAATTGTTTTTATTTTTGACTTTGTGATCAAGTTGTGCAAAGAAACAACAGCAAAAAACAAAAACAAAATAATAATATTAATGTTTGGTGCATTTTAGGTCAAAAAGTCTGAACTTTAAGGAACAAGGATCCTTTTGCTGCCAAGAATTTCTGATTTATTTCATCGGTCAGTAAAGAATCCATCCATCCATAGCCTTGAGCCCCTAAGGAGCATAGGCCATCTACAACTTTGTAGATGTTTTTGTAGTGACTGAGTTCTTTTTACGGGATGAGAGTGCTGGCCCCACGCCTAACCTTTCCAGAAGGTACATACAGCACTTAGCCTTCCCAAATGGTCACCTATCTGGTACTGGCAAGACTCAACGTTGCTTAACTTCGGTGATCTGGCGAGAACCGGTGTGTCAACGTGATTGTGCCGTACCCAGTAAAGAATGGACAATTAATAAAAGGATACTTGGTCTCTGGTCCTTGTCCAGCGGCTCCTTCTCTCTGGCGTGTTGTGGTGGCTGCAAGAGGTGGGCACTGGTGAGTTGAAGCAGTTGACCCAGTTCGTCAAAATGGTCAACTTCTTTGGACAACAATCCAAGCCGTTCTCCATATCTACAAAAAAAAAAAAATTCAATTCTTCCAAGACTAAGCTTGTTTCTTCAAATAATTACAAAAAACATTCTCAACCACTGATAGCCATGGCTAATAATACACTAACTGAAAGTTCTTTGTTCAAACTCCTTGGCTTGATATTCACAGACAACATGAATTGAAAGAAATACTTTGAGGACATAGTCAAGGCTGCTGCAGAGAAGGTGGGCTCCCTCTACCGTGCTAGAAAATTACTCACACCTGAGAGTATCATCTATCTCTACAAGGCCACCATTCGCTCGTGCATGGAATATTGCGCCTACATTTTCCACTAGTCTCTTGCTTTTTGACAGGGTCCAAAAAGAGTCTCCAACCTCTGTCCCATCACCGAAATATTGCATCCTTGTGCCTGTTTTACAAGTATTCTAATGGAATGTGCTCCAACAAACTCAAGCCACATGTACAAGCAGCAAAATTCCACCCTTTCAAATGTTGAGATCCCTAGATGCCGGAAAGCCTTCTACTCCAATAGTTTCTTCCACCGGACTGCTAGACTTTGGAATTCCCTTCCTGGTACCTGCTTCCCTGACTGTACTGACATGAAGAAGCTCAAGTGTAATGCAAACAGATATCTTGCTGCTCAACTCTCTACATAGTTTTCCTGGAGATTTGGTCCCAAATAGTAGCTCCTTACATCCAAGTGCCCTGTTTGGGGTAAAATAACAGTAATATATATATATATATATATATATATATATAAATGACAAAAAGTCTATATTCCAAGATATTGTTCATCTTACCATTTATATTATTCTTTCATCATGTTAAAATGTTCCATTTTTTACAGTACCTGTTTTGTAGCGCAGAATCAATTGTATTAATTTATGAATATATTCCGCTTTTATCTAACTGAGAATAATCTGAGCTCCAATATCTGGTTCCCCCTTGCCAATCTTTTGTGAAAAACACCCGTCTAGCTGAAACCACTGTCAATAATTTTCCCCATTCTTTATCTGTGCCTAAATCAAAATGTAGATTCCACGAACAAAGCTTCTTTCTTAGAACTGCACGCCTGTGGAACTCTCTTCTGTTTGCCTATTTCCCACCTGACTACAACTTGGATGTCTTCAAGTCCAACATAAACAAATTCCTGATGAACCGCCCCCTTAATAAAGACACTTTATCAAATCTCCAATACTAACGATTACTACGATACTATCCCATTGATTACTGTACACGCAATAACCCTTATCCCCGAGTGGCTTCCGGGCGTTGATAAGTGGTGACTCCCATGTAAAAAATATATATATATATATATATATATATATATTAATTTTGCTGAGTGATGGGTTAGTCAGATGGATTTACATCGAGGGGGGCATCAGTGCAGCAATTTCATTGGAACATATTCCATTAAAACATAGGGATACAGCACTGTGGTGATGGGATAGTGGATGGAGCTTGGTAGACTGTGGAGTTTCTTCTTTTTTTAAAGAAAGTAAAGACTAGTGGCTGATGCTCCAACCCAAGTGTGACAACAATACTCCATGCATGAATGAATGACGGTTTTGTAGAAATATAGGATTTCTAGCTTGGTAGAGGGAACCTACCTTCCTTGCAGCAATCACAGCCTTGGCAAATTCAAGTCTAACTGTTTAATTATTTGTTTCATTCACCCTTTCCCAATTTTTTTCATAGAAATCGCTTGAGACAAAGCATAAAGCAACTTAACGTAAGGAGCTAACAAGAACAAAAGATGATTATCACAAAGGCAAGAGATGAAAAGACCAAGGCTGGAGTTAGGAGGAAAACAGGGAACTTGCAGACATTGGAAAGAAGCTACTGGAATAGGAAGCTGTATTAAAATAAGATATCGAAACAGTAAACTGTATGAAGACCACTAGACCAACGAGTCAAACGACCTGGAACAAAGGAAGCAGAGAATAAATCAGACAATTCTGAAGAGCACACATCATAATAATATTTCTAAAAAAAACTGAGACCAGCAACATCACGTCTGTGAGAGAAAGGTTAAAGTGAAGAAAAAAAGAGTCGGGCCAATCAAATTACAGATAGGTTTGTGCACCTTATCTGCAATGGGACAGAGATTTACCAACCCAAATATGACGACAATACTCCATAAATGGTCTGATAGTAGATTTGTAGAGATAGCGAATAATCTCAAGTGTGAGAAATTGTTTAGAGCGATAGAGAGAACCGATTTTATGAGAAGCAGAAAGAGCAACGGATTTAATAGTAAATGGACTCCAAAAAAGGTTTGATGAGAAAGAAGGACCAAAAAGTTTTAGAGTCGATTTTTCATCAAGAGCAGAACCATCCACCAGAATTTCGGAGAGAAAAAGAAACACATCTATGATTGAAAGATAGGAGCTCAGTCGTAGTTAAATTAAACAAGCCACTTTGTATCCCAATTCATAACTGAACCCAAATCAACTGTATATTTCAATGGAGGCAGATGGACAAGAAGCAATACCAGAATAGAAGGTGATATCATCAGCATAAACGTTTATTTTTCAAATAGTATTCAGTGTTGGACCTAGAATAGATCCCCGAGGAACGCCGCTATTGATAGGAAAATAAAATAAAAAGACACCATCCAGAGCTACTCGCAAACTTGGATGAGAAAGAAAAGAAACTTCTTAAATTATTCAGGCGAACAGTAAGAGTGTCGTAGCAGAGTCAAAACTGTTTGCAAATCGTCCGAGCGCACAGATTAAAGCTATAGGGCTAAGATTTTTATACTATTTCAAGTTCAAAATGATAATAATCAATTTCAAAATAGACTTATTTTCCAAAAAAAAAAATTAATCAACTTCAAATTGGAAAACAACTTCAAAATGAGAATTAATATAATACCAATAAATTTAATTCATTTAAATAATAGTTGGAATTCAGCTGCTTTGAAAACTTTCCAACCGGACTATATGCATCATCACACTGGATTTAATTTTGGACTTCATTCTCTCTAAAGAACTATTTTTGCCTTTCAGATTATATTAATAGAATCTTCATGCAAGCTGAAATATTATGCGTGATTTATTTTTATATTTTGTTTACATATCCAACATTTTTTCACTTGAAGTTGATTAATTCATTTTGAAGTTGATTCATTTTTTACTTGAAAAAAAGTCCAATTTGAAGTTTATTATTATTTTGAATTTGAAATGGTATAGTTTTCATAATAGGAATTGTCTACAATTTAACCAAATTAGAAAAATAACAAGCATGACGAGACATGTCTGTGTTTATTTAGAATTCAACCTAATTAAAAAAACAAAAATACCGAAAAATCTTTATGACACAAAATGAAAAATTCAATATTGCAAAAGTCACCTAAATTGATTGAATAATTTTTTTTTATATTGAAAATCAGGTTTTTATTTTCCTTTTCATCTAGGTAAAATTATTTGATATCGCAGAAGCTGACTGACATGTTAGATGTTGACCAGGCAACGTCGAAAGACGTGCTGGTCGAGGTTTATTATGATTATTCAAGCCAAAATGTTTTGTCAGCTAAAATATGTTTTATGATAATCAAAATATTTCGAATAAATATTTATTTACATTAATTTAGGAATGTTAACTTAAAAATGTCATCATAATTTAATTTAGTTGACAACTTAGAAATAATGACATGTAAAAGCATCAGGTGATTATCTTAGTGACGTATACTGATGACGTCATTTAGAAGGGGGATATGGTATTTTCGAAATATGTAGAAACTGGTTAGAGTTAGTCGGGAGAGGGACAGAGACGTTTGACAGATCGGAATGGCTTCAAATAGAGGGGAGTCAGAAATAGCAACAGTCAAAATCAGGGAGAATTTCCATTGTTGCTTTTCCATCAAGACAAGACCAAAAGATGGACTAGATATGCTCCTGATTGGCCAGATGTTGAAACTCCAAATAAGTTTTATTCGTCCCTTTGTGTTGTCCCGTCATGAACTGTATTTAAATGTACAATCACATATAACGAATTTTCTAGATGGTCATAGATACACACATATGATGATCGCAACGTCTTGTCAGACGAGTGCCACTCCCTCAGACACTGAAAGTTCATGAGCCCGAAAAAGACATATAGTCCTGCCAGCGAATTCACATGCTCAAGCAGACATGACACTAAAGACGATCATTTTTATACATACATATATATACACACACACATACATACATATGTACACATATCACACACATATATACATGCGTACATACACAATACGCACACATACATATACATACACACACACATGCAAACATAAACAAGACGGTCATTGGTATACATGCATATAAATATATACATGTATACATACATGTCTATAAGCATACGCTCATATATACCCATATGCATACACAATGCATAATAAACAAACATACATATACATACCCACATGCATACATACTCATATATATACATATACATCCACATATACAAATATATACACACATATACTTACACATACACTTACCTACATATACATACACATCTATATATATGCATTCATATATACACTTGCATACAATCACATACACAAGACAAGTCCTGGATACGACCTTAAACTATATCACATCGTGAGGCTCCACCTTGCAGGCTTTGGGGAGTGTGGAGCTACCTTTTAATTGCCATTGCTCCCAGGTTCACTCTGACCCGGAGTGGTACTACCTATGGGTTAAATAGAAACCGACTTGAAAAAAAACAACTATATTCTATAAAAAATTTTTCTTCAAAATCACTGGATTCGGCATTAAATAACCTGAAAAGGGTTGATATGCCGTTAAAAAAAAAAACAACCAACAAACATACACAAGACAATAACGAATAGCATAACACTTCAAAGGCCAGCAATGATCAAAATCTTTCTGATTCTCTCTCTTCTGATCTTGAGCACATGGTACAATGGGGAAAAAGGTGGCTGATTAATTTTAATGCATCTATAACCAAGCTTCTCTTTTTTCATCATAATCACTCTGACACCCATCAGCCCCCAACTGAAATGAATAGCTCTCATCTCGGGGAAGCACCATATCTTGACAAGCTTCTGGGACTGACCTTTACTCCTGGTCTGAAATGGAACACACACTCTGTTCCAAGATCGCTGGAAAAAAATGATTAGGTCATTTAGCTGCTGCCGATGTAATCCTCTATCTATATAAGAGCCAAGTACATCCTAAAATGGAGTACTGTTGCCACATATGGGCAAGAGATGCTTGACGTTACCTATCTTGCCTTGACCGAGTTCAAAACCAGTTTCGAAACTTAGTAGGTGACACATTTTTTTTCCTTCCTGCAGCCTCTTTCCCACAGGAGATGTTGCGATCCTATTTCTGCTTTATCATTATTGTCATGGAAAGAGCTTGTCTGAACTCCAATCTATGGTCTCCGCTTGACAAACTTTCACAAAAAAAAACCCCACTTGACTAGCTACAACAATTATGAACAGTTTCCTCCATTTTCTATCTATGCCTAAATCTAGATGCAGATTCCACGAACAGCTTCTTTCCTAGAACCGCCGCCTGTAGAACATGGGTCTATTGGTCTGTTTCCTTGCCAACTACAGTATGGTAGCCTTCAAGTCTAATGTAAACAACTTCTTGTTGAACCGTCCCCTTAAATAATTAAATTCTACCCAACCTACAGTGTTAACAATTACTACACTACCACCTTACATTCATTAATCCTTATGCTTGAGTGGCCTTTGGGCCTTGATAAGTAGTGACTCTCTTGTAAAATACACACACACACACACACACATATATATATATATATATATATATGTATGTAAAATAAAAATCTTGCTATTGAAAATTTATTAAAATTCTCATTAAAAAAAAAAATTATAAACCTGTAGGAAGGTATGCAAAATTTTTATTATTCGACAAGGAATACACATAAACAAGAATAACCTTATTCCGTGGAGTTTCGAATGTTGTTAATATATACATACATATATATATATATATATATATATATATATATATATATATATATATATGTATGTAGAAGTACAAATAAACAAGAAAAACCTTATTCCATGGAGTTTTGAAGAATGCAGTTGTTCTCATCAGAGGTAAGAAATTTGCAAAATATACAATAAATTTTGGTTAATGTATTAAAGGGAACTAACATTATGAAATTAATTGTACTTGCATCCAAAAAGTTATTTAACAGTTAGTGACAGTTTATAGGAATTCAATGAGATTAATAAAGCAAGAAACAGGAAAAAGAAAAAGGATATGATAAAAATCCAATGAGAAGAATAGTAAAATTAAGAACAAGAAAAATCCGAAATGGGTTCATTGAAAATCCATTGGTAATCCATAAGAAAGCAGATTTATAAACGTCCAGGGAAAACTGCAGCTTCCAGAAAAAGAACCTATTAGATCATAGACAAGTGAAGATTCATTTTTTCATATTCTGTGAAAAAAATAGTCATAAAAGACTTCCTTTCTCATGCACACAATAAGAAATGTGACAATCTCCTGTTCTTACCTGAGGACCATCTTTGAGCCCATCACTTGTAACGGAGATAAGGGGGTACTTTGATCAAAAACTGCTTCAGGATCTAAAAAAAGAAAAAAAATAGTACGTAAAAATATTTGGATACATATAAGACTCTAACAAATGGAATCACTCACAAAATCCTTTTTTCAATACAAACATACAAATTTTATTTTTCTTATTTATGGAAATCGCTCCAGACAAGACACAAAGCTATCTATTATATAAATCTCGCCTATCTGTTAGTGTGTGTGTATGTATGTATGTTTGTATGTCTGCCTAAAACTTTCCACAGAGGCGACAGGTTTTCATGATATTGATATTGTTTTGAAGCTCGACCCTTCGGACGACAAATATCGAAAAAATTGGCTAAAAAAAATTCACCTGGGCACTTTTCTGGGGTAGCAAAAAATCGTTCCTTCATGACAATTTAGCCAAATACACACGCGCAAAAACGTTCTTTCTTGAATTAGTTTAAATATAAAAAGAAATGACTTAACTTCCCTCCTGGAATATTGTAATTGGCTGATTAAATTATAAATACTTAACTTGGAGAAGGAACCATCCACTATGACTACGAAATTCCTACAGCTACATACTTAGAAAATGGGGCTATTAAGCCTGACATAGTGATATGGGACAAGAGGGAGAAAGTAGCAACCCTAGTTGAAGTCAGTGTCCCTAATGATGCTGGCCTTAATAGAGCAGAGATGGGGAAAATAACAAAATATCAAGGACTTATGCACGACATGAAAAGAAACTGGAATCTTAAGAAGGTAGCAATCATTCCAGTCATTATAGGAGCAACCGGGCTAATGAAAAAGAATTTCAAAAATATCTAGCGAATATACCCGGTGAACCAAGTGCAAAAGAAATACAAACAATAGCATTTAGAGGGACGGTTAGAATCTTAGCAAAGTCTCTCGGTTGGAGTAGCTAAACTAATGGGAGAATGTTTAGCATCCGGTAGAATGCCCCATCCCCAGGAAAAACAAAGTAATAAGAAAAGTAAAACGAAGAGACATCGAAGGGCACGCTGCCTCACACTACAAACTATTTGTCAATACTGCGAGATACAAGATTTATCACTCAAACTATTTCAAAAATATATATATCCCTTTCTAGGGATCATAGCAGTAAGATATTGGATTTAGGTTAGGGTTATGAGCTCATATTGATATGTAATATATCCCAGGTTACGCCAGCATGTGGGAAATTCTGATTTTGCCGTGCAGGTAGGCTAGCGCAAAAAGAGCTCAAAGAGTTAATGTTGACATACATCAATCGCTGTAGTTAGGGTCAGCGATGTCACCTGGGGTATCATTTCGGTTCGTTGAAAGGAAACGTAGAAAGAAAGAGAGAAAGAGAGACAGCATGAAAAAGAAAGAGAGAGAGAGAGACAGCATGAAAAAGAAAGAGAGAGAGACAGCATGAAAAAGAAAGAAAGAGAGAGCATGAAAAAGAAAGAGAGAGAGAGACAGCATGAAAAAGAAAGAGAGAGAGAGACAGCATGAAAAAGAAAGAGAGAGAGACAGCATGAAAAAGAAAGAGAGAGAGACAGCATGAAAAAGAAAGAGAGAGAGAAAGACAGCATGAAAAAGAAAGAGAGAGAGAAAGACAGCATGAAAAAGAAAGAGAGAGAGAGAGACAGCATGAAAAAGAAAGAGAGAGAGACAGTATGAGAGAGAGAGACAGCATGAAAAAGAGAGAGAGAGAGACAGCATGAAAAAGAGAGAGAGAGAGAAAGACAGCATGAAAAAGAAAGAGAGAGAGAGAGACAGCATGAAAAAGAAAGAGAGAGAGACAGTATGAGAGAGAGAGACAGCATGAAAAAGAAAGAGAGAGAGAGACAGCATGAAAAAGAGAGAGAGAGAGACAGCATGAAAAAGAAAAAGAGAGAGAGAGACAGCATGAAAGAGAGAGAGAGAGACAGCATGAAAAAGAAAGAGAGAAAAGACTTTTTTGGCTCGCATACTACCCAATTTGCCTTCCACCTTTGGACGAGACAGACATGTCGAGTAACTCAGAATGGGTAAAAAAAAAAAGGAAGAAACATAAGAAAGTTTGAGCGGTCGAAAATGCAATATCTCCACCCCCCAACCCCCACCCGCTGTTCACTCATAAGACGAATAAAGAAGCCATGCCAGAACATCGGTGTTATGTCTTCGTCAGATGTTCTCTTTTCAGTATCGACCAGTGACAGGAAGAAGTCGCATCCTCAGAGCAGAGAAGAGAACAAAGTAAAAAGGTATGATGCCTTATCGCAATGCATATACACACACTAAAAGTGACACGACTACATCTATAGACACATATGTATAGACATACAAACATATACAGACAATCATGGCTGCGCACGTATATAGACACGTACACAATAATAAGAGATGAATATCAATAAGAAGAATCAAGACAGAAGAATCTCCTCCTCGAAAATGTAACAATATAAATGTTTTTTTTTTACATTTTCACCCCAAACAAGGCACAGTGTTACTTTGATGTAGGGGGCTACTATTGGTGATATAAGTTGCAGGGGCACTATATAGGGAGTTGAGCAGCTAGATCTCTGTTCACATTACACTTGAACTTCTGAATGCTAGTACAGTTGGGAAAGCAGGAACCCGGAAGGGAGTTCCAAAGTCTAGCAGTTCTGGAGAAGAAACTATTAGAGTAAAAGGCTTTCTTACATCTAGGGATCTCTACTGTGTAGGGGTGGGATTTTGCTGTTTGTCGGGGATATTTACATTAAGGGGGTACAAGGACTTGTAGTTTGTCGGAGCATCCACCATTAAAATACTTATAGAACAGGCAGAGGGATGCAACATTTTGTCGATGGGACAGAGGTTGAAGCTTAGATGACAGTTCAGGATCTATCAGGTGAGCGACTCTCTTTTAAGCCTTGTCCAGGAGGGAGAGACTAGCAGCAGATGCACAAGCCCAAATATGACAAAAATACTCCATACATGGGTGAATGGTGGTCTTGTAGAGATACAGGATACTTTGAGGTGTAAGTAGCTTTCTAGCACAGTAAAGAGAGCCCACCTTCTTTGCAGCAGCCTTGGCAATGCTTTCAATGTATCTGTTCCAACTCCTGTTTCCTGTAAACATTTAGCCTGACAGAAAGATTCCCCAAAACTCTGTAACTTGCTTATGATCATACCCAGGACAGCAATATTAATGAGGATATTATTATGATGAAAAACTATGCAAGTTACCATTTTTCAGTATTGAGTATCCACATTAATGTATACGGCACAATCATGCTGACACGTCGGTTCCCGTCAGATCACCAAGTTAAGCGACAATGAGCCTGGCCAGTATCAGATCGGTGACCATTTAGGAACGCTAGGCACTGTATATACCGCACCAAGTCATAAGAAATTTCTAGTTTGGTATCTGGAGGCGCATTAATTCACTGGGAGAGATGAACCCGTAGTCGTAGTTAAAACATGCATCTAGGAGAAGGTAACTCTGATGACGTCGGCAGCAGGATGTTAAATGGCAGTGGAAGAGGATGAATCACTAGCAGATCAACGGTTCTATGGTATTAAGAGGTATGTTATTTGACTGCAGTTTTGCGGATGATTTAAGGACATTGGATAGGTGTAAATAGGCGAGTCAGATGCCACTGCGGTGGGGAAGGTAATGGCAACCCACCCCATGAATTCGGCCAAGTTCAAGATCATGTGATGTCTACAGAGGAATCGGACCAACAATGGACTGAGGCGAACACTAACCATGATTTCATCTTTCGCATGAAAAATGTCACGATATGAGAAAATAATAAGATCCACATTAAATTACATGATCCAGTTTGCATTTGGTTTTTGTTTTTTTTTTGGATTACCTGGATTATTATTGGAATAATTACAACCAAAAGCCAAGAAAGTAGTTGAATTTCCTGTTCATTTCGTCACTTCCTTTAACACGCCAACTTAATTATGTGTCAAAGTTTCCTCTTTTTAAATAACTAACACATCCCACATATCATACTACAGCAGTGCGACTGAACCCTCTTGAGTTAGAAGCCATATTTATATTTTATAGAAGAGTTTCCGATGGGTGGTTATTCTATACAAGTCCTGGAGATGAAGAATTCTCAGTAGACAGCTGTTCTGTAAAGGTTCCAGATTTTATAATTTTGCTGCCAAGGAGCAAAAGATCTTGTATTTTGAAAGGTTGCTAAAAAAAAAAAAGGATTAATTTTTAGGGAGAAATTCTGGTTTCTGATTGGCTGATAGCAGAACGTGAATTAATTTGATTTGTCAGTTTCTAGCAGCAGCGTTTATAAATCGAATCTCCCAACTGTGAGGGACCATACCTCCCCTATTATTAATAAAAAATATTGCAACAAATCCTGACAATGTGTGTGAGTAGAAAATATGTAATGCAAGCCCCGAAAACAATTTAGAAAAATGTCTCCCTCACCTGCAGCAGGAGGATATGTGAAGTCCGTTTCAAGGCAAGCCGAGGTGACTTCCTCCAGCAAATGTTGCACAACTGAAACAAAAAAATTAGTGTTGGGACGATTAATCAGAATTGGGGATCGAGAAAATCGTGCCTACTTTCCGATGCCAGAAACGATTCTTGTATTTGTTTATTATTTTGTTTGTTTTTTGTTTTAGACTTAACTAAACATAAAAATTGTAAATATTTATTGATTTTAATCTAAAAACACAATTAAAATAAATCAACAACACAAGTGTATTTTTACATTCACAAATTAACGCATTCACTGCCAACTATGAATATTTTCGTACCCTGCCATTTACTTAGCCTTACTTGTTACAAGTAAACTCATACTAACAAAAATTTTTTTCTATTCGTCAATATTCGCTCGGCACATACGATAACTGTCTTTAACTTGGACTGGCATCTCAAAATAACACATATTGAATAATATGTTTGCGTTTTATCTTATTTGGTCCCTGCCATGTATGTTTTTTTTTCTAGCGAATACGTATATAAGTTATAAGTTGAATAATTCACTATAAATAAAAGCTGATTTGAGTTATTTTTATTACAAAAAATATACAAACTGATTAAAAATAACAATTCCTTTAGTAAAAGTGGCTCGTGACAATTTCTTTAAAAATAAATACAAATTTAATATATTTTCTATATTATATCAATGTGCATTATTTGTTGACTTTAGATTTTTGGAAATTGCAGAAAAAAATAGCTTGACAATGACAATCAATTTAATAGAATTAGCAGTGAATGCGTTGATCAGAATCGGGAATCGCGAAAATCAAAACTTTTTAAAATCGGCGAAAATTGTGCCTACTTTCCAATACCAAAAACGATTCTTGTAATTGTTTATCATTTGGTTTGTTTTTGTTTACAACTTAATTTTCCATTACTGCTACTAAAGATAAAATGGTAAATACGTATTTGTTTTAAGCTGCAAACAAAATGAAAATGTATAGAGCACCCACACAAGTATATTTTTAGGTTTTCTTGTCATTTCAGCAATGGCTAATATAATTAAAGAAAAGTTAATATATAATTAAAAATCAATAAAAATAAAATAAAAAAGATATTTGCATGATGACATTCAGCAAACTGACACCAATTAAAACATATTTTTTGTCACCCTTTTAATTAATCTCTTTGTTGAGATTTTTTGCTGAAAATAAAATATTTTAGATAGTTATTTTTATTACAAATATTCTATTGAATCGGGATTCCGAATTCCAGAATTCTTTTTTATGCAAATTTAATGCTTCACATTTTTTAAAGAACATATCAAAATAAAGATTTTATTTTATGCAAAATTTTAAAATATATTTTTATTATATAAAACAATTTTGAAAAAAATACAAAAAAACATTTCAAAGTAAAGACTAAAAACAATAAAACAATACAAAAATAAATAGATGTTAACTAGTATACATTTTTTTCACTCTCCTTAGAAGAGAAATTCCTTTTTTTAGTCTTCAGAGCACAACTGAATGTGGCAAATAATATTAGGTTGGTGCAAAAATAATGTTTCTTGACTTTCAACTTACAAGTCGAAAGTCAAGAAACGTCATTATTTTTGCACCAACCTAATATTATTATAAAAAACGACATTATTTCCACAATATAATAATAAATAATAATTAGTAATAAAATAATAATAAAAATAATAAATAATAATAAAAATAATGTCGTTTTTTATATATAAGTCGAAAGTCAAGAAACAACATTATTTTTGCACCAGCCTAATATTAAGGATGCCCACAGAGTACTACTGAAAGAAAGTTTCTCCCACGCCTTTTCTTTGTAGATAAATAATAATAGTTAAGAAAAGATGAATTAAACCCAAAGTTAACGTCTTTCAATTTAAAAAAAATGCTAACTCATTTTCTATGCTGTATAAAAACCATGATAACATTAAAAATCGTGTTTAATTCTTGATAAAATTAAATAATATAAGTGGCCATTTGACCCCCAAAGAATCTTTTTTTCTAAATTTTAAATATTATTTTTTTGGGGTTATGCTGATTAAAAAATATCAACTTTGTGGGAGTTTGTTGTGTATTTCTGAAGTTTTAGCCAAACACACAGACACAGATGATTTATTGTATACAATTAATAAAACACAAATTGCTGTTTTAAAATCATATCTGGGGGAGGGGGAATAGATCTCATAGGACATACATGATGATAACAAATTCCAGAGTCCAGGATGGTATCCATTTTGCTAATCATGAATTTGAGCTTTGATTTGAAAAGACAGGGTAATGTTGACTGCTGACATACCTGTTCCTTGTAGCTGGGCTGGGTGAGTGCAGAGCACATCAGAGACAAGGGCACGCAACTCTGTCAGCCAGACTGAACAGCGGCCACTCTCTTTTGGTGCACGCATTGTCGACAAACGCTGCAGTTGATCATTGTCTACGAACAGAAAATGAAAAAAAATATTTAATAAAAAAATTAAGAAAATGAATAAGTCTTTCTCCACTCTCTCGCTAATAACAGGTGGTAATGCCTAGGAGGATTGTGTCCTGAAATTGAACAGATACAACAGGCTGGATAGAATCTAACTTAGCATTTCTATTTCTCAAGACAGTGTTGCAAAATCTTTCTTTTTTTTTTTTTCCTCGTTTTTACTCAAAACAAGACATACTGTCATTTGAAACATAAGGGGCTGCTATTTGGGATGGTGTCTAACAGAGCACTGTGGTGGGGGGGTTGAGCAGCGAGACGTCTGTTCACATTACATTTAAACCTCTGCAAATTTTATATTATTTAATTGGAATTCATTATTGAGATGAGTATTATTTATTAATTTATTTGTTGCGGACTATTATCCTCATCTTTTTTAATTGTTGTTTCACAGCGTTTCAGCCAACTATTCCCCTGGCCTTTGTCAGGTGGTAACCGCGACGGGAACTCCAAATCTCCTAACTGCATTCTCAGCAATTACAGCCATCCATAGTTGTTGTCGTCTCACCACGTTTTGGCCAAGTAAGCCTCAGGACAGCTTTGGGTAGGATTGAATCCGTTATCTTCAGACAATTCTCACCTGGAACCGTATAGATTCAACGTCTCTATCCATTGCACCACGGGCCCCGAAGGGCGATCAAGGTTGGATTTTTTGGTCCTATAAATCCACGTTTATTTATTATCTGATCTTCCATCGTCGAGTCCGTACCGAATAGTATATATTATTTAATTGAAATCCATTATTGAGATGATTATTATTTATTAATTTATTTATTGCGGACTATTATTTTCATCTTTCTTAGTTTTTGTTTCATGATGTTTCGGCCTACTGTTCATCTGGCCTTCGTCAGGTGATAACCGTGATGGAATAGAAACTACGAATCTCCTAACTGCATTCTCAGCAATTACTGCCTTCCATAGTTGTTGTCATCTCACCACGGTTTTGGCCAAGTAAGCCTCTGGTTGGTTTTGCATAGGATTGAAACCACTACTTTCTATTGCTGTAAGTTAGTACAGTCAGAGAAGTAGGACAGAAGGAGGGAATTCTAATATCTTGTATCCCAAGGGAAGAAGAGTAGAAGGCTCTCTAGAATCTCGGAAGTTCAACAGTGAAGGACTGGGATTTTCTTGCTTGTCGTGTCAATCTGTCGAGGGGGCACAAGTGCTATAAGCACATTCCATTAAAGTACTTGTAAAAAGACACAGGGATGCAACCTTACGGTAAGGAGACAGACGTAGGAGCTTGACTGATAGTTTGCGACTATTATTTGGATTACCCGAACTACTATTCTCATCTTGGATGTCCACATTTTGGTTGATAACATGCAACTCTGGAACAGTTAGTATAAACTCTTTTCAACAATCAAGATTATATTATATATATATATATATATATATATATAATATAATGTAAATAAAATACGCGGAAGTTTCTCTAGAGCACTTTCGGCTATCATCTCATCAGGAGGAGAATCGATAGCGTAACAAAATAATATTATCTCGAAAGTTTAAAGAGTTCTAACGGGGAACTATTGAATGTGCCAAAAGTACGGGGCCAAGCTAACATTAAATTTATTGTCGTTTAAAAACGATTAAAATATTGGCACAACGAGGGAAGAAAAGAAAAAAGCGGGACAAAAGATTTAAAGTTGCCCAAAGAGAAACAATGCGTTCGCTGTTTCTTTTTTCGACACACACACACACAAACACATATATTACATATATATACATATTATATATACATATTATATACATATATCATATATTATATATATTATATATGTCATATTATATATATATATATATATATAAAATATATTATATATACAAACATATTATATATATATTATATATACAAACATATTATATATATATTATATATACAAACATATTATAGATTATATATTATATATACAAACATATTATATATTATATATTATATATACAAACATATTATATATATATATTATATATACATACATATCATATATATATTATATATATATACATATTATATATATATTATATATACATACATATTATATATATATTATATATATATACATATTATATATATATTATATATACATACATATTATATATATACATATATTATATATATTATATATATATATATTATATATATATACACATATATATATTATATATATATATACACATATTATATATATTATATATATACACATTATATATATTATATATATACACATATTATATATATTATATATATACACATATCATATATATTATATATACACATTATATATATTATATATACAGACATTATATATATTATATATATACATATTATATATGCATTATATATACATATTATATATGCATTATATATACATATTATATATGCATTATATATACATATTATATATATACATATATACATATTATATATATTATATATATATATTATATATACATATTATATATACTATATATACATATTATATATATTTTATATACTATATATACATATTATATATATATATTATATCTATATATTATATGTATAAATTATATATATTACATATATATATTACATATATAAATTATATATATTACATATATATATACAATATATATATTATATATATATACTTTATATATAGTATATATACTATATATATACTATGTATATTATATTCTTTTTTCGACACACACACACACAAACACATATATTACATATATATACATATTATATATACATATATCATATATTATATATATTATATATGTCATATTATATATATATATAAAATATATTATATATATTATATATAATATATTATATACATTATATATAATATATTATATACATTATATATATATTATATATATATATATATATATATTATATATACATACATATTATATATATATTATATATACATACATATTATATATATATTATATATACATACATATTATATATATATTATATATACATACATATTATATATATATTATATATACAAACATATTATATATATATTATATATACAAACATATATATATATTATATATACAAACATATTATATATATATTATATATACAAACATATTATATATATATTATATATACAAACATATTATATATATATTATATATACAAACATATATATATATTATATATACAAACATATATATATATTATATATACAAACATATATATATATTATATATACAAACATATTATATATATATTATATATACAAACATATTATATATATATTATATATACAAACATATCATAGATTATATATACAAACATATTATATATCATATATTATATATACAAACATATTATATATTAT
The DNA here is from genome assembly GCF_053919585.1 of Euprymna scolopes. NCBI lineage: Eukaryota > Metazoa > Mollusca > Cephalopoda > Sepiida > Sepiolidae > Euprymna > Euprymna scolopes. The sequence continues at coordinate 105,783,087 of NC_136503.1, forward strand.
ATATTATATATACAAACATATTATATATTATATATTATATATACAAACATATTATATATATATTATATATATATATACATATTATATATATATATTATATATACATACATATTATATATATACATATATTATATATATTATATATATTATATATATATATACACATATATATATTATATATATATATACACATATTATATATATATACACATATATATATTATATATATATACACATATTATATATATTATATATATACACATTATATATATTATATATATACACATATTATATATATTATATATACACATTATATATATTATATATATAGACATTATATATATTATATATATACATATTATATATATACATATATACATATTATATATACATATTATATATATTATATATACATATTATATATACTATATATACATATTATATATATTTTATATACTATATATACATATTATATATATTTTATATACTATATATACATATTATATATATATTATATCTATATATTATATATATAAATTATATATATTACATATATATATTACATATATAAATTATATATATTACATATATATATACAATATATATATACTATATATATATTATATATATATACTTTATATATAGTATATATACTATATATATACTATATATACTATATATATACTATATATATTATATATATACTATATATATACTATATATATTATATATATATTATATATATATACTATGTATATATCCTATACTATATATATACTATGTATATATACTATATATATATACTATACTATGTATATATACTATATATATACTATACTATATATATACCATGTATATACTATATATATACTATATGTATATACTATATATATACTATATGTATATACTATATATATACTATAATATATATACACTATATATACTATATATATATATACTATGGATATATACTATATATATATACTATGGATATATACTATATATATATACTATGGATATATAATATATATATATACTACGGATATATAATATATATATACTACGGATATATAATATATATATATACTACGGATATATAATATATATATATACTACGGATATATAATATATATATATACTACGTATATATACTATATATATATACTAGGTATATATACTATATATATACTATATCTATACTATATATATTCTATATCTATACTATATACTATATATATAGTATATATATATATCCTATATATATACTATATATAATATATGTATACTATATATATTTATATATTATATAAATTATATATATATTATATATATATTATTATTTATTTTTTACACAGTGGTCACCACTTATCAAGGCCCGGAAGCCACTCAGGAATAAGGTTATTGCAAGTACATTATGTTAGTGCGGAGTTTGGATGAAGTGTTTACTTAAGGGGGCGGTTCATTAGGAATTTGTTAACGTTGGACTTGAAGACATCCAAGTTGTAGTCAGGTGGGAAGCAAGCAGACGGAACAGAGTTCCACAGGCGTACAGTTCTAAGAAAGAAGCTTTGTTCATGGAATCCACGTTTTGATTTAGGCACAGATAAAGAGTGGGGGAAATTTTTCACAGTGGATTCAGCTAGACGGGTGTTTTTCGTGAAAGATTGGCGAGGGGGGACCAGAGATTGGAGTTCAGACGAGCACCTGCCATGGAAATAACGATAAAACAAGGATAGGCTCGCAACGTCTCTTCTGTGGGAGAGAGGTTGCAGGGTAGAGAAAAGGGCATCCCCCACTAAGCGACAAAGTCTATTTTTTACTCTGTCAAGGCAGGATAGGCTGTTTTTAGCAGCTCCTGCCCAGATATGGCGACAGTATTTCATCCTTGGACGTACTTGGCTTTTATATAGATAGAGAATTGCATCAATAGCGAGATATCTTCTGGAGCGGTAGAAGGATCCCACCATCTTTCCAGCGACCTTGGCAACAGACTTGATGTACGTGTTCCATTTCAGATCAGGAGTAAAGGTCAAACCCAGAAGCTTTTCAAAACACGGGGCCTCTCCAAGACGAGAGTCATCCATCCCAATTGATGCCAGCTGGGATCAGAGCGTTGATGATGTAAGGATAGGAGTTTGGTTTTAGATGCATTAAAGGTAACCAGCCACGTCTTCCCCCACTGAACCACGCGCTCGAGATCAGAGGAGAGAGAATCAGAGAGAACTTTGTCATTTACAGCCTTTGATGTGTTACCGTAGATGGTCATGTCATCAGCATAGATGTCAACGAATGATTTAAGTATGCATTTAGGGAGGTCATTGATGTAGATCAGGAAGAGAGTTGGGCCCAGGATTGACCCCTGAGGGCCTCCAGCATTAATACCACAGGCCTCTGATTTTTGTCCATCGACCACTACTCTTATGAGCCTATCGAAGAGAAATGATTTAATGATTGAGAAAACATTTCCAGTTATACCGTAGCTGGAAATCTTGTGAAGTAGACCCTTATGCCATACTTGTCGTAGGCCTTTGATATGTCAAGAGCAATTGCCCTAAAAAGGAAGCCTTTGTCAAGAGATTCGCTAATCCTGTGAGATATAATTGTTAGCACATCTGCTGTAGATCTTGCAGAGCGGAAACCATATTGTGTGTCACTAAGAAGGTTGTTTCTGCTGAGGTGGTTGATTATTTCTCTATTTAATATGGATTCCAGCAACTTACTCATAACACACAGGAGACTTAATGGTCTGTACTGAGAGGGAGATAACTTATCACCTGAATTCTTAAATACAGGGCAAACTGATGAGATTTTCCAGGGAGTCGGAAAGCACTTCTCCTTAAGGCAGCGATTAAACAGTTTCGTAAGTATGGGAGTAAGTTCTGGTTGAAGCTTTTTTAACACTATAATTGGGATGCCGTCAGGGCCAGTTGCTTTACTGGAATCTAGGTCCTTGATTAGCTTGGCGACCTCATGCACGGATATTTGTATGTTACCTAGCGTGGTCTGTGTTATAGGAGGAAATATGGGGAGTTGATGGCCTTCGTCGCATAGGGTAGAATTAGCTGCAAAGTTTTTTGCAAATAGTTTGGCCTTGTCTGATGCTGACGAGATGACCTCTGGTCCATTGATAATGGTTGGGATAGAACGCACACTTCTGTTCAGGATCCTATTTGTTATTTGCCAAAACTGGTGGGAACCAAGCCGCTGATCAGCTACCTTGGATTTAACAGACTGGGCATATAGCTCTCTTGCATTTATATATTATATATATTATATATATATTACATATATATATTATATATATTATATATATGTTATATATATTATATATATATTACATATCATATATATTACATATATATATTATATATATTATATATATATATATATTACATATCATATATATTACATATATTACATATATATATTACATATATATATTATATATATTATATATATATATATATATTACATATCATATATATTACATATATTACATATATATATTACATATATATATTATATATATTATATATATATATTACATTACATATCATATATATTACATATATTACATATATATATTACATATATATATTATATATATTATATATATATATTACATATATATATTATATATATTATATATATATATTACATATATTATATATATATTATATATATATATATATATTACATATATATATATTATATATATATATTACATATATATATTATATATATATATTACATATATATATTATATATATTATATATTATATATATATTATATATATATATAGTGTATATTTAGGCAGCATTTTCTCATTTAGACAAATATTATTAAATAGCACGAAATTATTCTGTTTTACAATTTTCTTTTTTATCTTCTCCAATCTACTTTTTGTGTTTTTCTCGAAATTGTATATGTTGGATCCATAATCGCGAGCGCTTTCGACAGAAGTACACACATGCAGTGGAAACAGCTTCAAATAATGCCAATCTTTCAATCAGACAATTATTTTTATTTACTTACACAGAAAAAAACTTCATCACAAGATTCACTCCTGAACTAAACAGATCTTAATATCAACACACAAAAACATGAAATGCAAGGCACACTCGCATGCACATCCATATAAAAATACACACCCACACATAAATCAGAACAGACACATTAAAACACACACACGCGCGCATACAACCACACATAGACAAAACACCCCTCCCCATGTTAAGAATGGCTTTTTAAATAATAACATTATTTAAGCAAGGATCACTCTCTGCATGAATACCGATTAACGTTTTGTTCTTTGCTTTTTTTACCGTATTTTTTTTTTTCTTTTTTTTTTTTACAGAAGTTGTTTTTATATAAGAAAATATGAATGCTTATAAAGAAATTGGGTACTCGTGCACTTATTGATCCGTGCTGAAATGATAACGTTATTATTTAAAAAGCCATTCTTAACATTGGGAGAAGAGGGTGTTTTGTACCTATTCTGTACTTTAACCTTACAATTGAATGAAAAAAACGGTAAATTTTTAGATTAGGTCCACCTCCACAATTTTCTTTTAAATGACGACTTTTGTAGGTTTTCGACTATGCTGAATACGGAAATCGCATTGAAATTTTGCAGAAATAAGTAGTTATCGAGATATTAAAAATTTGTATAATGCATTGTAATCTCTGGCAGCCGTCTTTTTTACACGCTTGCGCACGTCATAAACAAATCTACGTGCGTAACAAAGATGGCTGCCAAAGAATACAATGCATAAAACAACTATCTATATCTCGATAACTAATTATTTCTGCAAAATTTCAATGCGATTTCTGTATTCAGCATAATCGGAAACCTATAAAAGTCGCCATTTAAAAGAAAATTGTAGAGGTGGACCTAATCTAAAAAAAATACCAAAAAAACATAAAACTTTAATTAAGCTTGGAAATACGATTTAAAAAAATAGCGCGGATCAGTAAGTGCATTAGCACCCATTAATCGACTCACGTGACCTTATTAACAAATATTATCAAAGGCAAGATATGTTACTTTATTACCGAAATGGATAATTTTTTTTGTTTTTTTAATGCAAAATTTTATTCGGATCAAAAAACACAGCGTTTACTGTTATATTTGAAAATTACAAATGGCGGCAGACTGTGTTAACACATTAGGTTTGGGAAAATGAGTTAAAACTAAAAAAAACTATACAAAATACTGTTAAAAACCACTGAATACATGTCTGCCTATGTCACAGTAACATATATTGAGTGAGTTCCTGACAGTATTTTGTATAGTTTTTTTAGTTTTAACTCATTTTCCCAAAGTTAATGTGTTCAACAGTCTGCCGCCATTTGTATTTTTCAAATATACAGATAAACACTACATTTTTTAAAACCGATTAAACATTTTACACTAAATAAAAACATTAAAATCTTATCCAGTTAGGTAGAAAAGTAACTTATCTTGCCTTTGATAGCATTTATTTGTTATATTTATTTTTCAACAACTTTTTCGTTTCTGTGTTTAGTAATACAAACCCGTTTTATTTACTATAACGTTTAGCCGGCTCGAAGAACAGTGTTTATCAGTGTATTTGAAAAATACAAACGGTGATGGACACTGTTGATGATGTTAAGTTTGAGAAAATGATTTAAAACTAAAAAACTATACAAAATACTATCAGAAACCCACCGAATATGTCAGCCTATGTCACAATAACATATAATCAGTAGGTGTCTGACATTGTTTTGTATAGTTTTTAACTGATTTTCCCAAACTTAACGTATTCAACAGAGTCTGCGAACATTCGTCTTTTTCAAATATATAGATAAACACTGCGTTTTTGAGCCGATTAAACATTTTACATTAAATAAAAACACTAAAAAATTATCCAATTAGATAGAAACGTAATTTACCTTACCTTTGCTTTCATTTATTCGTTTTTGAACAACTTTTTCGAATCTGTGTATAGTACCCCCCCCTACCCAAATATTAATTAAAAACTCACATTTTTGAATACAATAAAAAAGAAAACTATTTAGCGTTTTAATGGTTTAGCAACTTTCGGCTTAATCCACTGAATGTTGGTCGAGCCCAAGCCATGATTGATGGTAACTCCCGAAGATCCGGATCCAATTCTGCAAGAGTACCATTTTTTTTTTTTTCATTTTCGCCTTTTTTTTTTTTTACTTTTTGGAGTGGATTGCTGTACTAAGAATATAAGAAACATGCATTTTCTCTTCTTATTAGAATTTTCCATTACACGAAATTAAGCCACAGCAACGCGTGGCAGGGTACAGCTAGTATATATATATATAAACGAGTTCCTTCAGCTTTATAAAAAAATAGATTACTGGATTGCCATCAGCTATAATCAAAACCGAAACCAAAACTTATGAAGAATTGTTGGTAAAATTATTTATCACAAAAATGGAAGTCCATAAAAATTAAACGACAGTCACTCGGATGTAAGCGTGACACACAAAATAAATAACACACACGTTATCCTATTAATCGACTTAAAGAATCAAAATTTTCCATAGTTCTGACAGAGACGGTTACATTCCACCATTTTGAAATAAAGAAATCAGAACGTGATTCAGAAAAATCTACCATAAACAAAAATAGTTCGCATCCTAAGATTTTTCAAAGTCTGTGCAGCAAAGTAATTGAACTAGTCATGTTTCCGATGAGGCCAGCCATATGTAGAAGAAATAAAAAAAAAAGAACGAAAACTGCTATCAGCAGTGTCGCCCCAAGAAAGCAAAGAAAATATTTGATATTTCGTTTATCAGTGACATTTCTTAAAGAAAAGATTTGTGACCTTTTATGCCGTAGATGCGACCTTTTATAATCCAGCATTTAATTTGGATTAAAGTCACATCTCGGATTTTACGCTAATGGTCGATAGTGGGTGGCATTCATTTGGATGACTGTTGTTTCGGAAAGAAGGTGTGTGAAAAAAAATAAAATAATAAAATAAATAAATAAATAAAAAATGGTAGGATCCTTCTACCGATCCAGAAGATATTTCACTGCTGATGCAATTCTCTATCTGTATAAAAGCCAAGTACATCCAAGGATGGAGTACTGCTGCCACATCTGGGCAGGAGTTGCTAAAAACAGCCTCTCCTGCCTTGGCAGAGTACAAAATTGGCTTAGTGGGGTATGCCCTTTTCTCTTCCACAGAAGAGACGTTGCGAGCCTATTTTTGTTTTATCGTTATTTCCATGGCAAATGCTCGTCTGAGCTCCATTCTCTGGTTCTCCCTCGCCAATCTTTCACGAAAAACACCCGTCTAGCTGAAACTACTGTGAAAAATTTTCCCCACTCTTTATCTGTGCCTAAATCTAAACGTAGATTCCACAAACATAGCTTCTTTCTTAGAAGTGCACACCTGTGGAACTCTGTTCCGTTTGCCTGCTTCCCACCTGACTACAACCTGGATGTCTTCAAGTCCAACATAAACAAATTCCTGATGAACTGCCCCCTTAAGTAAGACACTTCATCAAATCTCCAATACTAACGTACAGTACACACAATAACCCTTATCCCCAAGTGGCTTTTGGGCCTTGATAAGTGGTGACTTCTTCGTAAAATAAAATAAAAAAATAAATAAATAAAATACAAATGATTACTTTTCTTTCTTTTTTTTTTTTTGTTCAGGTTAATAAAATCAAGGAAGCAAAAAAGAGATAGGGAATTCCAAAGTCTAGCTGTCAGAACAAAGAAGCTATTTGAATAGAAGGTTTTCCGACATCTAGGGACTTCAACAATAAAAGGGGTGTGATTTTGCTGCTTGGTGGCTTAGTCTGGAGTATATCTGTCAAGGAGGCACAAGTGCAATGAGTTCCTCAGAGCACATTCCATTAAAGCACTTGTAAAACACACACAGAAATGCAACATTGTGGTGATGGGACAGAAGTTAGAGCGTGGCTGATAGTGCAGAGCCAAGTAGATTTGAAACGCTTTTCTGGATTCTGTCTAAGAATGAGACACTAGTCGTGATTCATCAGCCCAAATGTAACAATAATACTCCATGCATGGGCGAATTGTGGTTACGTAAAGATATAGGATACTCTCCAACATCGTAGAGGTAGTCTACTTTGCAGCAGTCTTGGCAATGTCCTCAATGTATTTGTTCCGATTCATGTTGCCTGTGAATGTTAATCCGAGGAGTTTTAACAACAGGCTCTCAAGTAGGGTGTTATTTGTCATGGTTGAGAAGGTTTTTGTTGTTGTTAAAGGAAAGACGCTTAGTCTTAGTAGCATGACAACGTTTCAATCGATGTAACTTTCAAACCTTCTTCAGGTTTTATTGTCAAACTAGGGAAGTGACATGATTGATTCAATGTTTTGTCCATTTGAGAACTTTATCAAAGACAATCTATCTATCTATATATATATATATGGTCGGTTGATTTCTCGTATCCGAGAATTTCAGTTTCCTCTTCCCTCAGTGTTTGGATCGCAGATGGCTTCTCAGATCAATCTGAGCGTGGAATTTGCATGGGCAGAGAAGGCAAGCAATGCTTGGCAGGGGGGCGTTGCTGTTTTCTTGCCTGCCTCTTGATCTCCACCAGTCTTCTTCTTTCTGCCTCGCATCCTTTGGTACCATGTATGATGGATTGGCGCCACAGGCACCGATCCTGAGATGTTGTTTCCCAGATGTGAAGATCAAATCCGGTGTTAGGGTGAACTTGAGTTGGTCTTTGTATCGATGTAGAGGGCGGCCGATAGATCTTATTCCTGTGGCTAGCTCAGAGTACAGGGTTTGTTGAGGGAGCCTGTTTTCATCCATTCTGAGGATGTGCCCCAACCAGCGGAGTCAAGAGAGTAAACAGCTGCAGTATTGAGGCCACCACACACACACACATATATATATATATATATATATATATATATATATATATATATTATTATTATTATTATTATTATCATTTACTATAATAATTATTAAATACCTACAGACACTAGTGTTTCATCGGGAATTATCAGTGCAGAGTGTTGTGATTAACACCAGGCAACAGAAGCCATGCCTGGCTTCATTAGCAAGGACCCAATCAATTCAGCTACCATTAACCGCGACAAATGCTGTTGAAATTTAAATATTTATTTTTTTCAGGTTTTTAACGTCTGTCAGAGTGATCTAATCATTATATGATGATCTGCACATACGAATTAAATTGACCGACTTTTTATTTCAACTGAAATGCTCAACGATAAGAAACGAGTTTCTTAAAGGGGATATCATAATAATACCTTCAACTGGACATATATATATATATATCCCAAGTAAAAGGTATTCAAGAGGGAAAACTCATCAATTAAAACAAAATTATTAAGAGTGCTCAATAAAAAAGAGCAAAATATAATATTTTCATGCATATAGACAAATATTTCATCGTCGCTACACTGAATATGCTAATGTTTTGGACAATTGGTCGGTAATAACCAAAAGTCTTCATCAGGCGAAATAATAATATCTATAATATAAAGCTGAACGCCTGTGTGTGTGTCTGGTCACGAATAGGCTCCTATATGTTTGACTATTATAGAAAACTGATTACATATAATGATAAAAGATGTATCGAGACACAGGAATGGGTATGTTTGATCTGGCATAATGATGATTCATTAAAATTCTGGGGTCTGCATACGCGCCTGGTCCACAAAGTATGGAAATAAAAAAGTTAAAAATTAAAAAAAAAAAGCGTTTACAAGTGTTTTTGATATAGATGTACATAAGAATACTTTGATAAGTATGTTTTAATTTAAATAGGGATGGTATAATAAAATTGTGAGGTCTGCGTTCACGCCTGGCCTCCATAGAATGGAAATAGGCACACACTTTAATAAAGACTTTTCATATCTATCTATGTAAGTATACTTTGATAATTATGTTTCAGTTTGAAGAAATATGGTATAATAAAATTATGGGGTGTTCGTTCGCGCCTGACCTCCATAGAATGGAAATATGTCACAAAGTTTAACAAGGTTTTTTAATATAGATCCACAGAATATTGTGATAAGTGTTTCAGAGTGAACAGGTATGGTATAATAAATTATGGGGTTTATTTTTATTTTTACTTTCATCATATTTTGCTTTGGTTTTGATACCCCAAATTCGAAGCTATCTTTTTACAACCCTTCCTTTTCATAACCTATCATACTTTCATAAATCAGAGTCCATTTTCTGTAGGCTGTTTTTGAACCCAGTCAACAATGAGTACTTTTGCTAGTATATATATATATATATTTTACCATACTTTACGGTAATTGGCCCAAGTCCGGGGTAATTGTGCCAACTAGCTAAAAGTGCTCTTTTGGCAACTATGCATATAAACAGCACTTTTTTTTTTTAGTTGGCGCAATTACCCCAAAGTACAGTATATAGTTGACCGTGTGTGCGTGTGTGGAATGATCACTAGAAACTATTGTGTCAATTTTTGGTTTACAAACTTGATATTTGATATATGGGATATTTAGACCTGTGGAACAAATTCGATTTGGTTTTAGCTGGATAAATAACTTCTACGGTGTAAATATTGAAAAACTGGAACTTGGCAGGCATAAGTCAACTTAATTTGTATATTCCATGCATGTGCAAATATACATTTTTTTATTGCATTTTCACACCAAACAAGACACAGTGCCACTTTGATGTAGGCGGCTACTATCTGGGACATATTTTTCAGTGATAATATGTAGGGAGTTGAGCAGCAAGATGTCTGTTTACATAATACTTGAACTTCTACATGTTAGTATATAGACTTTAGAGCTAGACTTCCATAACTATATATATTCTGTAAATACATTTCTTAAGGGTGTGTGTATATATATATATATATATATATATATATAGTGAATAAATGACAAAAAACTATATTCCAAAATTCATGATGTCGACCATCTTATAATTTATTCTTTTAATTCGGTTGACATTTACAATTCTTGACAGTATCTGTTTCGTAGCGCAAAATCAATCACTTAATTCTTATATCAATCAGTGAATCTATTATGCCCTTAACTCATCAGAAGAAATAGCAACAATCAATCCGTCAAAAGGAAATAAAGTGCGTTTTGACATGATTAAAATCCGAAAATTGGAAGAGAAGCTGCAAATACCTTATAATATGTTTCCATTACGCCATTTAAAAATTATAACTTATAAGATGGTCAACATCACGAACTTTGGAATATAGACTTTTGTCATTCATTCACTATATTGCTCTGTAATTACATTGAGCTTCTTAAATAAGGATTGGTATATATTATAAGAAAATATATTTCCACATAGAGTACTGTTTCGCTGTTTCACAGCTCATCAGTGTGGCTACACAGGCAACTGCCTCAAGCCAGGAGCGAAACCCGACCGCCCAAATGACAGTCAAGGCTTCTCACCATTGCGCTATACAGCTGATGCTGTGTGGGTAACGAATTAACGATGTTTTGACATATATATATATATATATATATATATATATGTCAGGTCATGTCATATGCTATATATAACCCAGTACTACCTGCCTCATGGTCGGGTCACCAGCGATTAAACTGGTTCCTCCGCCAGACTTGTTTGGTGAGGAGGGTGGCTAGTCTGCCTGAAGGATTAAAAACAAGACCTTCCAAAGGGCGAATGAACTCTTTTTCGGGGTCAACAGCCAACTAGCACCGTGTTTGTGTGTATGTATGTGTGTGTTGGGGTGGAGAGGGCTCCCGTAAGCCGTGGTGAAGGCAACCGTTCTAGGAGAAGCAAATCTCTGATTTAAAAAAACCTCAAAGCAGGAGACCAGTACCCACATTAAGCTGGTCTGCAGTTTAAGTTGTTGATGGCTATCTTGCTCTTACTTGTTGCTGGATCTCAACATTTTGAACCGAGAGAGAAACTTAGCTGTCGTACAAAGCTAACACTCTGTAACATCATCTGTGTATAGATACTCCTTCAGGCATTTGTCTATTAAAATGGTCCTGTGGCGATGGAAGTCATTTTTGGGCTCATGAACTTTAAGTGTCTGAGGGAGTGGCACTCGTCTGACAAGACGCTGCAATCACCATCATATATATATATATATATTATGGCTATGTAAAGACCAAATTTAAATTTGTTCGAAAACATTCTTTATTTTAGATTGTGAAATTAAAAAATAAAAATGAATGTGTCAGCTGACCGGTTTCGAAGCTCGCTCAACAGAGCTAAAATCGAGCTTAATTACATTTTAAAAAGAAAAGGGGGGTGGGAATAATGAATCGGAGATGAAAAAGTAGGGGTGGGGGAAAATATATGTATAAAAAAAGGGGGGATTAATTATTAAATAGAAACTAGATTAAGCTCTAAGAGATTCTCTTTTTGTTTGCAAAGAGAAGGTCTCAGAGTCTTAATAAATATAGTTTCTAGAATTTTGAGATGATAAAGAGAGTGCGACTTGCTAAGGATGGAAAAAAAGTCTGCACTAAAATTCGAAGCGCAAATACGATTATTATAAGGTGCTCTCCTATAGATGAGCCATGGGTATTACTCAAAACGTCCGAAGGTAGGTAGTTTCCATTTCGAATTTTGGATGGAACATGTTGTTTTACCCTATTATCTAATCTTTGAGACGTTCGCCCGACGTAGCGCACACCGCAGCTACATTTAAATAAATAAATAATAGAATTGTTGGGGGGGGGGAAGAACGTCTTTACAAATTGAAGACAAAATGGGTTTACAAGAAAAAACAACACGGGTATTTGATGCAAAGTAACATTGTTGTATGACAGAAGAAATTTGCTTGGCAAATCTTTCACTAACATTACCTAGCCAAGGTAGGCGTAGGTAGATAGGGTATTTGTCGACAGATGCCCGTTTAATTTTATTGAAATTAGAAATAAAATTTTTAATTGTAGATTCCACGATTTGCAATGGAAAACCATTATTGCAAAGAGTCTTGGTAATAAATGTGACTTCATCATTTAATTTGGTCTCTGAACATATCATACAAGCCCTATGGATAAGGGTGTTGATAAGATTATATTTTTGTTTAGTGGGGCAAAAAGAGTCCCAACGTGTGTAAAGACCAGTGAATGTAGGTTTACGGTGGATGGAAGTCAAGAAAACGGAAGGTGCTTTACACACCAGTACATCTAGAAAAGGAAGGGAAGAATTACTTTCCTTTTCTATAGTAAATTTTAGAACTGGGTGAATATTATTAAGGGATTCAGAAAAGGTATCTGCTTCCGTTTCATTGTTGAACAGACAAAAAGTGCTGTCAACACACCAAAAATAAATATCTGGTTTTTGAAAGCCAGATAAAAGATTCTTTTCGTGGAAACCTACAAAAATATTTGCCAGAGCTGGTCCCAGGGGAGAACCCATCGAAACACCATCTATCTGCCTGTACATAACGTTATTAAAACTGAATTCGACCGACATGGTGGCGAATTCCATAAGTTCCACAAAAATATTCTCAGGAATAGGTGGAATTGGGAGCTGACTGCGATAAAGGCACATATGTCAATAGTCTCTGAGAGTAGAACGCAGGTAAACAGGCTTTCAATATCAAACGAACACATAAATTTGTCAGTCTGAGTATAATTCTGCATAAATTTAGCAAAAGAAAAAGAATCTTTAATGCAGAAAGAACTATACTCTTCCAAAACTGGTTCTAAAATATTAGTAAGCCATTTGGCTACTTTATGTTGGGCGGAACCTATCATGGATAATATAGGTCTTAAAGGTACCCCACTCTTATGGGTTTTAGGTAAACCATAGAGACGGGGACGTAATGAAGCAGTCGGTCTGATTAAATCAGAAATAGAGGAAGAAAGAGCTCCACTCTTCACCCATTTGACTAGACATCTTTGGAATCTAGATTCAATAGATACAGTAGAGTCATGTGTCTTTACCGGACCTAGCTGTATAAATTTAGAGGTGTCATTGAGGATTGTCATCATTTTATTGATATAATCCTGGTGGTCAAGTATAACAACACCAGAGCCTTTGTCCGGTTTAGTGATAGTAAGAGATTTATTCTGGCGTAGTGTTTTGATAACACGAAAATGTTCATTACGCTATTTGGATTCACTAAACGAGACTGGTGTACCTGCATATGAATGAGCAATATCATTCAATTTCGCCTTAAGTTCACTCACCTTACTGTCGGAAACAGGGGAAAGTTTTGCTAATTGAGAAAAAAAGACTTCGAATTCAGAATAAATCTCTTCAGTTTGGGGTTAGAAGGGGGAATGCATGTGTCCAACTCATGTGAAAGTATATTCAATTCGAGTGTGGACAACTGCGAGGAAGAGATATTAAGGACGTTTCTAGAAATATCCGGACTAGTCGATGAACCAAATTTTTTAAAAATATTAAATGTTGCAATTTATTCTGGTGTTTTGACTTCAACCTGGAAAGACTGCGTTCGTGTATTCTTGCAACATAACGAATAAATCGTATTTTATCAAACAAGGATAAACTGCCTACATAATTTCTCCATAATTCAGAGTACTTCCTTCTCAAGTACGCCAGATCGCAAGAAAGTTAAGACAAAAAATTGGAGATAAATGCATCTTCAATCTTTTGTACAGGATATAAATTGGCTCTTTTTATTTTAAACAAAATAAAAGAGGGATAGACTTTATTGCTCTGGCACATATATAAAAAGGATTGGTTAGTCTGCATAGTTCTTATTTTACTCCTAATTTTCAACAATGAATTTAATCCATTGATTAATTCAAGTGGGTACCTAGTCTTAAGATATTTAAATATTTTTTGCAGGGTACAAAATTTTATTATGGCTTTCCATTGCAAATCGTGGAATCTACAATTAGAAATAACATTTCTAATTTCAATAAAATTAAACAGGCATCTGTCGACAAATGCCCTATCTACCTACACCTACCTTGGCTAGGTAATATTAGTGAAAGATTTGCCAAGCAAATTTCTTCTGTCGTACAACAATGTTACTTTGCATCAAATACCCGTGTTGTTTTTTTTTGTAAACCCATTTTGTCTTCAATTTGTAAAGACGTTCTCCCCCCCCCTAACAATTCTATTATTTATTTATTTAAATGTAGCTGCGGTGTGCGCTACGTCGGGCGAACGTCTCAAAGATTAGATAATAGGGTAAAACAACATGTTCAAACCAAAATTCGAAATGGAAACTACCTACCTTCGGACGTTTTGAGCAATACCCATGGCTTATCTATAGGAGAGCACCTTATAAATAATCGTATTTGCGCTTTGAATTTTAGTGCGGACTTTTTTTCCATCCTTAGCAAGTCGCACTGTCTTTACCATCTCAAAATTCTAGAAACTATATATATTAAGACTCTGAGACCTTCTCTTTGCAAACAAAAAGAGAACCTCTTAGGGCTTAATCTAGTTTCTATTTAATAATTAATCCACCCTTTTTTTATACATATATTTTTCCCCACCCCAACTTTTTCATCTCCGATTCATTGTCCCCCCCCCTTTTCTTTTTAAAATGTAATTAAGCTCGATTTTAGCTCTGTTGAGCGAGCTTCGAAACCGGTCAGCTGACACATTCATTTTTATTTTTTAATTTCATAATCTAAAATAAAGAATGTTTTCGAACAAGTTTAAATTTGGCCTTTACATAGCCATAATAAAATTTTGTACCCCGCAAAAAATATTTATTTATATATATACACATATATATATATATATATATATATATATATATATATATATATATATATGATTAAATGGGTAAAATATTATTGTGGGATTCGCATTCCAGTCGTGCTTCATCGTCATGAAATAGAAATATGTTTTATTTTATTTCCGATTATTTGAACTACTGCTCTCATTTTGGATTTTATTCTCACAACATTTCTGTCGATGTAACCTCCGGCCTTCTTTCCTGATTGCTGGAAAACCGCTTCTGTGGTACCAATTTTCAAGAATTCTGGCAAAAGAAATGACCCAGTAAATTATCGCCTCATTTAGCCTTCTCCCACTTTTTGCCAAAATCTTGGGGTCCTTAATTAATCAAGCTCTAGTCTAGTGTCAATTCGTGGCCATTTTTTTCTTGTTCTCACGTAACGCTTTATACTACTTGTGTGGGGGGGTGGGGACAAACAAACGTTTTAATGTAAGTAAAAACACTGAAGAGTTATCTAGCTAGGTAGAAGAGTAACTTGCCTTTGATAACATTTCAAAATTTTTGTGTAAATAAAAACACACAAAAAAATTAATGTTTTATGTTTGTGTTATTGTATTACTGTTGATATTTTCGATTCTCCCGGTTCCGAAATTGCATTGTCTCCCCTTGTTCTGCGTTCTTCAAATTGAAACAACAAAAAAAGTTTGTTCCATGGCAGTAATGTAAAAGTGCCGAAATTAGGTATCGTTTGCGGCCGTATCGGCTGAATGCGTTCTATCGAATGTTTCATAAAATTTTGTTTATATCTTTCAACTTTCCAGTCATGACGCCCCCCCCCACCGACCATTCATTCAATAACACCAGATTTGAATCAAGTGACCAGACGACAAAGCGCAGATGCCGAGCAGTGAACTTTAACGGGAAATGTCAAGAGAAGAGCAATAGCATCGTTCATGATCCGCTCGGAAATGACTGACATCTTCCATCTTCCTTTTTAGCGAATCTCGTAGCTCATGCGGGCAAACGAATGGATCCTGTCTAGCGTGGCGTCTCCCCGTGACACGGACACTTTTACGTCAATTTTTCATCTCGGTTGGAAATCCACGCCTTTGTCGACACACACCAAAACCAGACTGGGATGACGCGTCAATCTTTTCTGATGAGACGCCATTATTCCCCAACCACTCTAGGAGCCTGGCGTCATTTGTGAGGGGGGGGGCGAGGGGAGTAATAATTTGATGATGTCACAGTCTATTGAAAAGGCACATAGTGAATCAAAATATCAAGCCATACCCACCCCATTTATCTAAGAAATCTCTCACTATATATATATATATATATATATATATATATATAAATTATTTACTATATATATATATATATATATATATATATAAAATTATTTACTATATATATATATATATATATATATAAAATTATTTACTATATATATATATATATATATATATATATATATATATATATATAATGCGCGTTTCTTCATATTTATTTACTGTGTGATTTTTGATTTTGATTTTATATGTGCATATGTATTGTGTGTATGTGTGTATGTACGTACTTATGTATTTAAGATTGATGTGACACTTTCTCATTGACTATACCTCTTCCTTTCTCCTCTTCCCTCGTGCATGCGCATCATTTTCAATACACCGATAAAGACTGGAGGATCGGTTGAAAATTTTGTACTTGTAAGAAAAGTTAATAAAATTTTTTTTTTCATAATAATATTTTGTATTCCTGCACATCACAAATAGAAAACGAATACAGGAAAGTTATAAATTGTTATAATTTTCGTATTCTTTTTTTTTTTTTACATTGTCATTATATATATATATATATATATATATATATATATATATATATATATATATATATAGTAAGGTATCTATATATATAAAAGCGAAAATGTATGTATGTTTGTTCGCTTTTTCTGTATGTCAACAAAAGGCTTTTTTCAGAGAAGCGGTCGCTCGCTTCACAACTTTAAAAAACTTTTTATATCACATATAAATCGTAATATCTCACAGTTAACAACGAAGCTCGCCTGTCTATTTAATTTGCTCGATTTCGGGAAGATAAATATTCAATATTTGTCGCTCGCCGCATGTGGCTTAGTCTTTTTCCTATAACATCTTGGGGGGGGGAAGCGTTCAGCAGTAAATGAATACTATCCCGCAGTCAAACTTGACCTCATTAACTCATTAAAACGGGCACCTGCTAAATCCAAGTAATTAAATAAATTCAAACGTGTTTCTGTTAACATCTCGCGGTGGGGCAATGGTTATCGTCACAGGTTTCTTTGTTTTTATTTCACACTTTAATTTACAACTTTGCCTTAACGGTTCGGATTCGATCCTGATACTTAATTTTTTTGAACCCCCACTCCACACCTCCAAACACCCGGGCAACGCCGGATACCCCTCGCTAGTAAAATATATATGACAATTTACTTACTACCTAGCTCTACCTACGTATTGAGCACTGTTGAAGTAAATACTTAAAGTTTACGCATAAATTTATACTTTTGTATATTAATTTATGTGATTAAATTAAGTATATATATATATATATATATATATATATATATATATATATTGGAAGTTGAAAGTATTGAAAAGATTGTTGAATTCCAGTAAAGGTCATTGATAGTGCTCAATCAAAGAGAGCAAATTCTTGATTTTTTAAATTTTCTTTATACAAATAAAGTCATGTCTTGCTACGATGTGCAGACCGTTTCGATCATTATTGATATCATTAGGCAAGAAAAATTTTTGAAAATGAAAAAAAGTTGAAGAACTTTTTTTAATTTTAGAGGAGAAAATATTTTACCAGGTCTAACGTAAGATAAGACCTTTAAAGGATGCCACTCGTTAGATATGGTAAAATATTTCCTCTTCTAAAATTGTAAAAAGTTTTTCAACATTTTTTTTTTAATTTTCAACATTTTTTTTCTTGCCTGGTGAGATCAATAATGATCAAAACGGTCTGCATTTCGTAGCAAGATATGACCACGCACACACACTAGTAGGGTAACCCGATGTTGCCCGGGATATGATGATTAATACTCCCATATTCTTTTTTGTCATAAAAAAAAAAATCGATTGATTTTGGGGGCCCATCGCAGTGCACCGGGAGGAAGCTTCCATGCCTCTCGCAGTGACTTAGTTCCCAATACATTGTAGTTTACATTGCACTGTAGAGAAACCTTCTGTTGATTTTATAAAACTATTTTTTATATAATGGCTTGAATTAAGGTTAAAAATGAAAAAGTCAAGTATCACGGTTCAATCGTACTCTTAACAGAAAAATTTATTTTGAACGCGTCCGTTTCATCAGATTATTTCGATTATGGATTATCGATACTTATCGAAGACATTCCGATTTTTATCAAAGTTAACACCTAATAAAGCCTGATATCACGAATGTATTTGAGAAGTTTTATCACCACACAAGTAGAACGGCTCATCATATAAAAATCAACAGTAGGTTCTTTGGTATGACAAGGGCGCGTTTGAAATGAATGTTTCTGTTTGGAGCACAATTAGACCATGATACTTGACTGTTTCATTTTAAACTTTAATTCAAGTCATTATAATGATTTCCTTAACATTTTATAAAAAGAAATAATTTTACAAAATAAACGGTAGGTTCTCTACAGTGCAATGTGGACTAAGTCACTGTGTGGAGGCATGTGAAGCTTCCTGAATGAAAACAAAGGGAAGAATACTTGGATTACCACCCACACACCCAAGAGAGAGAGAGAGAGAGAGAGAGAGAGAGAGAGAGAGAGAGAGAGAGAGAGAGAGAGAGAGAGAGAACAACAAAAATATAAGTCCAAATTAAATTAACATGATTTGAAAAGATTTGGGAAGCAACAAAGACAACGAATAAACAAAAACATACACTCACACACGGAAAAAAGAATGAAAATACAGAAAAATGTATTTAAAAAGAAAAAAAAAAAAAGGAAAAAGAGAGACATTTGTAGAAAGAAGAAAAAGTAAACACGAAATTAACGAGTACATTCAATTGATAAAATACTGTGACATTCATGTTATATAGACACCTCCAAAATTCACCACAGAATTACTCCCCTATATGTAACACGATGCAACTTTATTATAAGTAAATACTATCAATATAAGTTTTGTGCCATTTAAAAGAAGAAGGACAAAATAAACTAGTAATAATTAAAAAAAAATTTTTTTTTCATCGTACGAAAATAATAAAATTGCGAGACGAAAATTCGTGTTTGCATAATTGACGCTTTAAAACAACGTTCCCGCGTAGTAAGAATTCCGAACATGAAAACATACCCATGTTTTTTTTTTTTTTTTTTTTTTTTTTTTTACAAGGGTGTCACCACTTATCAAGGCCCAGAGGCCACTCGAGGATAAGGGTTAAAAGGTATACATTAGTCATTGTGATTTTAGCATAGTAAACAGTGGGAATTTTGAAACTTGGATTACTTAGGGGGACGATTCAATTAGAACTTGTTCACATTGGACTTTTTCTTTTTTTTTTTCATAGATATCAACTCATTATCAAGGCCAAGAGGCCACTCAAGGATAAGGGTTAAAGAGTGTACAGTAGAAATTGGACAATATAATAATCATTAGTAATGAAAATTTGTTAAATTTGATAACTTATATGGAACGGCTCATCAAGAACTTATTTACGTTAGACTTGAACACAACCATATTGTAGTCAGCCGGAAAGCAGGAAAACGGAAGACAATTCCACAGGCGTGCAGTTCTAATAAAAAAGCTTTGTTCATGGAATCTACGTTTAGGTTTAGGCACAGATCAAGAGTGGGGGAAATTATTGATAGTGTTTACAGCTAGACGAGTGTTTCTTGTGAAAGTTTGGCGAGGGGGGACCAAAGATTGAAGCTCAGTTGAACACTTTCCATGAAAATAACGATACATCAGAGACAAACTCGCAACATCTCTTCTGTGAGATAGAGCTGCAAGGAGGAGAAAAGGACATCTCCTACGAGGCTACGAAGTCTATTTTGAACTCTATCAAGGCAGGACAAGTCCTTTCTAGCAGCTCCTGCCCAGATGTGGCAACAGTATTCCATCCTTGGACGTACCTGGCTCTTATATAGGTAGAGAATAGCATCCACAGTGAGATATCTACTGGATCGATAGAAAGATCCCACCATTTTTCCAGCGGCCTTGGCAACAGATTTGATATACGTGTTCCATTTAAGATCAGGAGTAATGGTCAAGCCCAGAAGCTTGTCAAAACTTGAGGCCTCCTGAAGATGAGAGCCATTCATTTCAATTGATGACAAATGTGGATTAGAATGTTGATGATGTAAAGAGAGAAGCTTGGTTTTAGATGCATTAAAAGTAACCAGCCACTCCTTTCCCCATTGTACTACGTGCTCAAGATCAGAGGAGAGAGAATTGGAGAGAACTTGGTCGTTTACTGTCTTAGATGTGGTACCATAAATGGTAGTGTCGTCAGCATAAATGTCTACAAATGATGTAAGGATATGATTTGGAAGATCATTAATGTAGATC
The DNA here is from genome assembly GCF_053919585.1 of Euprymna scolopes. NCBI lineage: Eukaryota > Metazoa > Mollusca > Cephalopoda > Sepiida > Sepiolidae > Euprymna > Euprymna scolopes. The sequence goes on from NC_136503.1 coordinate 105,804,246, forward strand.
AGGAAAAGAGTTGGGCCCAGGATGGATCCCTGAGGGACACCGGCATTAATACTGTGAGCTTCTGATTTTTGCCCCTCAACTACTACTCTTATGAACCTATCAGAAAGAAATGATTTAATAATTGAGAAGACTTTTCCAGCTATACCATAGCTAGCGATCTTATGAAGTAAACCTTTATGCCATACCCTATCAAAGGCTTTAGATATGTCAAGAGCAATTGCCCTAGAAAGATTGCCACCGTCGAGAGATTTGCTAATCCTATGCGATATAACTGTAAGGACATCTGCTGTAGATCTAGCAGAACGGAAACCATATTGAGTGTCACTAAGAAGGTTATTTTTGTTGAGATGTTTGATTACTTCTGTATTTAACACAGATTCTAGCAACTTACTCATGACGCACAGGAGACTTATTGGCCTGTACTGAGAGGGGGATGAGCGATCACCTGAATTCTTAAATACAGGGCATACTGATGAGATTTTCCAGGGAGATGGGAAACTATTCTCCTTAAGACAACGTTTAAACAGTTTTGTAAGTATGGGCGCTAATTCAGGTTGAAGTTTTTTGAGTACTATAATTGGAATACCATCAGGGCCAGTTGCTTTACTCGAATCAAGGTTTTTGATTAGCTTCGCAACATCACGTACAGATATACGTATATCACATAGCGTGTTTTCTGATACAGGAGGAAATATTGGGGGTTGGCGGTCTTGGTCGCAAAGGGTAGAATTAGCTGCAAAGTTCTTGACAAAGAGTTTGGCTTTGTCTGATGCTGACGAGATTACCTCAGGTCCATTGATAATAGTTGGGATGGAGCACACGCTTCTGTTCAGGATTCTGTTTGCTATTTGCCAAAACTGGTGGGAACCAAGCCGCTGCTCAGCTACTTTGGACTTAACAGATTGAGCATACAACACTCTTGCGTTCCTTATTACTTTCTTACAATGGTTGCTGGCAGTCCTGAAAACGGCTTTAGTTTCCATACATCTATTACGTTTGAAGCAGTGGAAAAAGTGATTTCTGTGCGCAATGGCAGCAGCACATTCTGGAGAGAACCATGGCTGGCTGTTAGGTTTTTTCTGAAACTTTTTAGAGGGTATGAAATGGTCAATACCTACAATTAACCATTCAGTTAGGTCTAATACTATAGAGGACACATCCTTTTTAAACATGGAATGCAGAGGTAGATCAGATATAAATGTACGGAAGCTATCCCAGTCAGCCTTAGTGTATCGATATACTGTACGATGAAGAGGTACGTCTGGGGACTTATTACATTTCATTTTTATCTTAATTGATACAACAGAGTGGTCGGAAGATCCAAGAGGCGACAGAACAGAAACTGAACATAGTTCAGGGCAAGTTGTGAGAAAAAGGTCTAGTAGGCTCGCATACTGGCCGTCATTATCGGGCACACAGGTAGGTTCCTGAACAATCTGAGTGAGGTCATAGGCAATGGAGAAATCATGACAGAACCTCCCCTCATCATCGGTCTTGTTTGAGTGGGTCAACCATTCGACGTTGTGAACATTGAAGTCTCCACATACGTGAATGTTAGCTGAAGGATAAGCAGATAGGACTTGGTCAATTTTCTCAGATATGCTTTGAAAGATAGTAACTCCACTGTTGTGGGGGCGATAGAGAGTAAATATAAATGCAGTAGTGTGAGCTAAAGCAACCCGGAAGCACATATAGGGTAAGTTAGGATCTTCCCTGGAGATGTCCCTCCCACATGGAAAGCTATCTTTAATATAGGCACATATTCCATGCCCATGGCGATCTTGGGGGTCAGATTTAGAAGTTAAGTTAGAGTATCCTGAAATTGCAAACTCATCTAGGGAAATAGCCTGTCCAATGCCAGTTTCACTTAAAAATAAAAGGTCTGGTTTAGTCTCCTGTAATTGGGTTTCAACCTCTGGAAGGTTAGAACGAAGACCCCTGATGTTGGAGAAGGAGACATGGTAGTAGGGGTCTACGTTGGAAGTTGGGGAACTGGGTTTAATCGTGTATTTTTTCTTGAAACTTGTCATGATGAAATTTTGGAATTTGTGGACTAGGTCGACAGATTTACTTAGAGCAGGACAGAGAAGGGAAATTAAGAGAGAAAAAGAAACGAAGAATTTTTTTTTTTTTATTTGTAGCTAATGATAAGGTAAAGCCGTAACAATTACCCACTAGTATGGCATCGTATTGTGTTAATATAGTGTTAATATGTGTTAATATAGTGTTAATTCATTTTATTGTGTTAATATAGTGTTAATATTATTAATATTGCAATTAAAAAACTGATATGAATTTAATAATGTTTTTTCTAATCAATATATACTACAATCAGTTGTATTGCCAAGAAAAAGAAACTTCCTAAAAATTAATTAATTTTTAAAGGATTAAAACGATTGAAATTCGATGATTTCAAAATGTTCCGTTACAGCATAGATTTTTGATTAACGGCGTTTAAATTTTTTTTTAATATGAAGTTATAATATAAACATAACTCTTGCCAGCTGTATTATCGCCAGATTAGACACGATTGAAAAATATTATTTCACAAAAAATAAATATTTTGTTGAACACTACGATATTTAGTTTGTCTCTTTTTACCAAATAAAAGTATGGAAGCCGGTAATTAACCAAATGAACAGTCGTATATATTTAGTAAACCGTATTTCATATTTAATATACAAATGTTTGTAATATTATTAATCATTAAGCTGTGTAAACCTTAAAACTTAACAAAATTATAGCGCACAAGTCATTTTTTTAAAAACTTTTTAAATCATCACTATATATTGAATCCAATATGATACAATAATAAATACGAAATCTGCATTAATAAAAATATGATATTTAAGTGAATTTTACGACGGGCAATGCCGGGCGCCCTGCTAGTATATATATATATATATATAATGTTTGTGTGTGTGTGTGTGATTTATTTTATTCAATTCAGTTAAACAAAATTATCATATGTCACTACAATAAAATTACTGTATCAAGTATCAATCAAAAAAGATTTCATCAGGCTTCTGGTTTTCATGAAGGCCAGTATTTTAATCCAAATAATATTAATATCAACAATCTTGTTAAATTCAATGGTTTTTATTTTTGGATATCTTTACCTAGAATATACATGTATGGATAAAAGTAACCTTGTCTGTCAGTGTGCAAAACGTTCTCTACAAAACTACTCTGTCAATTTTTGGTCTATAGACTTCAAACTCGATACATAGGTAATTCGTAGGTTTGGATATTTGTGTTACCTTGATTTGGATGCTTCCATTTTGGTAAAGTTGGACTGTAAAATGCAGGAACTGGAAACTTGGAAAAAAATGGAAATGGATACGGATCTTCACAATCCTGGAATGTAAAAATAAATAAACGAAGGGATTAAATTTTAAGGTGAAATTCTTTGAAATAAAAAAAATCAGATAAACAAAAAAATACAAACAAAAATATGAAAATTAAAAAAAATTCAAATACACCAAGCAGAATGCATGCCTCCATAAATGTTCAAATAAAAATTATCAAATAAAAGATTAAATAAAATAAAAATTACCAAATAAAAATAAAATAAAAGTTATCAAATAAAAATAAAATTAAATTAAAATTATAAAATAAAAAATGAAATCAAATAAAAATGAAATAAAATTGAAATTATGAAATTAAAAATGAAATAAAACAAAATTATCAAATAAAAAATAAAAATTATCAAATAAAAATGAAATAAAATAAAATTATTATATAAAAAAAATTTAAACCTGACGAATTCTCACGAAAATGAAACGCAGAATATTCTGTGTAGCTTAATTGCCATATATATTTTTATAACTTACTATAAGACACTCGTCTATATAATATATACTCCCCCAGTATACAACACCAGTCGTTTCTGATAAAAGGTGGGATGAACAGACAGACAAACAGAAATATAATATAGATATAGTTTTATTTATTTCAAATATTGAGTTTCGTTTTTGCTTTTAGGAAGTGTTTTCTAGTCAAATAAATCTACTAGTGTTGTTTGGTTGTAAAATACGCTTAATTCTGATACTGTAATTGATACAGATTTCATATTTATTATTATGGAGCTAATTCTCTGTTGATTATTATATTGTACCTAATATATAGTTTTAATTTCTGAAGTTAAAAAAACAACAACTTGAGTGCCATTAGCTAGAATTGAAAACAAAACACTTAGTTCTATATCGGTATTTGCTACCATCATAAATTAACGCATTTAAACGTATAAATGTATATTTGCGCATGCATAGAATAGACACATTACACCAAACTATGCCTGTCATGTTCCAATTTTTCAATTTTGACATCATTCTAGTTATTTTCCAGTTAAACATCAAATCAAATTTTTTCCATAAGTCTAAATATCTTATGTCAAGTTTCAAGTCTGTAGACCAAAAATTGACAGAGTAATTTGGTAGAGACTTTTCCTAAGGCAGACAGACAGTGTCACTTTAATACATAACAAATGAAGCATGCATGGTCCACTGTGAGGGCACACTAAATGAGGCAAAAAAAAATTATAACCCTTATCCCACAGTGGCTCTGGGCCTTGATAAGTGATGACTACCTTGTAAAAAAAAAAAAAAAGATTACTAAATTCAGCGTTACCCCACCCCCTCTGTAGCCCCAAAAGGTCCCAGGGGACATCAAATCCTGGTGAAAATGAACAATCGGTGAAGTTTTAGGCCTTAACATATGTAAATTTGAGTTCTGCACCATATAAAAAAAAATGACTAAGTCCATCATTTGCCCCCCCCCACATTTAGCCCCAAAAGTCCCCAAGGCCTTAAAATATTTAAATTTGAGTTCAGCACCATGCAAAACTGCTAAATAGACACACAGAGAAAATTTTGGACAAATATGGTAAAATAGTCTATTCTATGCATGCGCAAATATACATTTATACGTTTAAATGCGTTAATTTATGATGGTAGCAAATACCGATATAGAACTAAGTGTTTTGTTTTCAATTCTAGCTAATGGCACTCAAGTTGTTGTTTTTTTAACTTCAGAAATTAAAACTATATATTAGGTACAATATAATAATCAACAGAGAATTGGCTCCATTATGATAAATATGAAATAGTCCCCAAAATGGAGTCTTTTTATTAGCCCTAAAAGAGCCCCTGGGGCACACTCAAAAGTTATCATGAAGTATAGACAAACAAAATTATATAGAAACCAGTTAGTTACAACTTTTCAGAAAGTTTTATAAAAATTCAAGGCATCAAATTTTTTTTAATAAGCACAAAAGTGTTAATTTTAGCCATTTTAATCCGAAAGGCATCACTAGGGGGGCAACCGGAGTTTTCCCCGGAAAATCCGTTCTGTTACTTTTTTTACTCATATCATGTTTAATGTTTGTGCAAAATTTCCAAAAATTCCGAGGCATAGAAAAGTGCGGACGGACGAATGGACAAGAGTGAATTTAGAGGTCCACCCTCCTTTTGTCGGGGGACTACAACGTGTTCTTTTTAGAGGCGATGAACTTTAAATGGACAACTCTCTTTTCTTTAATTGCAGCTTTGGCAACTATCGGTTATTTTGAGTTCAGCTTGATTTGGCAATTCATTATGTGTTTCAGCAGGACGGAGCCACAGGCCACACAACACGCGATACAATCAATTTACTGAGAGAAACATTTGATGAACGAATAATTTCACAAGATGGACCCGTCAACTGGCCACCTCATTCATGCAATCTAACTCCATTAGAACATTTTCTTTGGGGATATGTAAAGTCTGATGTCTACACTGGTAAACCAGACAAAATAGACTACTTGAAAGACAACACTTGATGCGTTATTGCGGAAATACAGCCTAATTAATGTGTGGAGTTGTGAAAATTGGACCTCTAGATTACGCCGGGTGAGCCGTGGGGGTTATATGCCCAAAGTTGTATTTAAACTATAAAGTTAGAGTTAATCGTAATAAACCACATGCATTTGTAATATAAAAATATTTTTCTCTGATTTAATTTAAAGTTCGCTACTTAAAAAAAACCCCAAAAAAACACCCGATATACACAGACATGACAGAAAAGAATAGGCACTAATATTTTCCGTAAGATTCATGTTTACAAATAAAAATAATGCTGAAATAAATTCAAGTATCTTATTAAAATTACATCTAACAACATTGAAGCATGCTACAAAGCAAAGGAGCATCAGAATTATCAGAATTTCTGCAAGGACAAATCATAGCTCAACATGAAGGTGGTCTTAGTCAATGCAAAATAGCAGGAAATCTTTTAATAACCCTTTTTACTGTTACTAGAGTGATCGTACAATTCACAAGAGAAGACAAAGAGTGCACAAAACAGGACCCTCTGAAAGAACCCTGCGTCTTGTGTAGTGTGACCGCCTCGGGGAGTGATTACAGCTCCCCATTTGGGGAGATTGTGACCCCCTAACACTGAGTAAGGCCGGGTGATTAATTATGCTGATATTGTCTGTTAAACATTATTGGGTGCCCGGACAGCAGCAGGTAACCTAGCTGAAAGGATGAATTTATTGTGTTTTTGTGAAGCAGATATATAATTTTATTGTTTGAGAAAACAATGGCAAGAGATATCATTTGAAAAGTTATAACAAAATATAATTTCGTTCTTGGCCTGACGGACCCCAGCTCAAGGATGTCTGGCTTTTTGAGTACGAGAGGTTAAAGTGTCAACCTTTCTGGGCGTGTGAATGAATTTGAGTTGTGGTCTCAGATTTGCGGGCCTATGAAGGTTGGCAGGTTTGCACACACACAAGGAACATGGAATTCCCCGGATTGACGTATCTAGCAGTGACTGGTCTGGGGAACATCCTATCCTAACCCTTCACCTTCGAATATAAACAAATGTCCGGGCCAGAGAGGAGCAGATTGGAGCCGAATCTCGAGAGAAAAACACAGACTCAGAAAGATGCTACACCCACCTTCCATCACCGTCACCACCGTACAGAACGAAGAATAAGATTCCGGACTGTTTTCTGGTGTAATTGAACTGAACAATTGTACATATGTAAAACACCTGTAAATTTTGTGAATTAACTTTTGGTAGACTAGAAACCAGCTGTGTTTGTTTTCTTTTGGCTGGCATGAGAAGCTAATTAATTTTCAGTGGACGCCGGCATCGGGAACCGACGAAAAGACCTGAGATGTGGAAGAATCTTGTAAAGAGATTCTGGGAGAAGGACGATCGCAGCCAGTTTCGACGGGGTCAGAGGCCATATCTGGTAACCTGTGACTGGAGGATTTTAGACTTGTGAAAAGAAATGATGAAGAGGATCCTTCGTGTAAAGCCTCTGACATTGCAACACGAGCTGGTGTCAATCCCAGAACAGCTGTCAAGTATCTTCACAAGCTGGGCTACTATGGTAGAGCTGCGAGGAAACCTCTTCTTTCTGCCAATATCCAGCACAGAAAAGATTAGGTTGGTGGAGAGACCTATGATCTTTTGAAGCAATGTCATTTTCTCTGATGAGTCACGATTTGCATTATTTTCTGACAGTGGAAAGGTACGGTTATGGAGGCTCCCTCAGGAAGAGTTTGACTTAAAAAGACTGCAGCCAATGCTGAAACATGGAGCTTTCTCATTCATGGTATGAGGTGCAATTTGAAGTGATGGTCGCTCAGTCCTGGTGGAGTGCAAAGGAAACATCAATTCTGCAAAATATGTTTCAATAAAGAGAAAAATCCCATCCAGGTTGTCCTCGACGGTCGTACATCTAAACAATATGATATAAATGCGGGAGTGCTCCAGGGGTCTATCCTTGAACCTCTACTGTTCCTGATGTTCATAAATGACCTCTCCGACAAAATTTCCTCTGAGATGGGTATATATGCTGATGACACACACTCTATAACAGACACAACAGGAAAACAAATGAACACATATCAAAAGAAATGGAAGAAACACTAGAGGATGACCTCCAATCTGTAGTGGAATGGGGACAAAAATGGATGGTCACATTCAATGCCGCCAAGACTAAACTAGTTTCATTCAATAATTACAAGAAACCTTCTCTATCACCTATAGCAATGGCCAACGACTCTTTATCTGAGAGTACGTCTTTCAAGCTCCTTGGCCTAACGTTCACAGGAAACATGAGTTGGAACAATTACATCGAGGGCATTGCCAGGGCCGCTGCAAGGAAGGTGGGCTCTCTCTACCGTGCTAGAAAACTACTAATACCCAAAAGTATCCTGTACCTCTATAAGGCAACCATTCGCCCATGTATGGAGTATTGCTGTCATATTTGGGCTGGTGCATCTGCTACTAGTCTCTCACTCCTTGACAAGGTTCAAAAGAGAGTCGCCAACCTAATAGGTCCTGAACTGGCTTCTAAGCTTCAGCCTCTGTCCCATCGACGAAATGTTGCATCCCTCTGCCTGTTCTACAAGTATTTTAATGGTGAATGCTCTGATGAACTGCAAGCACTTGTGCCCCCACGACGTGAACAGCCTCGACAGACCTGACAGGCTGCAAAATCCCACCCCCACACTGTAGAGATCCCTAGATGTAAAAGATCTTTCTACTCCGGTAGTTTCTTCCCCAGAACCGCTAGACTCTGGAATTCCATTCCAGGTCCCTGCTTCCCCAACTGTACTGACATGCAGAAGTTCAAGTGCAACGTGAACCAACATCTTGCTGCCTAAATCCCTACATAGTACCCCAGTTGTTGTTGCCCCTGTTAGTAGCCCCCTACACCAAAGTGGCAATGTGCCTTGTATGGGGTGAAAATGTAATAAAAAAACAACAAAAAACAAAAAAAAAAACATGAAAGACTCCTACCAATATTAAATTTGTGACCATTTATTTTTAATTTTGTTCTATAAATTATATAGATATATATATATATATTTATTGAAATAAGCTGTTTCTATGGATGTCTATTCGTTTCTGTCATCTCTATGTGTAGATATATAAAGAACTTTGTGTGTGTCTGTGTGTGAGTTTGTTCCCTATGAACTCTGAAACTGCTGGAACTATTTTTATGAAATTTAAAGAAAGTTACTTTTATTATCTGGCAGTTTCTTTGGTTTTGTGGTGGGAAATGTCTTTGATAAGTATTGATAATCGAAAAAAATCCAATGAAAGAATGAATGGGCAATTTTGACCAAAGTTGACACTTTATACAGCATACCAACATATCCATTTGATAAGGTTTTTTACCACACAAGCCAAAATCAGAAGCTCACAGTATTAATGCCGGTGTCCCTCAGGGATCCATCCTGGGCCCAACTCTTTTCCTGATTTACATTAATGATCTTCCAAATCATATCCTTACATCATTTGTAGACATTTATGCTGACGACACTACCATTTATGGTACCACATCTAAGACAGTAAACGACCAAGTTCTCTCTCCAATTCTCTCTCCTCTGATCTTGAGCACGTAGTACAATGGGGAAAGGAGTGGCTGGTTACTTTTAATGCATCTAAAACCAAGCTTCTCTCTTTACATCATCAACATTCTAATCCACATTTGTCATCAATTGAAATGAATGGCTCTCGTCTTCAGGTGGTCTCAAGTTTTCACAAGCTTCTGGGCTTGACCATTACTCCTGATCTTAAACGGAACACGTATATCAAATCTGTTGCCAAGGCCGCTGGAAAAATAGTGGGATCTTTCTATCGATCCAGTAGATATCTCACTGCTGATGCTATTCTCTATCTATATAAGAGCCAGGTACGTCCAAGGATGGAATACTGTTGCCACATCTGGGCAGGAGCAGCTAGAAAGGACTTGTCCTGCCTTGATAGAGTTCAAAATAGACTTCGTAGCCTCGTAGGAGATGTCCTTTTCTCCTCCTTGCAACCTCTATCTCACAGAAGAGATGTTGCGAGTTTGTCTCTGATGTATCGTTATTTTCATGGAAAGTGTTCAACTGAGCTTCAATCTATGGTCCCCCCTCGCCAAACTTTCACAAGAAACACTCGTCTAGCTGTAAACACTATCAATAATTTCCCCCACTCTTTATCTGTGCCTAAACCTAAACGTAGATTCCATGAACAAAGCTTCTTTCTTAGAACTGCACGCCTGTGGAATTGTCTTCCGTTTTCCTGCTTTCCGGCTGACTACAATATGGTTGTGTTCAAGTCTAAAGTAAATAAGTTCTTGATGAGCCGTTCCATATAAGTTATCAAATTTACCAAATTTTCATTACTAATGATTACTATATTGACCAATTTCTACTGTACACTCTTTAACCCTTATCCTTGAGTGGCCTCTAGGCCTTGATAATGTGGTGATGCCTTTGTAAAAAAAAAAAAAAAAAAAAAAGGCCCAGCATAAAAAATCAATAGTAGATTCTTTGATATGACAGGAGCGCGTTCGAAATGAATGTTTCTGTTTAAAACACTATTGCACCATGATACTTGACTTTTTCATTGTAAACTTAAATTCAAGCGATTATCACCGCTCAAGCAGAAAGTCAGGCATATAAAATCCACAATAGGTTCTTTGATATGACAGGTGCGTTCGAAATGAATGTTTCTATTTAGAGCACAACTGAACCATGATATTTGACGTTTGCATTTTAAACTTTAATTCAAGTCATTATATATAAAAATAATTTTATAAAATCAACAGTAGGTTCTCTACAGTGCAATGTAGATTACAATATATTGTGGACTAAGTTACTGTGGGGAAGCATGCGAAGCTTCTTCCCGGTGCATCGCGATGAGTCCTCAACTAGAGCAGATAATTAATCGATTTGAATTTAAAATGGGGGATTTCACTGGTTTGGATGACAATAAAAATACGAGATTGTGAAATATTCATTGATCATCATTTAATCCCGGGCAATGTCGGATCAGTGTATGGCACAATCACGTTGACACACCGGTTCTCAGCAGATCACGGAAGTTAAGCAACATTGAGCCTGGCCAGTACTAGATGGATGACCATTTGGGAAAGTTAGGCGCTGTATGTACTTTCTGGAAAGGTTGGGAGTGGGACCAGTACCCTCACCCTGTAAAAAGACACCTCGCTACAAAAACATCTACAAAAAAGTTGTAGACGGCCTATGCCCCTCCAAGGGCTCAAGGGCTATTGATGGAACGTCGGGTCACTCTGCTAGTATATTATTAGAAGAATACCAGTCTCAGGACGAGTAAAATGAATTCCTCAAATGATATATAAGTACTTTGAAGTGTGACCGACTACTGCTCTTCTTGAGAGTAGCAGCTTCATCTTCCCATCATCCAGATAGATACTCAGCTTTTTACAGAATGCAACAAAATGAAAGATATATGAAAATAAAAAATAACGCAAAAAGTCTTGTAAAATATGGTTTTGCTATGGTTTCTCTTTAAACGAACATTCGAATATGATATTTACCGATTCCGATGGCAAGTATAATTTAATCAGATGCAAATAGGAAAGGAAAACAAGTCTTTGTTCTCCCCCCCCCTTCACTACTCTTCTTCTCTGTCGCGTTTATATACTTTATGTAATTTTGGACATTTCCAATAATTACATTAGTGTTGTCGTCATCTTCTTCTTCATCATCATCCAGGTCTTAGAATGAAAAGGTTGATTATTCTAGGAATAAATTGGTCTCAAAACAAACTGACATATTCAGGACCACCTCCTCCTCTTCCTTTTTTTCAAATATGATTTTTCATAAAACTAACAGTTAACAAAAAAAAAAAAAATGTATTGGAAGTCTATACTAAGCCTTTTAACAACATCATCATCATCATCATCATAATCGTCTTCATAAAAAATGTATTGGACATCTATTCTAAGCCCTGAACCCATCATTATCATTTTCTTCATAAAAAATGTATTGGACGTCTATTCTAAGCCCTCAACCCATCATCATCATTTTCTTCATAAAAAATGTATTGGACATCTATTCTAACCCAACATCATAATCGGTTTAATAGTTATTTTACATGCTGATATGTGTTGGACGATTTTCAGAAATCAACCCGTAAGTCTTGCATTTCAAACTGTATTTGTCATGAAGAACGAGTTCATAGTACTTGGATCCAGGGTTCAAATCGTTCGACTGGTAGTATGATTATGTCAATTTCTATACTTATGAGTATAAAACCATAAAACATATGTCTATGAATATTAAAATATTTATTAAATAATAGTTATCTATCTATATATATAAAAGACAAAACGACCACACGTGTTTTTGTATGTCCAGTAAAGGCTTTTTTCGCTGGGGTTCTTATATACTCCTTAGATTATAATATCTAAAATTTGCGAAGGGACGTCATCTCTAGATTTATTTTGATCGACTTTTATAAAATTCACGCTATTCCATCCTCTTGCATGTTTGTTTGTGTTTTTTGTATAAATAAAGCGAAACTCACTGATGCAAAGGCATCAGTGGCCTTTCATGCCGGGATGTCTTGAAAGCAATTTGCGTTGATCATATCAGACAATTGCTATTCATTTGAGAGTTCCCCCTTTTTTCAGGGGAGCTTTGTTTCCCCAACATTGTGGGGAAACAAATAAATGAAATGGCAGAAAGCTGAACGGGCCTTCAGCCAATGTTCATTTCTGCAACTTTTTGACTGACATTGCTAAATTTGAACGCTTTTCACTTCCTATGGCCTCATAGTGTAGCGGTATGATCTCACGTTTTCTTTCACTTTCTTTTCCGCCTTCGGATTCGTCACAGGTTCGAGTATGACACTATTGGTGTCATGAATGCATGCAGTGAGGTGCATATTGCAGGTGTTTGACCGGACAGGATGGGGTGAAAGAGTGCAGAGAAATGCAAAACCTTAGCTAGGAAAATAGAACCAGCCACCGATGTGTCATTGTAAGCTTGTTAGACGCAAAGCAGATGTTGTGTTGCCTCAAAAAGGGAGACAGATTTGGAATTATCTACATGTCAAAAGAGATGGTCTTGTTTTTCAAATAGAGGAAGAGAGGGCAGAAAAGGGGGGTGTTGATGTCTGATTGGGACAAAACAGAAATGTCTATGGGATTTTGTCAGAAAGAGAAAAAAAACAAATAATAATTGTTTTTATCTCATTGTCGTTATATATCTGTTAACATGAAAGGTTGTTTTTAAAACCTTTGTTGAGAGATTTGAAGAGATCCAGAGACCCTTAGCTGATTAAGGCTGACAACTTAGAATGGGGGTCAAGGGTAAAGGTCGCCGCCAAGCATTGTTCGACTTGGAATGACTAATCACTCCTAATTTGATAAGTAAAAACCTCAGTACAAATTAATAGGATAAAAGGGAGAGAGAGAGGTGCTGAGTGGACAAGACGTAGGGTAAGCTCTAAGAGGAAGAAAGAAAGGGTGTTTGTTACCACTCTCTGAAGGAGAGGTGGGAAAAGGGGTTGGATTTTTAGAAAAAGGAATTCTAAAAAGGGAAGAGTTGTAGCCAGCAAACGGAATGGCTGGGCTGGCCAAGCGCTCCTGATTTGGGAGCCCTCAGGGCCTGATGTTATGATGTTAACTAGCCTGTGTTAATGGGAAATCTGTGACTCTACTAGTTTGGTCTTACATCGTTTCACTGCTATAGTCAGTCACCTCAATTTAGACAGTAGCTGTTATGAAGTAATGAAATTAATAAATAGTTTGTTATTGTTATAAACCGGAGTTCTGTTTGTTTGTGGTGAGGACTCTTCATTTTGCAGCCAACCGCAAGGACCAGCGGAGTAATTGATGTACCCGGAGACTACCTACATAGGGTAGGAGACGATTCGATCGAGAGGCAAAGCGCCCCACCATGAAAACACAATGGGTAAGGACAATCAACAGGCTGCCTTGTAATGGGACAATGTACGATCGAGAGAACACCTGTCACATCGGGTGGAATCCGACGAGGTTAAGGACACCTGGTGTGGTTGGTGCGGTATCGGTCCTCGTTATACGAGCCTCCCTCCCTACTAACACATTTTTTTTCTTTTACACCTCCAAACACCCAGGCAACACTGGGTACCCCGGCTAGTCTATAAATATAAAAACAAAAATGTGTGTGTGTGTATGTATGTATGTTCGCTTTTTGTGTATGTCTGTAAAAGGCTTTTTTCCGAGAAGGGGTCGGTCGGCTCACAACTTCTTAAAACTTTTTATATTACATATAAATCATAATATCTACGAGTTAACAACAGAGGTCGGTTGTCTATTCAATTTGCTCGAATTTGTAAAGATAAATATTCAACATTTTTCGCTCTTTGCATGTGGATTAGGCTTTTTCGTATAATAAAAGCGGCACTAATTCTGGCGGTATTTTCCGATCATGATTGCCAAAAATGTCAAAAAGCAATCAGATTTGATCAATGTGGAAATTTTCCTTATATCAGACAATTGCTATTCAATTTGGGCAATTCCCTTGTTATTGAGAGCTGCCCCCACCAATATCTTTAAAAATAAAAATAAAAAAGCATTCACGCAGTAACTAAAATACTGTCCTGCAATCAAAGTCGACCTCATTAAGTCATTAAAACGTGCACCTGCCAATTCTAAATAGTTAAATAAATTCAAACGTGTTTCCATTAGTATTTCGCGGTGGCCCAATGGTTAACGTCGCACGTTTTTTTCATTTTAAACCCACCCCCCGGAGTTTTGGTTTATCCAAAAACCACACACACCTACAAACACCTGGGCAATGCCGGTTACTCCCCGCTAGTCTATATATACAAAAGGCAAAATGTGTGTGACCATTTCGTGTATGTCTCGCAAAGGCTTTTTTCGCCGACGGTCCCGGGGGGGGGGGGGTTACGATCGCTTAGAACTATTTATATACCCCCTAGATAATAATATCTAGGATTTGGGAATGCGGGTCGCCTCTAGATTTATTTACATCGACTTTTATGAGATTCGCGCTATTTCGCTCTGTCGCCTGTTTGTCCTGCTTTTTAGTATAAATAAAGTGAAACTAAATTCAAACGGTGTTCTTGGCATCGCGCCCGGAAACCTCCAGAAGCAATGTGGGGCCAAACTCCTTATACCAGACAGTTGCTATTCAATCTGGACAATGGGGAGCTGGTTTCCCCCTCCCCAACATCTTGGGGGGAAAAACCAGTGAAAGTTGGGTAAACAAACCCACCAAAAGTTAAGTCCGCTCCTTCTATTTGACCTCATTAATAAGGTCAAATAGAAGCAGCAGAGTTAACTTTTATCGCGGCTACTTAAATAAATAAATTCAAATGTGTTTCTGGTGTATGTCGTGGTGGCCCAATGGTTAACGTCACACGTTTTTTTTATACACTTTAATTTCCAACTTTGCCTCAAGGATTCGGGTTCGATCCTCATACTCACTTACCAAAACTTTTTTTAAAAATTTTAACCCCCCCCCTGGAGTTTGGATTTACCCAAAACCACACACACCTCCAAACACCCGGGCAACGCCAGCTACCCCCCGCTAGTATACTATAAAGGGCAAAAATCTGTTTAAATGTATGTATATATGTTTGTATGTCTGCCTAAAACTTTCCATGGAGGCGACAGATTTTCACAAAATCGGTATTATTTTCAGGCTCAACCCTTTGGACAACAAATATCAAAATCACTGAAGTTAAACAACGTTGAGCCTGGTCAGTTTCTTCATAACAATTAAACCAAATACACAAGCGCAAGAAACGTTCTTTGTTGAACTAGTTCCAATATATAAAAAAACCCACCTAACTTCGCTCATGCAATCATAGACCAGTTATTGTAGTGGCGGCATCGTTATCTTAAGATTGCACGTTCGAGCCGAGATATCAGATATACTTTTTTTTTTTTCGATTTTTCAAGTTTTAATATTGAAACAGAGGTTATTTATGCCATTTTTAAGTTCGTTTATTTATTTTTATTTTTCCATCACGTTTTTTTTTCTTTCCGATTTCTAAAAAAGTTTTAACATTTAAACAGGGTTATTTATGCCATTTCTTTTTCGTTCGCTTATTCTTTATTTTGCATCACGTTTGATGTTTTTTTTTCCGATTAAAACAAAGTTATAATATTTAAACGCGGTTATTACGTTCGCTTCTTCTTTATTTTACATTTTGTTTGGATTTACTTCCCCACACCTCACTATACTCGGGCAACGCCGAGTACCCCCGCTAGTCGATAATATAAATCTCACCTGTTTGTTTAAATGTATGTTTGTATGTATGTTTGTGTGTCTGCCTAAAACTTTCGACAGAGGCGACGGATTTTCACAAAATCGTTATCGTTTTGAAGCTCGACCCTTCGGACGACAAATGTCAAAGAATTGGCTAAAAACATTAATTCCTTCACCCTCAAATGAGCACTTTTCTACAGGGAGGGGTCGCTTTTTTCACCGATATTTTCGAAAGTCATCCCTTATTTTCGATTGACTAGCCTTAATCTGGGTTTGACGATGGACACAGTGGCAAAGACGTCACCCTTTTTTTTTTTTTTTCCCCCACATTCTTTTCCTCCTTTTCGGCACGGGTTTGAACCTGCCTACTACCACTTTATTTTTCTTAACACACATCTCCGGGCAACACCGGGCACCCAGGCTAGTATATATATATATATATATATATATATATATATATATATATATGTGTGTGTGTGTGTGTGTGTGTGGAAATAGTATTTCAACGAGATAAATAGATGAAAAAGGAACAAACCAAGTAACACGTCCATCAACGTTTCGTCTTTATTGCAAGACTTTTTCTGGACAAATGGATTTAAGAAAATAAAATACCAGTACAATATTTTAAAATATATTTGTTGTCATGAAAAGTATGACTTTGTTCTATTTCAGAACGAAAAAAGTCATTGGAAATTCCATAAAAAATTAAAAAAACAAAAAAAAAAAAAACAGTGTGTGTCAGTTTTATGAACCATGTAAGTTGATCAAAATAATGTTTTTCCTATATCTTTTTTTTTAAGGAATATATCCAACGAGTAAGCCACTAAAAATGCGATAAAGACATAATTTCGTTGACTTGTTAGTTGCAAATGAAACACTACTGTAATAATTTTCCTTTTGAAATGTAATAAGCTACCAACATAGGAGACTTGATTTTGGAACTTTGAAAAATATTATACATATTTCCCCAAAAGCTTTTGACTTGATGGAGGCGAGACTAAAACTTGTTGCCATGGTTTCAGCAGATCTAAAATAACATCAAGGGGAGACTTGATTCCAAATATTTCCCATATGTTAAATTTCTCCTCTTTTGGAAATAGAATACGATTATGAATATCTCCAGTATCAAATAATCCTTATACACTGTGAAATTTACAAAGAGGCAAGTTTTAGCAGATTCAAAGCTATTGATGTTTTATCGTTATTTCCTTGGCAAGTGCTCGTCTGAGCTCCAATCTCTGCCCCCCCTCGCCAATCTTTCACGAAAAACACCCGTCTAGCTGAAACCACTATCAATAATTTTCCCCATTCTTTATCTGTGCCTAAATCAAAATGTAGATTCCACGAACAAAGCTTCTTTCTTAGAACTGCACGCCTGTGGAACTCTCTTCTGTTTGCCTATTTCCCACCTGACTACAACTTGGATGTCTTCAAGTCGAACATAAACAAATTCCTGATAAACCGCCCCCTTAAGTAAGACACTTTATCAAATCTCCATTATTAACGATTACTACGATATTATCCCATTGACTACTGCACACACAATAACCCTTATCCCCGAGTGGCTTCCGGACCTTGATAAGTGGTGACTCCCATGTAAAAAAACAAAAACAAAACTTTTAGAAAAATAAACCAGCTTTATTTTATTACTTTGAGATGTGTGTGTGTGTGTGTGTGTGTGTGTGTGTGCGCGCGTGGACGCGCGTGAACATTAAAATGTACAGCTTTGTTTTGGCAATATGTTATATATCATAAATAAATAAATATTTCATGTGACAATCCGGATTGCGTTACGACGGCCGGTGCTGCCGTAAAGTGGCTCTAAGCCTTTCTCTTAGGGAATCCTAATCCGTAACAGCTTGTCTAATTTCCCCTGGGACTGAGAAAGATGTACGGATTTAGATCCGCTTTGCTAAATGTGGATGAAAGAACAGTTTGGAACATACTCTTTGTCACCATTTTCACAAATTCGTGATGACAAGCGGAGGACAGAAACAGAACGGCTTTAAAACACGACCCGAAAAATACATAAATAATTGTGAAAGACGAGAATGTTAAATAAATGTCAATATTTATTTTTTGTTTATTGATGAATCACTACTTATCAAGGTGAAAAGCCACTCGAAGACAAGGGTTAATAAGATAGATGGATTGTCAGTTGAATGATGAATAATTGTGAAACACGAAAATCTATATGAATCTTACCTGTCTGTTTAAATGTATGTATGTTTGTATGTCTGCCTAAAACTTCCAACAGAGGCGACAGATTTTCGCGAGATCGGTATTGTTTTAAAGCTCAATCTTTCGGACAACAAAAATCGAAAAATTGGGCAAAAACATTAATTCCTTCACTTTCAATTGGGCACTTTTCTACAAGGAGGGGTCGCGTTTTTCGCCGATATTTTCGAAAGTCATCCCCATTTTCGATTGACTAGCCTTAATTTAAACCTTCGCCACTTCCGGTTTGGTGATGGACGCAACGGCAAAGACGCCACGTTTTTTTTTTTTTTTTTCACATTATTTTCCGCTTTTGCAGCACGGATTTGTTATGAGGTTAAATGGTAATAAACGAAAGGAACACAGGATTTTTAGGAACGAAACATGTATTCATATAGATTACAGGCACTGTGAGTTGAGTAATCGCCCGACCTGCTTGGTCGCGTGCCAATCTCAGACTGCCAGGCACCGGTACTCGATACCGGAAGTGACGTCACCATTAAGTCCATTAATCCCATGGAGGGGCGTCTCCAACAGGATTCGAGCCTGCCTGCCTTTTTGGCTCAATACACACCTCCAAGCACTCGGGAAAGGCCGGGCAGCTAGACTAGTGTTAGATAAATGTCAATAGTCTTTTTTTTTTTATTAATGAATCACCACTTATCAAGATGAAAAGCCACTCGAGGATAAGGGTTAATGAGATAGACAGATTGTCAGTTGAATGATGAAGAATATGACGAGAGGATTGAAAATGATGAATGGAATGAAATATTTAACCGTTCATGATAAGTATCTGTTAACACTGCGTTAGTCATCTGCGTGTTCCAAACAGGATTAGTCCCATGGATTGTATAAACATCACAATACAAAAATGTTTATAGCGTTATTATTTTGTAAAATATAGTTATCCTGCTGGTTTGGGATATATCTACAGTTGCTGATGAACAGTTTGATATTAATATAAAATAATGCTGTAAAATCTATATATCTATAAAAGTAAAATTGTGTGTGTGTGTGTGTACATTTCCCTATCAAATTACTCTGTCAATTTTCAGTCTACAGGCTCAAGATTTTACATAAAGAGGTATTGGGGATTTGAGAAAATCTTTTTAATCGGTTTTCGGCCAGAAATTTGGCTGTCAAGGGGCCAAAGTTTAACGATTTGACCTTTGAAAACTCTACCAAACTCCTCTGCCAATTTTTGGGTCTAAACACTTGAAATTTTAGATTTAGATTATTTGGACGTGGATCAAACTTTTTAATTTGAGCCCAAAACGATAAATGTTAAGGGGTCAAATTTTTAAAAAATTCGACCTCTGCGGTCTCTACCAAATTACTCAGCCAAATTTTGGTCTAACATTTGAAATTTTACATAAAGTGTATTCAGACACAGAGCAAGCTTTTTAATCGTTTTTTAGCTGAAAATTTTGCTGCCAAGAGGTCAAAGTTCAAAAGATTTTACCTTTGCGGTCTCTAGCAAACCATTCAGCCAATTTTGTGTCTAAACATTTGAAATTTGACATAAAGTGTATTCAGACATGCAAGATTTTTTATCAGTTTTTGGGCGAAAATTTGTCTGCCAAGAGGTCAAAGTTGAAAGAGTTGACCTTTGTAGACTCTCCCAAAGTCCTCCGTCAATTTTGGGTCTAACACTTGAAATGTTAGATGTAGGTTACCTGGACATGAATCCAACTTTTTAATATATATATATATATGCATATGCACATAAAGTTATGAACAGTACATAGGGCCCGAGCAAACCCAGGCTGAACTGCTAATAAATTATAAAACTAAGGAAAAATTAAGATATTACATTAGCTAAACTCATAATTACAAAACTGAAAGAGTAATAATTTGTAAATAATAATCCCATCAAAACTTATGATAAAAAAGTACCAAAACATATTAATCCCATATTAAATATTACAAAATATATAAATCATGAAATCCTACCTACATTAGTCAGCTGGAGTGACTGGACTTCTCAGAAGGACCAAGCGACGGCTACTTCCAAAGAAAACTGAGATACAACGCGTTATACCATGTGGGCTATACTCTCACTGAGTCAGGAGAGTACTGGGAAGGAGGAAAAGAAATAAGTTGCCAACTAGGAATTATGAGCACTTAAGCAAAATTGAGGTGACAAAACATAGCATGGGACTAACGTAGGGTTAATATTGGATTTGAGGATGACCATGTTTCATCATGCATGGAAGCAATCCGATCATAATGTGTTCTACAAACAGAAATTTCTTAGAAAAAAATTCTGTTCATATTTTCTCTTATTTGCTACAAGGCATATATATATATATATATATATATATATATATATATATATATATATATATATGTAAAGTGCTACTATTTGGGTCCGTATCTACAGGGATACTATTAGCAGCAAGATATCTGTTCACATTAAATTGAAATTATTAGCAGCAACATATATGTTCACATTAAATTGAAAATTTCTGCATCTTATTAAAATGCTGGCAATGATCCTGCTGTCATAACTTGGATCGGTAGAGAGCATGAGTTGTACAGCGGCGCATCTCCGATCTTGCTTGTTGAACATTGTGTCACTTTCAGACATGATAGAAAACTATCACTCTTGGGATTTGTACACAACTGGCCAACTATTAAATGACCTGCAACAAAAAAAGAAAACCAGTTTTCATCAAACGGAAATGGAACCATGTCGTCTTTTCTAGGGCAAGAATTTTATCGTTCCAACCTGTAAATTTTTGCATGTTAATAAAGTAGGAAACAGGAAGCGAATTCCAAAGTCTAGCAGTTCGAGGGAAGAAACTGTTATAGTAGAAGGTTTTCCAGCATCTAAGGACGTCAACAGTGAAAGGGGTGGGATTTTGCTGCTTGTTGGGTCGGTTGGGAATATGTACGTCGAGTGGACATAAGTGCTATGAGTTCATCAGAGCAGGCTCCATTAAAATACTTGCAAAATATCACAGGGGTGAAGCATTGTGGTGATGGGACAGAGGTTCAAGCTTGGCTGATAGTATGGGATGTATTAGATGTGAAATTCTGTTTCGGACCCTGTCTAAGAGGATGAGAGTAGTGGTAGATGCACCAGTCCAGATGTACCAACAATATTCCACGTATGTGCGAATAGTGTCTTTATAGGTTGCTCTCAGGTTTGAATAATTTTCTAGCATGGTAGAGGGAACCCGCTTTCTTTGCAGCAGCCTTGGCAATGCACTCGATATATTTGTTCCAATTCATGTTGCCTGTGAATGTTAAGCTGAGGAGTTGGAAAGGTAGGGTGTTATTTGTCATGGCAATTTGTGGTTGATGAGTTTTCTTTTTGTAATTGTTTAAGTAAAAAAAAAAAAAACGGCCGAAAACACAGAAATTATATGAAAAACGAAAATCTTAAATGTCAATAATGAATTTTTTATCAATGTTCACTGTTATTCCCCAACATTTTTCGATAAATCGACAACTTTTACACATGTTTGAAGGAAAAAGAAAACCATTGAGTCTGAACGGAAATAAGTTCTAAAAACTTAAATGCTAAAATAATTCAATCAACTGAAAAAGAAAAGATTAAAAAGAAAACGACACAAAATTGACAACACCAACTTATAACCCTAATGGGAAAGCAGAAAGGTTTGTCGACACCTCCAAAAAAGCATTGAAAAAGAATAACAACATTGACACGGAAGAAAAGAGTATTAAAAAATACCTAACAATTTATAGGATAAGGCCAAACCAGGATACTAATGCAAATTTATCACCAGCTGAAATAATGTTTGCCAGGAAAGTATGTTCTGTGTTCGACCGATTAATTTCGAGAAAAAAAAAAGAGAAAACAATTATTAAAGATAATGCAAAGTACAGGACGTATAAGGACGGTGATAAAGTTTTCATATAAAGACATATAAAGCAATTGAGACCAAGATACATGGAAACAGTCGAAAACCGAGAGCTACCAATGGAATGTTGTATGACACTTTCCAAATGGGTCCTCCAAATAAAAAGGAAGTATCAGTAACTTTGAAAACTAGTCACTCTCTGTTTTATCGTTATTTCCATGGCAAGTGCTCGTCTGAGCTCCATTCTCTGGTCCCCCTCCCCACCAATCTTTCACGAAAAACACCCGACTAGCTGAAACCACTGTCAATAATTTCCCCACTCTTTATCCGTGCCTAAATCAAAACGTAGATTCCATGAACAAAGCTTCTTTCTCAGAACTGCACGGCTGTGGAACTCTCTGCCGCTTGCCTGTTCCCCCCCCCCCCCGAATTCAACTTGGATATCTTCAAGTCCAACACAAACAAATTCCTGATGAACCGCCCCCTTAAGTAAGACACTTTATCAAATCCCTAATACTAACTATTACTACGATACTATCCCACTGATTAGTGTACACACAATAACCCTTATCCCCGAGTGGCTCCTGGGCCTTGATAAGTGCTGACCCCCATGTAAAAAAAAAAATAAAAAAATCGAAGAATTCACAAATGCAAACTGTAAGGAGAAATGAAAGAAAAAGGAAAAGGTTTAAACGCTTTGGTTCAATCTCAAAAAGAACTAAAACGCCTTCGGACCGGGATCAAAGTGTAGTATCTGTTCCGGCAGATACTGCAAGCAAAGACCATATGTGGGGTTGCCCCCCACATATAAGACCTTGGTCAATGTAGGGGCAACCCTTCATACCAATTGTCACTATCCATCTCCCCTACTCCCCGGAGAGTTGGTCTCCATTTCCCCTTCACTCCTCACTTTAAAAATCGGCCTTGTGCCTAATTTGCTCAGTGGGGGAGCAAATAAATACCTCAAAAAGAACTAAATGGTAAAGCCAAATTCTAGGGAAGAATTTAGCTTGAGGGAAGGTGTTAAAATGGAATGACCTAGCATCCCTACGTACAATAATATACAGACAACGTAGAAATACTCCTCCGGGAATCAGAGAGTTCCAAAACACCGAGCGAGACAGACTCTCGTCTTGTATCCTCTTTGTAAATAAACCTTTGGATTTACCGTAAGTGAATGTCCTGTGTTATGATTATCTAAAGAAAGATATATCAGGTTTCAAATTTTTGGATATAGTTGGAAGTAAGTTTACACAAATTATAAAGATAATTTAATTATCAGGGAATACTAGGGGTATAATTTTTAATTTATTATGATTATATAGGCACCGCCAAAACTGATGGGGCAGGTAAGTACTTTTTGACGGACCGTCTTTTTAAAAATCTACCAAAAATCAGGTAATTATCCAATCAATACGAAATTTTCAGCGATTATTAAGAGAAGAATGAACTTTATAACAGTGTACTTATTTTTCATAAACAATATTTATATACATATTTTTTTTTTTGCTTACAAACCCCCTTTGTTTTGAGGCGGTTCCAAATATGCTTAAAATAATCATCTGAAACTGAACAAAACATGTTGTTGTAAGGGACAGGATTATAGATTAAAAAAAAAAAAAAAAACTTGTTTGCATACCTTATTTTGACGTCTGAATATCAGAACTTCGATTGTGTTTAATTATCCCGCTTTTGAGTTTTGAAGTGTGAAATTCGGTGAATATGTCAAGTAAAATAATTTAAGTTAAGCAAAACAAAAAAAATTTTTTTTAAATATTTATACAAAAAAAGCCATTTTAAAATCTTTGATTAATAAATTAACAATTTCTTTTTAGCGAGCCGAATAACGCATAACCATTATTAAACAGGGCATGCTTTGAAGAATCGATACAAAAAAAAAAAATTCGATAAATATTGGGCCCTTTGTGTTAAAAATATCATTTTTTCGATCAGGTTTGGAAACGTTTGCCGCCTTTCGACTACGGTGGACCAAACACACTGAAATAATTTTTTTATTCTGCTTTAAATTGCCCCCCCCCATTTTGGAGAGCCTGGCCCCTACACACATACACATTAAAAACCAAACTCATACAAATGGTCACCCATCTGGTACTGGCCAGCCTCAGCGTTAATAATACATTGAAATTTTCGTCACTGAAAAATAAGTTTTTTTTTTTTGGCTTTTTGGTCTTCCGTAGTTTGCTTTTTATCAAGTACAAATGTAAACAGTAATCAAATCGACTCGAAGTAACTGGTTGCCTATATGAATAAGTGGAATTATTTGAAATCCAGGTACTTATATTATAATATTTTTGCATATTCTCATAGAAAATCACCCTAAATCTTAGTTAGACAAGAAATAAAAAATTAATTCTTTCAAAAACCAGAGGTTGAAGCCCAATTACAGGAGACTAAACCAGACCTTTTCTTTTTAAGTGAAACTGGAATTGGACAGACTATTTCCCTAAATGAGTTCGTAATTAAAGGCTACTCTAACCTAACTTCCAAAACTGACCCCCAAGATCGCCATGGGCATGGAATATGTGCCTATATAAAAGATGGCTTTCCATGTGGTAGGGACATCTCCAGAGAAGATCCTAACTTGCCCTATATGTGCTTCCGAGTTGCACTAGCTCACACTACGGCATTTATATTTACTCTCTATCGCCCCCATAACAGCGGAGTTACTATCTTTAAAAGCATATCTGAGAAAATTGACCAAGTTCTATCAGCATATCCTTCAGCTAACATTCACGTATGTGGAGACTTCAATGTTCACAATGTGGAATGGTTGACCCACTCAAACAAGACCGATGATGAGGGGAGATTCTGTCATGATTTCTCCATTGCTTATGACCTCACTCAGATTGTTCACAAACCCACCCGTGTGCCCGACAATGACGGCCAGTATGCAAGTCTCCTAGACCTTTTTCTCACAACTTGCCCTGAACTATGTTCAGTTTCCGTTCTGTCTCCTCTTGGATCTTCCGACCACTCAGTTGTATCAATTAAGATAAAAATGAAATGTAATAAGTCCTCAGACGTACCTCTCCATCGTACAGTATATCGATACACTATGGCTGACTGGGATAGTTTCCGTACATTTATATCGGATCTTCCTCTGCGTTCCATGTTTAAAAAGGATGTGTCGTCTATAGTATCAGACCTGACAGAATGGTTAATTGTAGGTATAGACCATTTCATACCCTCGAAAAAGTTCCAGCAAAAACCTAACAGCCAGCCATGGTTTTCTCCAGAATGTGCTGCTGCTATTGCGCACAGAAATCACTTTTTCTACTGCTTCCAACGTAATAGATGTATGGAAACTAAAGCCGCTTTCAGGACTGCCAGCAACCATTGAAAGAAAGTAATAAAGAACGCAAGAGAGTTATATGCTCAGTCCGTCAAGTCCAAAGTAGCTGAGCAGCGGCTTGGTTCCCACCAGTTTTGGCAAATTGCAAACAGAATCTTGAACAGAAGCGTGTGCTCCATCCCAACTATCATCAATGGACCTGAGTTAATCTCGTCAGCATCAGACAAAGCCAAACTCTTTGCCAAGAACTTTGCAGCCAATTCTACCCTTTGCGACCAAGGCCGCCAACCCTCAATATTTCCTCCTGTATCAGAAAACACACTATGTGATATTCAAATATCTGTATGTGATGTTGCCAAGCTAATCAAAAACCTTGATTCCAGTAAAGCAACCAGCCCTGACGATATTCCAATTATAGTACTCAAAAAACTTCAACCAGAACTAGCACCCATACTTACAAAACTGTTTTAACGTTGTCTTAAGGAGAATTGCTTCCCATCACCCTGGACAATCTCATCAGTATGCTCTGTATTTAAGAATTCAGGTGATCGCTCATCCCCCTCTCAGTACAGGCCAATAAGTCTCCTGTGCGTCATGAGTAAGTTGCTGGAATCTGTGTTAAATAGAGAAATAATCAACCATCTCAGCAGAAATAACATTCTTAGTGACACACAATATGGTTTCCGTTCTGCTAGATCTACAGCAGATGTGCTTACAGTTATATCTCATAGGATTAGCGAATATCTTGACAGAGGCAACCTTTCTAGGGCAATTGCTCTTGACATATCAAAGGCCTTTGATAGAGTATGGCATAAAGGTTTACTTCATAAGATCTCCAGCTATGGTATTGCTGGAAATGTCTTCTCAATTATTAAATCATTTCTCTCTGATAGGTTCATAAGAGTAGTAGTTGATGGGCAAAAATCAGGAGCTCACAGTATAAATGCTGGAGTCCCTCAGGGGTCCATCCTGGGCCCAACTCTTTTCCTGATCTACATTAATGATCTTCCAAATCACATCCTTACATCATTCGTAGACATTTTTGCTGATGACATTACCATCTATGGTAGCACATCTAAGACAGTAAACGACCAAGTTCTCTCCGATTCTCTCTCCTCTGATCTTGATCACGTTGTACAATGGGGAAAGGAGTGGCTGGTTACTTTCAATGCATCTAAAACCAAGCTTCTATCTTTACATCATAAACGTTCTGATCCCCATCTGGCATCAATTAAAATGAATGGCTCTGGTCTTGGGGAGGCCTCAAGTTTTGACAGACTTCTGGGCTTGACCTTTACTCCTGATCTTAAATGGAATACGTACATCAAATCTGTTGCCAAGGCCGCTGGAAAAATGGTCGGATCCTTCTATCGATCCAGTAGATATCTCACTGCTGATGCAATTCTCTATCTATATAAGAGCCAGATACGTCCAAGGATGGAGTACTGTTGCCACATATGGGCAGGAGCTGCTAGAAAAGACTTGTCCTGCCTTAATAGGGTTCAAAATAGACTTCGTGGCCTGGTGGGAGATGTCCTTTTTTTCTTCGCTGCAACCTCTGACTCACAGAAGAGATGTTGCGAGTTTGTCTCTGCTTTATCGTTACTTTCATGGAAAGTGTTCAACTGAGCTTCAATCTATTGTCCCCCCTCGCCAAACTTTCACAAGAAACACTAGACTAGCTGAAAACATTATCAATAATTTTCCCCACTCTTTATCTGTACCTAAACCTGAACATAGATTCCATGATCAAAGCTTCTTTCTTAGAACTGCACGCCTATGGAATTGTCTTCCGTTTTCCTGCTTTCCAGCTTTCTATAATATGGTTGTCTTCAAGTCCAACGTGAACAAATTTCTGATGAGCCGTTCCACTTAAGTTAACAAATTTACCGAACTTCCATTACTATCGATTACTATATTGTCCTTTTGACTACTCTACACTCTTTAACCCTTATCCTTGAGTGGCCTATCGGCCTTGATAAGTGGTGACGCCTATGTAAAAAAAAAAAAAACTTTTTTTTTTTTTTTAACTATTTATGTACGTTTTTTTGTGCAAAACAAAACACGCCAATTGTTAACTTTTGGGGGAAATTTAACATTTAAAATTTAATTAAAAATAGAAAAAGTTTTACATTAATCTGCTTCTATATGATAAAATTCAGGGTTTTATTTTTCTGGAAAAAAAGTTACTCCGAAATAATGGATTTTAATAAATGTAATTTCGTTTTAAAAAACAACTTGATTTTTCGGCCATTTTTTGCGATGCCTATGATTATATTTTTAACTTCCGTCCTTGGTTTAATTTTAACTTTTTAACTTATGATTAAATTTTTAATTAAATCTATCAACCAATTGTAAGTTCTTAGAAACATTATATTTACGAAACTAAGAGGTTGCTGGTTTCAGTATGATTAATCGCGTGTTATTCATTTTTTTTTAACCAGATTTAGTTAAAAAAACAAAAAAAAAAACAAACTACATCTGGTTTAAAAATGGATAAATTGGACTTGTGTTGTTTTGTTTTGGATGGAGAATTCTTTGTTGCAGTACAGACTGGATTGAAGAACAACTTTGGCCTGGCACCTTCGGATGGGCATGTTAACAATTCCACTAAGTATTCTTTTGCATATCTTTGAACTCTGAATGACAAATAGAAATACCATGGTGAAAACAATAAAAGTCTTCTTTTTTTTTATCACTCACCTCTCGCAGGACTCGGGTTGGCAGAATCCGCTCTGTTGGGCCACCAATCACGTAAGATCGGACCAGAATGTGATTCCGTTCGACCGATAGCATGTCAATCATGATGGAACTACTGTAATTAGAATATGATTAGATATCTATGTTTTTGGAAAACAAACAAACAAGTAAAAATAAAAATTGTTTCAATTGTATTATCGATTATTTTTGATGGGAGAAAAGAATAAATTAAATCTGTTTACAAGGAAAGAAAGAAGGAAAAAGAAACATAGAAGTAGAAAAATAAGGAGGAAGATAAAAGAAAAGGAGGAAAAGTAAAAAGGGAAGAAAAAAATGGAAAAGGAAAAAGAAGAAACGGAAGAAACTGATGATGATGATCATCATCATCAGTTTAGCGTATGTTTTACATGCTGACGTGTTATTTTATTTTATTTTTTACTTGGGAGTCGCCATTTATCAAAGCCCAAGGCTACTCGATTGGTTGGTTGTTTTGTTTTTGTTTTACGGCATATCAACCCTTTTCAGGTTATTTTGAAGAAATTTTTTTTTATAGAATATATATTTTTTTCAAGTCGGTTTCTATTTAACCCTAACAGGTACTACCACTCCGGGTCAGAGTGGACCTGGTAGCAATGGCAATTAAAGGGTGGCTCCACACCCCCAAAGCTGGGGCCTCACCATCGGATATAGTTTAAGGCCATATCCAGGACCCTGAAGGCCACTTGAGGATAAGGGTTATTAAATATAAGCTAATAGTGTAGTAATCGTGTGACGGGACACCGGACGATGCCGGGTGTCCCGTTCAGCTAGGTGAAGATAAGAATGCTTATGGCCGGGGGGGGGGGAGGGGGGAGGGGGCGTGCTGATACTGTGTCAAAGATTAAGACAGGCGTTTATGAGGTTTTCGGGAGACATGGTATCTGTTTTAATGGCGGAAAAAAGAAATAAGTCTGAAAATGTGAATTTCGGACAAAGAGATTATTTTTCTAGTTGGATCTGGTGAGAATGAGTTTTAACTAATGTAATTGATTCGGACAGTCTCGAGAATTTGGGTTCCAAAATGTCTGCTCAGGCGTACACATCGGCTCTCGCCCCGCCTGGGGTGAGAGGGGCAGAAACCTCAATAAGAACTAACTTGAAAAGATCTTGTTCTTAGCTAGAAAATTAACCTGATATCTCAAGTATACAACCTGCATCACGAAGCGCGGATAACGAAAACACGACTTTAAACAAATGTAGAATGATTGCAAATAATTATTTTATTTGGTTTAAACGAAAATGACCTCAGAGTTTTTTCTTTGTTTTTCGATTGCCGGCATAAGTGAAGATGCAGTTTATTTCAGGTATGCCCTGACGCCAGACGACGAAAACACATACAATAAAACCAGAGTGACGGCCGAAGAGGACAATGTTGCCACACGGACTTGGGGTCATGCACGTTTAACGTGCCTTGAGCAGCGGAGGTATGTTTTCCAGTGACCAGTGCGAGTCTGGTCACGCTGGAGGGGTCCACCACTAGACGACGCATGCCCGGGACACGAAAGTGTCACATTCACGTGCCAGTGACATATATCTGTTATAATCTGGTGCCGATGACTATCACGATCTGTTGCCGTGACTCTTGTGTCACAACGTGACACGTCCCGTTACAATCGTTAATGGTGTAAATTGGGTAGAATTTGATTATTTTATGGAGATGGATCAACAAGAACTTGTTTACATTGAAATTGAAGCCTACTATGTTGTATTCAACCGGAAAGCAGGCCAGTGGAACAGTGTTCCACAGACGGGGGGGGGAGTTCTGGGAAAGAAGCTTTGTTCATGGAATCTGCGTTTAGATTTCGACACAGATAGAGAGTGGAGGAAATCGTTTATAGTGGTTGTAGCTAGTCGAGTGTTGGGCGGCTTTTAGAAATTGACTTCCAAAATACACAATCTCTGACCAGGTCTTTATTTATTCCTCTTTCTCATAAATCAATCTTTATCCCTGACCATTGCTCCCTTTCCCACAAGTGTTGAGAAGTAGGGGAAAAGTACAACAAATGAGGATGAAATATCGAGGTAGATGAGGGAGGGCTAAGGTGCGGTTGTAATTATAATGACGGAAGCAAAAAAGGGGGAAGACTTTTAAGCCAGTTGTGTGGTAGTTATTAATCTATTAACTGAAGAACTGAACAATGGAGATATTTTTAGGACTTGAAAGGGATTATACCAATGGTGTAGCAACTATTTTTGCCACCCGGAAGATTTGGAAGATTTGCCCCTTCTCCTCCTCCTCGTTGGCCATTGATAATCTGTAAAACTTAAAAATTCCAGAAAGTCCTCAAAAATTATGTTCATGGAATTACCATCAAGGATCTAAAATCCTTAAAAAAAAAAAAAAAAAAAAAAAAAAAAAAAAAAATATATATATATATATATATATATATATATATATATATATATTGGACACATAAAACGTATTACAACTTTAAAAAACGCATTTTGGTATAAAATTTCAGATTTTTTGTTAGCTTTTTTATTATTAAAATTTTTTTTTTCTATTTTCAATTTTTTACTCCCTCAAAACGCCGCCTTCTGGCACGTGCCATCTGGGACGAACCGCTTCTCCCACCCCCTTTTGGCCACGCCACTGGGTTTTATGTTTTATTGAGGGCTAAAGTGTGGTCGTAATTAAGATGATGGGAACAAAAAAGGGGGGGACTGTTAAGCAAGGTGTGATAGTTACTCAACTATTAACCAAAAAACTGAACAATAGAGGCATTTTTAGGCTTGGCAAGGGGTTTTATGACGTTTTATGACAATTGGGAGCTGGTTTTGGCAATTTTTATTTTCAATTTTGGTAGCTGGATATCTCCAATATATTGAATGACCTTGTGTCTAACTTTACCCCCATGACAAGTAAACAGAGATCATGCCACCTCAATTGTTTTACATTTACTAACCCAATAACTCATCCATTCTTTCAATGTGGCCAAACCAGCAAAGTCTCCTGTTCTACACACATCTACCTATGCTGTCCAGATTTAATCTTCCTCTGAGGTCATCAAATCTATGTCTGTCTTTAAAACTTGCATTACACATCCAATATATCATTCTCATTCCATGCAACACATGTCCTCAAGTCTGACTGACAAAGATTCACTTCCATACATCAGATGAAATTAGAAGAAAAGAAAAATGAGAAAAGGGTAAAAAAAAGAAGAGAAAGAGGAATATGAAAAAAAAATAAAAAGAGAGAAAATAAGAAAAGAGAACAGAAAAAGAAAAAAAAAACAATTAAAAAAGAAAGAAAGAAAAATGAGAAAAGAGAAAATGAAGAAAAAAGAAAAACAGAAAAGAAAAACAAATGAAAGAAAAAAGGAAAAAGAAAGAAAAAAGAGAAAATCTAAAGAAAAAAGACGAAGAAAAGAAAGGTTAAAGAAATACGAGTGGAAAAGAAGAGAATGAGAAAATAAAAAAATGAAAGAAAAAATAAATTGATTAAAAAAATAGAAATAAAAAGCAAAAGTGTAAAAGCAAAAAAACAAAAAAAAAAAACACCAAAAAACAAGATGTACATAGAAAAATCAACCCTGACAAAAAAGAAAAAAAGACAATTGTAATGTTGGGCCCTTTGGCTATGATCACAGCGTAGTATCTGTGTTATGTTGCGACGGGCACTGCCAAAACGTCTGATCGATTATTATTATTGATTTGATAACTGTTGTGTAGAAAAAAGTTATGCAGAGAGAATGTTTTGAAAGAAAGGAATGTTTAACTAAAATATTTATGTTAAAAATATAACGGACGAATTTTAATTTAGATTCATAAACAATAAGATATTGCAGAGATATTTATGTAGGAAAATAGATTTAGGAATTAAATGTTTGAAAACAATAAACAATGGAATTGACCTGCTAACAAAGAAAGAGTAGATTTTGATATATAGACTAGACATACAAGTAATTGTAGAGAGAGAACGGGAGGGGGGTCGTCGACGAGAACAGGTTGACTTTGTCAGTCATAGAAGCAGAGATAACTAAGAAGCAAGCATACCCGGTGAACCAAGTGCAAGTGAAATACAAACGATTGCACTGAAAGGGACGGCTAGAATCCTGAAAAGATCTCTTGGTTGGACTCACTAAAATAGGGGTAAATGTCAGACATCTGGTTGGATGTCCCATCCCCTAGAAGAAAAAGTTTAAGAAAAATGAAAAAAAAAAAAGGGAGAAATAATGTAAAGACAAAAAAAGAAGAAGCGAATGAGAACAAATGAGGAAAACCAGAAGAAGTCTTGTAATTACTGCTCCACAGTGAAATGTTTTCCTGCATTATCAAAAGGACGAAGGGAGCCACAACCTAAGATTAGAAGACCGTTATTAAACGGCCATTGTGTGTTTATGTGTCATATTTTTTTAACTTGTCCAAACTAATAACTGTTACCCTTGTCCATGTTACGGTGAACTCTGTTAGAATATGTGTAAACATGCACACACCCACAACGACATTTATAACCACTAGACGATACACGATCATCGGTTTTATACACACGTGTACTATATAGGCTAGACGTGCATAAACGCACGGATACGCTCGTTATACCCCCTCAATACACAACACAATGAGATAAGTAGAAAATAGAAAGAGTAAAAGAAAGCAGAAAAAGAAAAATTAGAAAAAAAAAATTAAAAAAGAAAGAAAAGACTAATGTTTGTGCAAAATTAAAAAAAATACAAGCTATGATTATTGAGAAAAATGTGAATAAATAAACAGATGAATGATTTGGGAGCAATTTTACCTCTATAATACCCACTAGGAAGGTGGACAATCAGAGTTATTCCAGAAAATCCGTTCTGGCAAAAATTTACTTACACCATTACCAATGTTTGTGCAAAATTAAAAAAAAAAATCCAAGGCGTGGTTATTGAGAAAAGTGCGAACAAACGAACGGGAGTGAATTACTAGGTCCAAACCCTCTTTTGTAGAAAAGAAAAGAAAAGAGAAAAAAAGAGAAAAAGAACAAAGAAAATAAAGGTTAAGAAAAGAAGAAAAAAATGAAGGAAGAAATTAATGAAAAAGAATAAAAATGAAATGATTAAAAAGAGAGAGAAAATAAAAAGTAACATTGAAAAAAAATGAGCAAAAAAAAAAAAAAGGATAAAGAAAATCACAAAAAATACATAAGAGGGGGGGCATAAAAAGAGGTGTGGTAACAGTATAAAGAAAAGAAAGAGTGCGCCAAAAAACAGGAAGAGAGAGAGGGGAGAGATAAATTATCGTATATGAAAAGTGGAAAAGGCGGTTATGCGTTGTTGGCGACATTCGCCATCTTGTGTGGCTTTTGGCTTCTGGCAGAGAAACCAGCATCGCGTCGCCTGCCACGAAAGGTAAGAATTGCAAAAGTTTGTGTTTGATCCGTACTCATCACCGTCCGTCAATGCAGCGTCATCCTGTGCTTCGAGGAATAATTCTTGGAAATGGTACTGTGTCTCCAGCAGTAGGCAAGCGTCCAGGGAACAGACCAATCCGCTTAGAACCCTGCAGCGATCGCAAAAAGAAACGAAAGAATAGTAAATCATTTCGATCACATCAAAGTCTCGGATCAGATGAGATCAGTCGCGTTTTGTTATTTATAATTTGACATTTTACACATTCCCCAACTTTTATATGGAAACACAATAGCGATATAAAATAAGAGTATCAGATATTCCATATTATATGATTTATTTGGAAATTTCTGAATTTTTGAGATGAGGATTAGTTATTTGTATCATTTGGATTCATCAGACTACTGTTCTCATCTTGAGTGTCATTTTCACAACGTTTCGGTCGATGTAACCTTTGACCTTCTTCTGGTGTATCTTGTCGAACTTGGGAATTTGGACGGAATTTCGAACGGAACTCTTTATTTATTTTGCGAGGGTAGCATGTTCTCGTTCCATCAGCCATGACTGGATAGAAATCCTAAGTAATTCGCAAATGTATTTTCTCGGTCGCCCACACTGAGGATTGAACCTTCAACCTTCAAGAGAATATCACTTTTACAATTGATTTTCGCGGTACTCTAACCACTGCTCCACAGATACTAATTGAGAATTACCTAGGACTTCTATCCAGTCATGACTGATGAAACAAGCCCTGTGAAGTAAATAAAGGGTTCCGTTCAAAATTCCCCGAGTTCGACATTAATATTCCTGAGTTTAACAAGACACATTTGAAAAAGGTCGGAGGTTACATCGACTGAAACGATGTGAAAATCACACTCAAGATGAGAACAGTAGTCCGAAGAATCCAATTAAACACAAATAACCAATCCTCATCTCAAAAATTCAGAAACGTTCAATCTATATCTTTTTATAGTGACCAACGTGTTGGAAACCCATCCCTGACATGAGTGTTGTCCTACTGAAGATATATTTTACTGAAAGCACGCGAGGGTCGGATGTAGATGGGGAAATCAACAACGAAATACATCAGAAACATAACTTTTATTTAGTATAGTGGTTAGATTTACCTGCTCACTATCGTGCTACATAGTTCGCTACTTGGAATCCTTGAAACGAAAATTTTAAATAATTAACATTGCATTCATATATTTCTTGTAGTACAGCCAGAGAAACAAGAAACAAGGAGGGAATTCCAAAGTTTAGCAGTTCAAGGGGGAAAAAACTATTAGCGTAGGAGACTTTCCGGCATCTAGGGACCTCACCAGTGATTGGGGTGGAATTTTGCTGCTTGTCGGGTTATTTGGGAGTATACATTAGAGCACATTCCATTAAAGTTCTTGTAAAAAAGACACATAGATGCAACGTTATGGAGATGGAACAATAGTTGGAGCTTGGCCGATAATGCAGGATTGGAGACTCTTTTTTGGACCCCGTCTAAGAGACGCCAGCCTTTTAAATAAAACCATAATAAAATACAAAGAAAGAAGAAATCAATTCGCCTGAGCAATGCTGTGTGTATGTGGACGTGGAGGGGGGTAGCTTTTAAAACTTTGAGTTTAGACTCGGGTAGCAATGTGTTGAAAATTAAATTGGTCTCTCTAAAGGCTGGAAAGGAACATTTAAGCCGAAGTGTAAAATGTTTTGTTAACAATATCAAAACAGTAATTGAACTTAAAAACAAAACGTCACTAGCACGAGGGAGGAAGAAATGAGATAATCTAGAGAGAGAGAGAGAGAGAGAGAGAGAGAGAGAGAGAGTAATCAGTCACCATCTCTTTCCCTTTTCTCTGTGAACTCTTCTCGTTCATGCCTCACCAGAATCTTTCTTTCTAGCAAGCTATGTTAGTTTAATTTAAGAACGGTTTTATAAATTTATCTTAAGTCACTTTAATCAATTACTGTGGATATCAGCCAAACTATTGCATATATACAGAAAAAATAGGATAATAAAATTACAAATGAATAACATCAAGTATTAATTTATTATGAACTGTGCTTTTTGCATAAATTAAGCATTTAAATAATTTGGCTAATTCGTCTGTACTATGCAACATTTCAGATAGATAGATAGATAGATAGATAGAAAGAGAGAGAGAGAGAACAAGACATCTTTCTCGATGTAGCGTCGTTACACGGAGAAAGAGAGATAATAATTTGAACTTATGCATGGTCGATATAGCATTCTTTTTAGTTAGTTCAATTTAAATTCTTCCCCTTTTTTGAAAATTAATAAGTATATATTTCAAGAAAAATTTCAGTAATTGATGCATTTTTAAAAAAAATTAAATCATTTTAATTAATTACTATTAATATTGACAACACTATTACACATATATGGAAAAGATATGATATTAAAATTACAAATGAATAACACTAACATTAATATTTTATAAACTGTCATACAGATATACAGTATTTCAGAATAGTATGTTGTGTAATTGATTTAACTCACATTAACCTGTTTTGATGATAATA
The DNA here is from genome assembly GCF_053919585.1 of Euprymna scolopes. Classification (NCBI taxonomy): domain Eukaryota; kingdom Metazoa; phylum Mollusca; class Cephalopoda; order Sepiida; family Sepiolidae; genus Euprymna; species Euprymna scolopes. The sequence goes on from NC_136503.1 coordinate 105,840,250, forward strand.
CAGTAGAACCCCGGGATACGGTATTAAAAATTAGTAACAAAATACAGTACAGTATATAATACACATGTATATAATCAAATAACATTATAAACGTTATATCTATATATCTATAAAAGTGAACGTGTCTGTCTGTCTGTGTGTCTGTCTGTCTGTGTACATTTCCCTACGCAATAACTCTGTCAATTTTTAGTCTATAGACTCGAAATTTGAAATACCGAGTACTGAGATTTGGGAAAATCGATGTGACGGGTGTCAGCCAGAAATTTGGCTGTTAAGGGGTCAAATTTCAACGATTTGACCTTTAAGAACTCTACCAAACTCCTCCGACAATTTTGGGTCTAGACACTTGAAATTTTAGATATAGGTTCCTTGAACCTGGATCTAACTTAATAAAGTGATTTGAGCCCGAAACTATAAATTTTAAGGTGTCATAATAGGGGTCAAAGTTAAAAAAAAAATTTACTCTTTTTTTTTTTTTTTGCTCAGCATACACCTCCAAACACCCGCGCAACGCCGGGCTGAAATGCTAGTATACCATAAAGCAAGGCAAATACCGTAACCAGGGATCTGGAAAATATCGTATTCCACATCGTAAGCTGAAAAAAAAAAACGTATCTCAGGGCCGCTGTATCCCGGGGTTCTACTGTATAGGAATGATAAATAGAAAAAATACTTGAAAAAATTCAGTTAGAAAAATTACATTTTTTTTTTTTACACGGTAGTCACCACTTATCAAGGCCCGGAAGCCACTCAGGGATAAGGGTTATTGCAAGTACAGTACGTTAGTGTGGAGATTTAATAAAGTGTCTACTTAAGGGGGCGGTTCATCAGGAATTTGTTTACGTTGGACTTGAAGATATCCAGGTTGTAGTCAGGTGGGAAGCAGGCAGACGGAAGAGAGTTCCACAGGCGTGCAGTTCTAAGAAAGAAGCTTTGTTCATGGAATCTACGTTTTGATTTAGCCACAGATAAAGAGTGGGGAACATTTTTGACAGTGGTTTCAGTTAGACGGGTGTTTTTCGTAAAAGATTGGCGAGGGGGGACCAGAGACTGGAGTTCAGACGAGCACTTGTCATGGAAATAACGATAAAACAAGGATAGACTCGCAACGTCTCTTCTGTGGGAGAGAGGTTGCAGGGAAGAGAAAAGGGCATCCCCCACTAAGCCACAAAGTCTATTTTGTACTCTGTCAAGGCAGGATAGGCTGTTTTTAGCAGCTCCTGCCCAGATATGGCAGCAGTATTCCATCCTTGGACGTACTTGGCTTTTATATAGATAGAGAATTGCATCAGTAGTGAGACCTTCTTCTGAAGGTTCAATCCTTTGCGTGGGCAACCAAAAATACAATTGCGAATTATTTGGTATGATGGAATGAGAACATGCTACCCTTTTTGAATTAAATTAAGGGTTCTGCTTGAAATTCTGTTATGTCATGTCAGTTCTAAGTTACACTCCTCTGGAGATTGAAGGTTCAATCCTTAGTGCAAAATATTAAAAATACAATTGTTAATGCTTTATACGTATGTGGGGCTGCCAATAAATTTTCAGACATTTTTCGTATGGGCAATTTTCTTGATAATACACACATGAAACTCTAGTCCCCTATGAACTGTCTTGATGCCCATCTTAGTCATGATAACGCCTTTTTTTCTGGTCTTCTCTGAGAACTCTTGGGACAAAATTTCTGCATCTTCAGTTCCTCATGAATAATTGTGTATGCAGTTTCCACAGTTTTAAATGCCTTTACAAAAAAGTCTGGAAACTTATTGAAGGCATCTCATATACACATATATTCTCAGCATGGTCCATACTCAAAACATAATAATGAATTATTTTTAAAAAATTTTTTTAAAATTACATTTTCATCCCAAAAAAGGCACAGTGCTACTATGCTGTAGGAGGCTATTATTTTGGATATAATTTGTTGGGGTACTATGTGGAGAGTTGAGCAGCAAGATGTCTGTTTACATTACACTTGAACTTCTGCATGTCACTACAATCGGGGAAAACGGGAACCTGGAGGTGCTCGTCTGACCTCCAATCCCTCGTCCCCCCTCGCCAATCTTTCACGAGAAACACCCGTCTGGCTGAAACTATTGTCAATAATTTTCCCCACTCTTTATCTGTGCCTAAATCCAAACGTAGATTCCATGAGCAAAGCTTCTTTCTTAGAACTGCACGCCAGTGGAACTCTCTGCCGCTTGCCTGTTTCCCACCTGACTACAACTTGGACGTCTTCAAGTCCAACATAAACAAACTCCTGACAAACCGCCTCCTTAAGTAAGACACTCTATCAAAACCCCCAATACTAATGATTACTACAATACTATCTCATTGATTACTGTACACGTAATAACCCATATCCTTGAGTGGCCTTCGGGCCTTGATAAGTGGTGAACCCCATGTAAAAAAAAAAAAGAAAAAAGTTTAGCAGTCCAAAGGAAGAAACTATTAGAGTAGAAGCTTTCTTACATCTAGGGATTTCTACTGTGTAGGGGTGGAATTTTGCTGCTTGTCAGGTTCGACAAGGGTATTTATGTTGAGGTGGTATTAGGTTGAACCTATTAGGTTGGCGACTCTCTGTTGAACCCTATCTTAGACTAGTAGCAGATGCACCAGCCCAAATGTGGCAACAATACTCCATACATTTATTTAAAACTTCTACCCAATCATCGCTGGCGAAGTGAGAGGATTATACCTCTGCGAATTAAATAAAGGGTTCCATTCGGAATTCCATGTAGATTTCTGAGTTTGACAAGATAGACCTGAAGAAGGTCGGAGATTACATTGACCGAAACGATGTGAAAATCACACTCAAGATGAGAACAGTAGTCCGCAGAATACAAATAATATAAATAAGCAACCCTCATCTAAAAAATTCAGACCCCCCCCCCCCCAAAAAAAAAAACAAACAAACTATTTTTTCATTTAGATTAGAGTAGATTAAAAATGGATTTACCTTAATCCAAATCCATGGGATTCTTCATAATTAAATAAAGAATGGATTTTTGCTGGATTGTTCAGGATGATAAGACGATCCAAAAAGTCCTGAAATAAAAAAAAAAGTTAAGGTTACAGTTTATTTTGTTTTACGGCATGTCAACCCTTTTTGGGTAATTTTAATGCTGAATCCAGTCATTTTGAAAAATATTTTTATGATTCAAGTTCTTTATATCTTCAAATATTTATTCATGGTGTTTGGTTTGGTTGTTTTATAGTGGAAATTGTTTTTGTTTTTGATTTTGCAGAACATGACTGAGTTTTGGAGAGAGAACGCAATAACATCAATGTTTGGTACATTTAAAGAACAAAAAAACTGCCACATAAAATTACTTGCAAGTTTCGAATCTTGAGTTCAGATATGTTCTACTGATGAGCCCAAAAGAAGAGCGAAACTTGAATCTAGGACTTCCGGTCTGTGGCTTTCTTGTTTTGTGTGAGCTGTGAATGTCTCACAAGTAGGATTTTTACACTTGCTAGGACAATGTCATCCAACATGCTAACCTAGCGAGCAAATTAATAATAGAATTTTCAGAGCGTGGGAGATGATATAATTATTTCCACAATCAAGCAACATCGGTTGGATGACCACGCCCCTTGTTTGAGACGATTTTCTTGTGCGTGACATGTTTGCTCAAGTGGTTGAGTACTCGCCTTGCATGCAAGAAATTTGGGTTTCGAATCCAGAGTTCGGATGTGTCTAACTTATGAGCCCAAATGAGGACGAAATTCGATTCTTGGACTTCCGGTTTGTTGGCTTTCATGGCTCTTGTGAGCTACGACGTTGCTTAATTGTGGAAATAATTATATCATCTCTCACGCTTTGAAAATTAATATATATATTTAAATATTTTTTGCGGGGTACAAAATTTTATTATGGTTATGTAAATATCATCTGTAGGAGAGCACCTTATAAATAATCGTATTTGCGCTTTGAATTTTAGTGTGGACTTTTTTTCCATCCTTAGTAAGTCGCACTCTCTTTATCATCTTTAAATTCTAGAAACTATATATATTAAAACTCTGAGACTTTCTCTTTGCAAACAAAAAGAGAACCTCTTAGGGCTTAATCTAGTTTGTACATATTTCCATTCTATCGAGGTCAGATGCGAACGAACACCCCATAATTTTATTATACCGTATTTCTTCAAACTGAAACATAATTATCAAGGTATACGTACGCAGATAGATATGAAAAGTCTTTATTAAAGTTTGTACCTATTTCCATACTATGGAGGCCCAGCGCGAACGCAGACCCCACAATTTTAATGAACCACTCTTCTGCCAGATCAAACATACCAATTCCTCACATCTTCTATCATTATATGTAATCAGTTTTTTAAAATAGTCAACCATATAGGAGCCTATTCGTGACCACACACACACATTCAGCTTTATATATATATATATATATATATATATATATATATATATATAGAGAGAGAGAGAGAGAGAGAGAGAGAGAGGGGGGGAGGGAGAAGGCAAACAGAACGAAACATAGAGAGAGAGAGAGAGAGCAGACAGAAGGAGACAGAGAGGGGGAACAGAGGGAGAGGATGACAGAGGGGGGAATAGAGAGAGAGAGAGAGAGAGAGAGAGAGAGAGAGAGAGAGAGAAGGCAAACAGAACGAAACATAGAGAGATAGAGAGAGCAGACAGAAGGAGACAGAGAGGGGGAACAGAGGGAGAGGATGACAGAGGGGGGAATAGAGAGAGAGAGAGAAGGCAAACGGAACGAAACATAGAGAGATAGAGAGAGCAGACAGAAGGAGACAGAGAGGGGGAACAGAGGGAGAGGAGGACAGAGGGGGGAATAGAGAGAGAGAGAGAGAGAGAGAGGACATCTCTTCTTGAAAGTTTTATCCAGGAGAATGACCGTACGAGAGAGGGGGGGGGGCAAAGTGCAACTACTTAAGTTGGGATTCATCTCTTGTGTTGCAAAAACGCGGTTACTTTTCATGACCCGGCTCCTGCCTTCTATCAGTTGTAATCAAGAGAAATCAATATCGCATGGAATAGTTGGAAACGAAAGCACGAAATGTCCGGCTGTAAATAACACTTCTTCTGAAACAAAAGCTACAAAAGAAGGTTCACCATAGCCCTCACTTTCCTTTTCGAGAAAACCACCAGGTAAGTACCTCGCTGCCCCTCTCTAACCAACCGCTCGCCCAAGAGACTGTTTCTCTTTTGTAATTATAAAATGTCAGCTTTTTTTTTTTTCTCTATAGTCATATAGCCATTTATTCATATCATATTCCAAAGATTCTATTGTTGGTATTGGTTTCACAGATATTTTTCTGTCCAGAATTCTTTCGAGAAAGACATCCTGGTACTTACGGGAGGAACCACGTGAAGGTTGCCAACATCCATAAGTGAAAGTAATTTTTGTGGAACGAACTGGATTCGAACTTGGAATGCCCAGGATGTCAATCTGTGTTGTTAACCACTTGACCACAAGCATGGCTACCCGGTGTTACCCAGAAGCAAAGATAAAAAAAAAAAAAATGAAAGAGTTAAAAAATGTTTTGATACTGATTTCGAATTCAACCTATTTTCAAAATAAAAATGCAGATTTTTTTTTTTTTAGAAACTTTATATCCGTAGCCATGAGGAGAAACCACATGAAGGTTGCCAACATTGTCAGTCAGTGTGGTTAACCACTTGATTTGGTTTGGTTGTTTTGTTTTATGGCATACCAGCCCTTTTTGCATTATTTAATGTTGCATCCAGTTATTTTGTAGAAGGTTTTTATTCTTTAAGCTCTTTGTATCTTCAATCGCTAATTTGTAGTGTTTGGTTTGGTTGTTTTGTAGTGGAGTTTATCGTTTTTGTTCCCTGCCTTGCAGCACATGGATGAGTTTTGTAATGGAAGAGGGAAAATGGTTACAGTATTATTGTTTGGTACATTTTAAGTTAGGAAACCAGTCAGGAAGTGGGGGAGATAGAAAAAGAAAGGGGAAATGGGAAGGAGGAAAAAGGAAAAGGTGGGTTGTTGTTTTTGTTTTTGGTTTTGCAGAGCATAATTAAGTTTTGCAAAAGAAAGTAGAAAAACAAAAAGCATCAATGTGCATTTCGTCTCAGGAAGCCACTATCCTCAGACAGCCTGATCTGGTAGCATCAGCTTAATCACCTGAGTACTGTCTTTATAATAGTAAAATGTTTGCAATTATTATTCAGACTACTATCTTTATAGTAATTGTCTGTATTTTTTAGATGAGGTGTTTTCATTGATTGAGATTGTCGGACTGACTTCCTCATCTTGGTTATCGTCATAACGTTTTGGCTGTTTTGCCCTCCGGCCTTCATCATGTAATAATAATAAAGGGTTGGGTTTGAGACTCCTAACAAACGGTTCCCCAGTTCGATACAAAACATCTGATGAAGGCCGGAGGGCAAAACGGCCGAAACGTTGTGACGATAACAACCAAGATGAGGAAGTCAGTCCGACAATCTCAATCTACTATCTTTATCTTGGTTGTTATTTTCATGTAAGGTTTGATCAGGTTGAAAATGGGTAGAATTTGATTATTTAAGAGAACAGTTTAACAAGAATTTGTTAACATTGTGTTGGATTTTGGCCAGGGCAATGTCGGATGTCGGATATATTGATGTTGCATTCTGTAGATGTTCAGCGTAAGTGGAGACACTCTGATATTATTGTAGCTACAATAATATCACCCCAAACAAGGCACATTGCCACTTTGGTGTAGGGGGCTACTATCAGGGGCAGCAACTACTGGGGCACTATGTTGGTATTTGAGCAGCAAGATGTCGGTTCACGTTACACTTTAACTTCTGCATGTCAGTACAGTTAGGGAAGCAGGGACCTGGAATGGAATTCCAGAGTCTAGCGGTTCTGGGGAAGAAACTACTGGAGTAGAAAGATCTTTTACATCTAGGGATCTCTACTGTGTGGGGGTGGGATTTAGCTGCCTCTGGTTTGTCGAGGGTGTCTACGTCGTGGGGGCACAAATGTCTGCAGTTCGTCAGAGCATTCACCATTAAAATACTTATAGAACAGGCAGAGGGATGCTACTACTTTATATATATATATAAAATAAAAGTTACAATAAGTTTACTAAGGTAATCAAAATGGTAAACTTAAAATATATCATAAATATTAAAGAGTTAATATTTACAAGTAAAATAAACTCAGCCAGATATTATAAAAAGCTCAATAAAACCGAAAAGGAAATAGAGCTTATCCATTCATGTGAAATCTTTTTATTATTTTTCTTTTGCCTCCTGTTCCCCTTACCTCACCCTTTTTTTTTTTAACCAAGTAAGATCTTTGACTTACTTGTAGTTTCATTAAATACTTTTATATGCAAAATCCGATCCTGCATTTTGCTAATTCCTGCCCTCTGATGAGAAGGAGAGTATTTCTTCGAAACTACGCGGATTAAGGACTATCAACTTATCTTGTGCTTCCTTTTTTTAAAATTAAATATGTTTTTAACTCTTTTTCAAGATGTCTTTTAACATATTTTATTAATCATTTGTTCATATATATATATATATATATATATATATATATATATATAACCTTTAAGTTCCTTCAGCTATAATTGAAACCGCAACCAAAACTTAAAGAATTCTTGATAAAATTATTTATAAAAAAATTAAGGTGCCATCAGCTAAAACTAAAACGGAAACCAGGACTTATGAAGATTTCATGATAAAATTATTATTTTTTAAAAATAGATTATTGGAATTCCGTCAGCTATAATCAAAACCGAAACTAAAATTTATGAGATGTTCTTGGTAAAATTATTTATAAAAAAATGAAATCACTTGAGTGCCATCAGCTATAATCGAAACCGAAATCAAAACTTATGAAGAATTCTTGGTAAAATTATTTATTACAAGAAATGGAAGTACATAACAATTAAACGACCCGGATGTAAGCGAGACACAGAAAATAACACGCACGCTATCGTATTAATATATAGATTTCGATAGCAGAAGAATGTTTTGAGCTACGACTGGAATTTAATGTTATAAATAACTAAGCCAGATAACAATAAAATGTTTACAGGGATTTTTAATAATATAAGATTGGAATGTTTGGTTTAAATAATCCAGAATATGTAGAGAAAAAAAAAAAACAAACAACATTTTAATGAGGACAGTCTTCTACCCTTGATAAAGGTATGCTTCTCTACTGAAAATTTGGACTTATTTGTAGGTTTGTGAATTTTTATTTGAATACTAGCAGCACCTGTGTCCCACCGTTGCCTGGGGAAAATATAAAATTCATATTTGTAGCAAATATGTTTGGATTGCTGAAAGGTTTGTGAATTTTATTTGAATACTAGTAGGACCTGTGTCTCGCTGTTGCCCAAGGAAAATATTAAATATTTATTTGTAGTAAATATATTTAGATTGCCAAAATGATTATGAATTTTATTAACGATTCCATGGGTGACATTTTTTTTCTGTCAGGGGAAGGGGGGTGCTTAGAGGGAAGAGGGTCAACCGAAATTTAACTAAGAGGCTCCATTTGATTCCCTAGAAGTTTGAGTAAAAGTTCTGACTTACAACCATAGTCTGCGGCACTTCGCGGAAGCTGTACGTGTCTTTGTTGGCAAGTGGTTCATTGGCTAGTAACTCATAAACTGCAGGAAACGCATAGAGAAGTGTCGACAGACGGACCAGTTGCTGGAAAAAGATGAAAATAAAAATGTGTCACATCAGATGTCGTACAGCATGCAATGGCGATGTGGTTTACTTGTATTCTGTACATAAAGATGTTATAAAGAAGGTTATCACAATGCATAAAATGAAAAGAAGTGGAACAAAAATGAAGCGGTTAAAAAAAATTTACAGTAAATGTTGTCACAATGATCTAATATGTGTAACCTCTTTATAAAATAAAGTTTTTCTCACAATGTTTATGCAATTTCAAACAAATGTACTTTACGTATCTGGCAGTGTTTATAGACAGGTTTTGTATCGGATTGTCTTCGATAAGCATCGATAATTGAAAAAAATCTGATAAAAAGAAGAAATGGACAATTTTGACCAAAGTTAACACCTTATACAGCCTAACATCACAAGTGCATTTGAGAAGATTTATCACCACACAAGCAGAATGGCCAGTCATATAAAATCAACAGTAAGTTCTTTGATATGATAGAGACACGTTTAAAATGAATGTTTCTGTTTACTGCACAATGGAACCATGATACTTGACTTTTGCATTTTAAACTTTCATTCAAGCTGTTATATATAAAAAATAATTTTATAAAATCAACAGGAGGTTCTCTCCAGTGCAACGTAGATTACAATGTATTGTGGACTAAGTCACTGCAGTGAGGCTTGTGAAGCTTCCTCCCACCAGAATTGGTCCACAACTAGAGCAAACAATCGATTTGACTGAATAATTGGACAATTTCACCGATTTGGATGACAATAAAATTATAGAGATCTGAAACATTCCTTGGTCATCATTCAGTCCCGGGCAATGTCGGGTCTCCCTGCTAGTTGTTGTATAAATAAAACTGCCAATTTGTGATTAATGCAGTGTCGTTGTTGCATCGGTTAACCTCCCACCTCATCTTTGCACCCAATATCCAAACATTTGTTTCTGGCTGAGGCCTTACAGCTTCCGTTCATTTCTGGTTGATTGATGACTTGTGGTCATGACCAGTGTCGCCTTCACAATACAAAATCATGAGAAAATAAATTTGGGAGTCAGAAACGAAGAAATGATTGGATGCACGAATGGTTTTTATCCTGTGGATGACATCAACTCATGGACACAAAGTTATCCCATCAATTTTAATAATTTATTGAGTTTTTGTCAGTGCTTGTGTAGAATAATAGGATTTCAAATAAATGCATTTTATTTTATTTTATTTCATTTTTTTTTTTACACGGTGGTCACCACTTATCAAGGCCCGGAAGCCACTCAGGGATAAGGGTTATTGCAAATACAGTACGTTAGTGTGGAGATTTGATGAAGTGTTTACTTAAGGGGGCGGTTCATTAGGAATTTGTTTACGTTGGACTTGAAGACATCCAAGTTGTAGTCAGGTGGGAAGCAGGCAGACGGAACAGAGTTCCACAGGCGTGCAGTTCTAAGAAAGAAGCTTTTGTTCATGGAATCTACGTTTTGATTTAGGCACAGTTAAAGAGTGGGGGAAAGTTATTGGGTCGCCTTCACAATACAAAATCATGAGAAAATAAATTTGGGAGGCAGAAACGAAGAAATGATTGGATGCACGAATGGTTTTTATCCTGTGGATGACATCAACTCATGGACACAAAGTTATCCCATCAATTTTAATAATTTATTGAGTTTTTGTCAGTGCTTGTGTACAATAATAGGATTTCAAATAAATACATTTTATGAATTGTCTTCAATAAGTCTCTAGACTTTTTTTCCGTATGGCCACTTTTATTGGTAGTAAACACATGAAACTCTAGTCCCCTTCGAAGTAATCTCCTCCGGCTGCAATGCACTTGCTGTACAATTCTTCTAGAAGGCCCCATAGAAGCCCTCTTGTGTGAGTGTGTTAATGACCCATGTCACAGCTCTTTCATCTCCTCAATTTACTCATAACAGCCTCTAAGGTTTTCCTTGAGCTTAGAGAATAACCAAATCATAGGGAGCAAGGTCTCGACAATAGGGTGGGTGAGAAACTATCTTTATGCTCATAACTATGTCTTTCTTTCTGATCTTCTCTGAACACCCTTGGGATAAACTCCGCGCAAATCTTCTGCATCTTCAGTTCCTTGCAAAGAATTGTCTTTAATAAGTCTCTAGACTTTTTTTTCATATAGGCACTTTTATTGGTAGTAAACACACGAAACTCTAGTCCCCTTCGAAGTAATCTCCTCCAGCTGCAATGCACTTGCTATACAATTCTTCTACAAGGCTCCATAGAAGCCCTCTTATGTGAGTGTGTTAATGACCCATGTCACAGCCTCTTCCATCTCCTCAATTTACTCATAACAGCCTCTAAGGTTTTCCTTGAGCTTAGGGAATAACCAAGTCATAGGGAGCAAGGTCTGGACAATAGGGTGCTCATAACTATGTCTTTCTTTCTGATCTTCTCTGAGCCACCTTGGGATAAACTCCGCGCAACTCTTCCGCATCTTCAGTTCCTTGCAAATAATTGCGTGTACAGTTCTCACACTGACATCAAACTTTGCACTTATTGTCTCTATAGACACACTACAGTCCTTATCCATGAAATTCTTTATTTGGCCAATCGCTAATGTTCTTTCTTACTCCTCCCACCCCTCTCATCATCCTTCACATACTCCCTACCTTCCTTGAATCTCTTATGTCATTCAAAAACTGATGCTTGATGCATGCAAGATCGTCCAAAACCAGTCTGAAGTATTCCATTAATTAATTGTGGTTGTTGCATTGGCTAACCTCCCACCTCATCTTTGCATCCAAACATTTTTTTTTCTGGCTGACCCCTTACAGCTTCCATTCATTTCTTATGCGGTCATAACCAGGGTCATCTTGACAATATAAATCATGAGAAAATAAACGAAATGATCGAATGCACTTCATCGACACAAAATAAACGCATCAATTTTAATTTTTTTTTCCAGTGCTTTTGCAGTATAATAGGATTTCAAATAAATGCATTTTACAAAGTGTCTTCAATAAGTTTCCAAACTTTTTTTTCGTATAAACACTTATATTAATGTAAACACAAACTCTAGTCTCCTTTAAAGTAATCTCCTCCAGCTGCAATACACTTGTTGTACTGTTCCAACAAGTTCTAGAAGTCCTTTTGCACAACCTCTTTCATCCCATCAATTGTCTCATAACGACAACCTTCAAGGTTCTCCTTGAGTTTCGGGAAAAAACCAAAAGTCACAAGTCTGAAGTATAAGATGAGGATAAAGAATTGTCTTGTTGCCCATCTTGGTCAAATAGTCTGTGACAAGGATGAAGTTGTGGATTGCACCCTTGGAGCAAACTTTGTGCAAATTTCTGCATCTTCAGTTCCTCGCCAATAATTGTGTGTACAGTTCCCACACTGACATCAACCTGTGCAATTATTGTCTCTTTAGACACACGACGGTCCTTATCCACGAAATTCTTTATTTGGCCAATCAACTTTAGCGTTCTGACTTGACTCCTCCCACACCTCTCATTATATCTCACAGACTCCTTGAATCTCTTATGCCACTCAAAAACTGATGCTCGATTCATGCTAGATGGTCCAAAAGCAGTCTGAAGCATTTCACACGTTTGTGGCATTTTCTCCAAATTTATAACAGAATTTTATTACATATCGTTCTTCTAAAGTGTCCTCACGTCCACATTGCATTTTTGAAATTCACCAGCTATGACAATCAGGCTTTAGTAGGGTGTATTCCACTCCCTGCTGTAATTAGTCATTCGAACCTGAAATCATAAAAATTGCTCAGTCATCTCATAGAATGTATAGCAATAACATTCTAAATTTTCAAGTGTCTACGACAATTTTAAATGCCTGTACAAAAAGTCTAGAAACTTATTGAAAGCACCTCATATGTAAAAACAATTACTTACGTGTCATGTCTAAATTAATAAAAACAATTACGATCAACGTTTTTGAGTGATTTCAAACTTGGACCTTTCACCGATCACAGATAAATCAACTTGTGATATTCCATAAATGATGCCTTCGTCGGGTTTCGATCCTGGCTTGAGGCAGTTGCCTGTCTAGTGTCTCTGATGAGCTGTGAAACAGCGAAACAGTACTGTATGCGGATGACTATATATATATATATATATATTTTTTTTTTTTTTTGTAGAAATATATTTTATTATAATATACACCAATCCTTATTTAAGAAGCTCAATGTAATTACAGAGCAATATAGTGAATATCAACTGAATTAAAGGGATAAATAATAAGATGGTCAACATAATGAATTTTGGAATATAGTTTTTTGACATTTATTCATTATATATATATATATATATATATATATATATATATATATATATAATCGGGGGGCAAACATCTTTTAGACTGCTGCTTGTGGGTTAATGAATTAACGATGTTTGACATCGTCCAAATGCCTCCGCTCGATTTGTTTACACACACACACACACACACACACATATATATATTTTTATTTACAGATAGTTTATATGAAATAAGTGATTGGAACCGTTGGTTTCAAACCTGATAATAGGGGAGCGTTTTAGATATCTGTTGTGGTGGCACACATTCATTTGCATATGTGGATAGTAATTACACATAAATAAGAAGACTCAGTTAGTCTGAGTGTGTGTTCACCAGAAGCCACCGAAGGCCGCCGAGAGCAGATATGTTTCTCCAGCAAAGACTCTCTTATTTGACACCATTATGTAAATATCCTGTAAATATACCTTTTCCTAATACACTTCTTATTTGATCTACCTTTGTTTGTTGAGTCGTCATTTGTATTGCTTTCTACGTTACTTGTTTCAACCTGCAAACTTGACAATATCCATATCAAGTTTTCTTCAGCCGATACTTATCATTAGAAACCGACGGTACTGATGACTCATCTAAACTTTTTGTATATAAAAAATATAAATAATATGCTCTTATTTTTGGAATTTTTTCCTTATAATAATCTGCGTGAAGTTTTTTTCTCCAAAAAGTATATCTAAGTATACATATATATATATATATATATATATATATATATATATATATATATATATATATATATGTATACACCCACACACACAAAGAAAAGCTCATGAGGAGGAATCTACTAATCAAGGAAAATCAAATTCCAAAACCAAATATAAATATAGTTATTTATATTTTAATCCCAACCAAATGAAAAAGCTCAATACATTCACTGACGATAGTAGAGCTTATGATAAATAATAACAGATTTGTAAAGTAAAATTTTATAAAAAGTTTTTATCATTTGGCAGAATACTTCAAAGCTGGGTGCTCCTTAAGCCGCGAAGTTTCAAAGAATGCTATTTCTTCTCATCTGAGGAAAAAATTGTTAGCAAAATAATCAGAAAGTCACGTTAAAAGTTTTACCATTTCTATGTATTTGTTGGTAGCTGCATAGGTTGAAACTTAAAGTTTTATTATTTGTAGTTACAAAACTTAAAAAAACATAAGATGTAAATATGCAAAACAGTTCATTCAGAGTTCAATGTTATAAAAAAATGACTAACCGTATTAGATAAAGTCCGGTTAAAATACTATAAGTAAAAATTTTGAATTAGATTCTGTAAATTAAAAGTTCATATAATAAAATACAATATATATATATATATATATATATATATATATATATATATATAGAGAGAGAGAGAGAGAGAGAGAGAAAATAAACAAAATGTAAAAAAAAAATTTCAATAACGATAATTTTCCTAAATGACTTTAAAAGTGAATATATTTAATAACAATTGATTTACTGAGGAACCCCCCCCCCAAAAAAAAGCAAACAAACAGAAAACACTTCTATAAATATCTTAAAATCAGTTCAGTCTTAGCTATCCCTGATGATGGATCCAAAAGTACTTGTGTCAACATTGATTATGGCAGCTACAGCAGCCAGTTCTTGCATAAAGCAAAAAAAAAAAAAAGGAAGAAGAAGAATATTAGAAAGGATCCAAACCAAAATATGCAGACAGGAATTGTCTGCTATTTAATGAAGTATGCCTAAAGCAAAGTATGCCTAAATGCACACACCCACATGTAAATTAAATCTCTAAGTTTCTTTGTCACCGACAGCTTTCTTCTTACAAAATTACAATTTGCTCAGATTTTCTTGTGGAACATGTTCAAAACAATAAAATATAATTCGATTTAATTCCTTTTAGAAAATACTTTGTTCGGCTTTGAATCATATATGGCAATGTCATTATTTTTCTCACAAATCCTTCTTACTCCTTTCCACGTTTTTATTTGTCAACTCATCCTGCCACCTAAACTGTCCTATATCTACTAATCCTAGCATCTTCAGGCATCCTTTCAATGTGCCCACACCAACGAAGTCACCTGTTTCAAACACCACTGGATGGATCATCTTCAGCATCGTCATAGACTGTAATAAACCAACCCTTAATGATTCAAGATTTCTGTCGACCTTCCAATATTATCATCATTATCATCTACTACAGCAGCTCTTCCCTTGAAACATATTACTACCGATAAAACAAACAAAAAAAACATACACAGTTTATAATTATACAATCATGTGGTCTTTTTTTGGTTGTCATCAGGTTTCTATTTTTTACTCGTTAGGATACACTGATCAACAGACTCTTATTCATCATCACCATGGCTTTCACTATACGGAAGTTCCAGAGATAACAAAAATAAAAAAAAGATAAAGTGCTTTTATGCATCCTTTAATTGTGCCCACACCAACGAAGTCACCTGTTCCAAACATCACTGGATGGGTCATCGTCATCATAGACTGCAATAAACTAACCCTTAATAATTTATTTTATTTAATCATTTGCTGACTATTATCTTCATTCTCTGATCGTTTCACAATGTTTCGGCCGATTATTCCTCTGACCTTCATCAGGTGGTTAACCACGACGGAATAGGAATATCGAATCTTCAGACATCAGAGGAATAATTGACCGAAACATCGTGAAAACAACAACGAGAAGATGAGGATAATAGTCCACAAATAATTAAATTAAATAAATTCTACAAATTACTCATCTCAAAAAAGAATTCAAAATTAACTCGATAACCCTTAATGATTCAAGATTTCTGACATCCTTCGAATATTACCATCATTATCATCTGCTACAGCAGTTCTTTGTTTAATTCGATAACCCTTAATGATTCAAGATTTCTGACATCCTTCGAATATTACCATCATTATCATCTGCTACAGCAGTTCTTTGTTTAATTCGATAACCCTTAATGATTCAAGATTTCTGACATCCTTCGAATATTACCGTCATTATCATCTGCTACAGCAGTTCTTTGTTTGAGGTATATTTATTATCCTCCCCTTCCCTCACCCTAACCCTAACCCCTTCCCTCAATTAAAACACGTTTTATTATTCTTCACTGATCTCTTTGTTTTTTTTCTTGTCATCAGGTTTCACCACACCTTTCTATTTTTTTTTTTTTTTTTTTACTTGCTAGCTGGCTTCAGGGTACACTGATCATCAGGTCCTTGCCTATCAGCACTCATGATATGGTCCTCACTGAACAGAAATTCTAGAGATAACAAAAAAAATTTTTTTTTAAAATAAGGTACCTTACTTTTTGACAGGACCGATCGATAACTTCGGTCGGCCAGCATTTTTGACGAATTGGAGGTGTATCCGATATGGGACATTCCAAGATGGACCAAGTATCAACCAATTGGTACCGAACATAATCTGAAACCGCAAACAAAATACAATGGAAATTTCTAGAAGAAAAAACAAACAAAAATGTCCTCCGTTTCATTAAAAATAGACAAGTGCCATAGTCTGTCTATCTGTCTGTTTGTCTGTTCCGCTTTTTCTTGGAAACTACTAACCCGATTTGACTGAAATTTTGTACGAACCTTTGTTAAAATAGGTACACCGAGCTAAGTATTATGGTATCCATTCGATACACAGCTGAGGATTAATATGGATTTGCATTTAATGCAAAAATGAACACAAATTTAACCATATTCAACCATGAAGTTGGCATAATGAATTTGGCATTTTGAGTCAACAGGATATAACTTTTTCCTGTTTTTAATGGGCTAAAAAGTCTAGTAATAATATTATATAGGGTTTCATTGAGAGAGTCTTATTATAAGTGATGCTTAGAAAGAGTCTTATTACACGCGCAGTCTTAGAAGAGTCTTATTAGAGTGTTTGTCGTTGAGAGAGAGTCTTATTACAAGTGATGCTGTTGAGAGAGAGAGAGAGAGAGAGAGAGAGAGAGAGAGAGAGAGAGAGAGAGAGAGAGAGAGAGAGAGAGAGATGTTGTTTTAAGAGAGATTGTTCGTTTATAACGATTCCTATATATTAAATGTTCATTCATTAGATGTGTAGAATGGAAGAGAAGGAGAAGTGAAGAGATAGTGTTCAGACAGTCTTAGTGTAGATATGAGATGTAGAGACGTGTATGTAATGACATTTTATAACACAGATATATAGACATATAATACAATTTTCACTTTACCTTTTTGTAAGAATCACAAACACAAGACGACGTTTTATCAAAACACATGATGGATTTATTTCTTCACGACCAGCCGTGGTTTTCAATCATCAAGAATTCAAAGCTTCACATTTTAGCTTCAAAGTGATCGTCTCGCTTCCTAGACGTTCGAATTCTCAGACCCTCTCTCAGTTTCTCACTGACTGTCTCTCTAACTAACTAACTCTCACTTCCTATATTGAGAAATCCATGCATGTCCGACCAACGTGACTAAAATTCACGTGCCATCAACATGCGTGGACTTGCACGTTTCTCGAACATTCTGATTTTTCAATAACCTATTTTTTCTTTATTTTCACAAAGGAATTCAACCTACATATCTAATTTATTTAACCAATATTTTATTATCCACATTCTTTTAACAATTGAATAGTTTATTTATTATTTATTTCATCCGAATTAACAATTTACTGGACATTCCATTTAAACCTATTGTTCTTTAAAACTTATGTCCAAGGTTCGATTTCTGCTTTCTCTTATTTTCATTTTAACTAATCTCTCTATTTTTATAATTATATGAAAAGGGGACATGTAACAATAAATAATTATATAAAAATATTATTATCACCCCCCCCCCTTAAAAACAAGGATTGAAACTCTAGGAGAATTTATAATAATTAGTCAAACTCGGCATATAACCATGTTCCGGCCCCTTAACAGTTATGTTAGGGAGAGGCAAGGTGCGAATGAACTCGAAATCCGGGCTATCAAAAATGGAACCTGGAATTGAATGACCTGGTCCTATGACGCAAGTCGTTTTATGGGTCAGGCTATTGAATGGAGCAAAGTTCGAATGAACTTAAACCCTGATCGACAAAAATGAAACCCAGGAATGAGATGACGTAATTCGGCCGCAGGTAAGACCAAAAGCAAACACCGAGAACATAGGTCGATGACGTAAATTGGTTAATGGGTTACGAGGTCGAATATCCATAAAAGAGAAATGATAAAAAAAACAGGCAGAGAGACGCGGAGAGAGAAACGAGGCAAAGACGACGAGAAACTGCCTGTCACGTTCGCAACCACATCTCTCCCACCACCACCTCTTCACTCCACCGCTGCATTGTGTAAATATGAATGCTTGTCAAATTAACCAAGTTTGTTATAACAAGTGTCTCGTTATTCATTGATAAATGAACAGGGTAATTCCAATCAGAGACGCTTACAACAAGCATATGTGTATAAATATCAAACAAACTATCTTTCTAGCTATCGAGGTATTCAAAAATCTGTGATAGTTAAATTACACACTTGGTGCTAATGTACCCTGGCTCTAGATGAAACACTAACAGTCTTCCTAAGACGAACACCAACAAAACAGAATAGACGTCACTATCATACCACCCAGTATATAACAGTTAAAGGAAGTTACCAGGTTGCATTATATTGCTTCAGAAAGTATCTCACTTCCAACTCAATCTTCTAACTCTACAAGATTAAATACGTCATATCGTTATTTCCATAGAAAGTGCTCGTCTGAGCTCCAATCTATGCTCCCCCACCAAACTTTCCCGAAAACACTTGTCTAGCTGAAACCACTATCAACAATTTCAACCACTCTTTAGCTGTGCGTAAACCTAAACGTAGATTCCATGAACAAAGTTTCTTTCTTAGAGCTGCACATCTGTGGAACTCTATTCCATTTGCCTGCTTTCCAGCTGACTACAAATTGGTCGTCTTCAAGTCCAACATAAACAAATTCTTGTTGAACCGTTCACTTACTAAATTGACCAAATTTCCACTACCAACTATTACTATGATATTATCCCATTGACTACTGTACACTCATTAACCCTTATCCTCGAGTGGCCTCTTGGCCTTGACAAGTGGTGACTCTTATGTAAAAAAAAAAATGGAATACTGTTGCCATTAGGTGGAGTTCCTAAGAGCATAGTTTCTTGCCTTGACATAGTACAAAAATGTCTTCGAAATTCAGTGGGTGAGGATCTTTTTACTCCCTTGCTTCCTCTTTCAGAAGACATGTTGCGGGTCTGTCTCTGCTCTAACGTTACTTTTATGGTAGATACTCGACCGAGCTCCAATCGTAAAACGTTCACAACAAATACTTATCTAGCTACAACAACTACATTCACCTTCTATCTATATAAGTTCCTGTTGAGCAGTCCTCTTAAATAATTAAGCCCTACCCAAGTTCTCCTATTACTGATCATGTTGCCTAACTATCTAAAATTAACCCTTATCTTAGAGTGGCTTCTGGACTTTGATAAGCTATGACCCAATAAAGGATATAAAATAAAAATATAAGTCTGCTGTATACTTAAGTCACTTCCTCCTCTTTCTTCTATTCCACTGCCTTAGCATGCTCTTGTGGAACCACATGCTATATAACAATAACAATCGCCGACCCCCAATGCTGTTTCCATTGTTTTCTTCTTCCGGTTCTGGCCATTTTTTTTTTACAAGGAAGTCACCATATCAAGGCCAGAAGGCCAATCAAGGATAATAGATTATGAATGTAAGGTGGTAGTTTAGTAGGGGAAGCTCCATGTTTTGATAAGCTTCTGGGCTTGACCTTTACTCCTGACCTGAAATGGAACACGTACATCAAGTACATTGCCAAGGTCGCTGGAAAAATGGTGAGATCCTTCTACTGCTCCAGAAGATATCTCACTGCTGATGCAATTCTCTACTTATATAAAAGCCAAGTACGTCCAAGGATGGAGTACTGTTGCCACATCTGGGCAGGAGCTGCTAAAACACTGTATCCTGCCTTGACAGAGTACAAAATAGGCTTCGTGGCTTAGTGGGGGATGCCCTTTTCTCTTTTCTGCACCCTCTCTCCCACAGGAGAGATGTTGCGAGCCTCTTTGTTTTATCATTACTTCCATGGCAGGTGCTCGTCTGAGCTCCAATCCCTAGTCCCTCCTCACCGATCTTTCACGAAAAACACCCGTCTAGCTGAAACCACTGTCAAAAATTTTCCCCACTCTTTATCTGTGCCAAAACCAAAACGTAGATTCCATGAACAAAGCTTCTTTCTTAGAACTGCACGCCTGTGGAACTCTCTTCCGCCTGCCTGTTTCCCACCTGACTACAACCTGGATGTCTTCAAGTCCAACATAAACAAATTCCTGATGAACCGACCCCTAAGTAGACCCTTTATCAAATCTCAACATTAACATACTGTACACGCAATAACCCTTATCCCTGAGTGGCTTACGGGCCTGGATAAGTGGTGACGACCTTGTAAAAAAAAAAATCGTTAATGGTATAAATTTGGTAAAATTTGGATTATTAAAGAGAATGGCTCAGCAAGAACTTGTTTACATTGGACTTGAAGGCTACCATATTGTAATCAGCTGGGAAGCAGGCCAATTAAACAATGTTCCACATGTGAACAGTTCTAGGAAAGAAACTTGGTTTAATGGAAGCTGTGTTTAGAATTAGGCACAGATAGAGAGTGGGGAAAATGTTATTGTCTCTCACATTAGCGACTTCCGAGGGGGAGGGCGAATATGGTTTCACAAGTATAAAAACAACTCAAAACAAAACCTCAAGAGAAAGAAAAGACTCCAATACATTCTTGCTATATGTGCGTGCATAACACCATAGTGGGAAACAACTCTCTAAATGCGAGTTTAATGTTCTGGCCATGTTCATCAGTCGGTTAATCAATTCATTTCCTTATCTTGGCCTCCTGAAGCTCTCCTGATCTGTTCCGAGCCACAACCTGCCTTCAATTTGAAAACGTCCTTAATTATTGCAAACTTGAGCCTTTTCATAAGCTGTTCCTGTCGTAATCTGTCGCAGAATTCACTCATTGTTTGTAAACTAACTCTGAATATTCACTCATTGTTTGTAAACTAACTCTGAATATTCACTCATTGTTTGTAAACTAACTCTGAATATATTGAATATTACATTTATATTATATTATAGTATATTATATTATATATTGAATATATATTATATTGAATATATTGAATATTATATTATATATTGAATATATTGAATTCACTCATTGTTTGTAAACTCTAAATATATTGATCTCTACTGTCCAGTCCTTTGTTTTAATCATTACCACACATTGATTAACAATCCTATTTTAGCTGCCTTTGTGTCTCTTAGTAAACAACTTCCTCCTCATTGTCCTCCTACCAAGCTCATTTTTTGCAACTTTTGTTCTGCTAGTAAATTCATTTCCTCTTTTTATAATAATTTCTCTCTGATTTTTTTTCTCAGCCACAACCTACCATCAACTGTCTCCAACTGGAGAAGGTTCTCAACTGTTGCAAACTTAAGACTGTTCGTAAACAGTTCCTCACTGTCGTAAACTGTCACAGAATCCACTGCCACTTCTAAAACATTCTGTAAACTAACTCAATTATAGTCAGCTTATGTATTTTCTCTTACTTACCCCACTGCTTATGTTCACTACGCTATAATTACATTGACTAATGTATACCCATTAACCCTTATCCTCGAGTGGGCTCCAGGCCTTGATAAATGGTGATTCCTGTGTAAAAAAAACAAAAACAAAAAAAAAAAAAAACTTCCAGTGCGTCTGCTACCAAAAGAAGGTGACAAAGCAAATCAGTTCCTTCACTTTTATTGTTCTTCAGCATTTCTATTGTGACGCAATTTCACCGAAAAGAAGTGCACACAGTTTAAGAATAAGCAATCGATGACATATTAAAAATTTATGTTCGTATGTATGTAGGGTGTAACAAAAGATATGTGTGTTCACCCCAGCAAGATGGAGTTTCTCCTCATCGCTACTATTGTAGGTACTGGTACAACTTTTGAACCAGACAAACTGACATTTGCTGACATAGAAATACATGGTTATAGTCAGCTAATGTACTTCCTAACTTCCAGTGTGTCTGCTACCGGAAGCAGTGACAAGGCAAATCAGGTCCTTCGCTTTTTTCTCTCATCACTTATATTAAATATTTGGTTATAGTCAGCTAACATACTTCCTAACTTCCGACATGATTGCTACTGGAAGTGGCGACAAGGCAAACCAGTTTCTTCACTTATATTGTTGTAAAGTGATTTATTGAAATAAAATATAAGAAAAGGAGGTTATTGAAAATTAATAAAATAAAATAAAAATAACACAATTAGTCTATATTTACATTTTTAATAAAAAATTTTTCAAATAAATTTTTACTAGAAATTTTATAAGAAGTATATGTTTATGAAATTAAAATAATTTTTTTAAAAATTTTATTTTAAATTTTATAAGTATATGTTCATGAAATTATAAAAATAAATATTTTAATTGCTTTGAAATTTTATACGTATATGTTTATGAAATTATAAAAATAATCATTTTATTATTTCATTTGAAATTTTATAAGAAGTATACGTTTATGAAATTATAATAATATTTTTTTTATTTTATTTGAAATTTTATAAGTATATGTTTATGCAATTATAAAAATAGTTTTTAAAAATTTTATTTTATGAAATCATAAAAATATTTTTATTTGATTTGAAATTTAATAAGTGTATGATTATAAAATTATAAAAATAGTTTTATATTTTATTTGAAACTTTATAAGGATATATTTATGAAATTATAAAATAGTTTATTTTATTTGAAATGTTATAAGAAGTATATATTTATGAAATTATAAAATAGTTTAAAAAATATTTTTTTTAATTTTATAAGTATATGTTTATGAAATTATAAAAATAGTTTTTATTTCATTTGGATTTTTATTAGAAGCATATGTTTATAAAAATATGAAAATAGATTTTTTATTTCATTTGAAATTTTATAAGAAGTACGTATTTATGAAATTATGAAAACAGTTTTTTTAATTCTATTTTAAATTCCATAAGTTAATGAAATTATAAAAATAGTTTTTTTATTATTTTATTTGAAATTTTTTAAGAGGTATATGTTTATGAAATTATAAAAAAGTTGTTTTCTTTAATTTTATAACCAGTATATATTTATTAAATTATAAAATAGTTTTTTTTATTCTATTCAAAATTTTATAAGTATATGTTTATAAAATTTAAAAAAAAATAGTTTTTTTTATTTTATTTGAAATTTTATAAAAGTATGTTTTTGAAATTATAAAAATAGTTTTTTATTTTATTTAAAATTTTATAAGAAGTGTATGTTTATATAAGTGTAAAAAGTTTTTTTTTTATTTTATTTGAAATTTTAAAAGAAGTATATGTTTATGAAATTATAATATTTCTTTTTTATTTTATTTGAATTTTTTAAAAATATATATTTATGAAATTTATGAAAAATAGCTTTTTTGTTTTATTTAGATTTTTATTAAAATATGTTTATAAAATTATACAAATAGTTTTTATTTGAATTGTTAAAAATCAACATAATCACACGTATTCATCAACGTCATTCAAAGTTGTAAAAACACTAAACTTGCTATAATAATAACTTATATTTTTCTTAATGTAGAAATGGCTGTCAGAAAATATCTTTGAAATAAATGAAATGATAAAAATAGATTTTTTATATTTTATACTAGCCTGAGTGCCCGGCGTTGCCCGGGTGTTTGGAGGTGTGCGTTGAGAAAAAAAGTGGTAGTAGGCAGACACACTTGAATCCGTACGGTGAAGGAGGAAAAGAACGTGAAAAAAACAAAACAAAACAAAACAAACAGGTCGAGCTTCAAAATGATATCTATCTCGTGAAAATCCGGCGCCTCTGTCGGAAGTTTTAGGCAGACATACAAACATACATATATTTAAACAGACAGGTGAGATTTATATAATAGATGAAGAAGTATATATTTATGAAATTATAAAAATATTTTATAATTTTAAGAATATAAGATTTTTTGAATTTATATAATACATATATGTTTATGAAATTATAAAAATAGAATTTTTTATTTTAAGAATAAGATTTTTCTTTGAAATTATATAATAAAATATGTTTATGAAATTATAAAAATAGTATTTATTTTAAGAATAAAAGATTTTTTATTTTAATTCATATAATAAATATATGTCTATGAAAGTATAAAAAGTTTATAATCTAGTCGGGGTTATCAAAATGTCGAAAAGAAGTGCACGCAGTTTAAGACAGAAATAATCAATCTACAAATGCTGTGATAACATATTAAAAATTTATGCTTGTATGTATGCAGGGTGTAACAAAAGATATGTGTTCACCCCAGCAGCATGGAGTTTTTCATCATCGCTACCATCGTCGTGTACAGGCTTAGCTCATTGGATACTCGTACAACTTTTAAACCAGACAAATCGACTTTTGTTGACATAAAAATACATGATTATAGTCAGCTAACGTACTTCCTTACATTCAGTGTGTCTGCTACCGGAAACGGTGACAAGGCAAATAGGTTCCTTCACTTTTATTCCTCTTCAGTATTTCTATTGTGATACGATGTATTGAAATAAAATATAAGAAAACATTGGAAAATATGCAATAAAAATTTTAAAAAGTAATCCTTAAAAAATAAAACTAATTTCAATAATTCTTAATTGAAATTTTTAAACGTGCTTTCAATAATTCTTAAAAAAAAAAGGGTACAAAAAGTGTTTTCAATAATTTTTAAAAACCAATAAAACTAATTCCAGTAATTCTTGATTAAAATAAGACCGAAAAAACTTTTCAATGATTATTAAATAAAAATGAACGATCGGAAAAATGTAAAAAAAAAAATACAGGCATGAGAGAAAAAAAGCTAAAGAACTGAGTTGCCTTGTCACCGCTTCCGGTAACAGACACACCTGAAATTATGAATTACATTAGGTAACTATTACCACTAACTCAATTGTTTTATCCGCTGTCCTAGTCATCTGCCAAACCTTAATTAACAATCCTATTTTAGCTGCTTTTGTGTCTCTTCATAACTAACTTCCTCCCTATTGTCCTTCTACCAAGCTTATTTGCTATAACTTTTGTTCTACTGGTCAGTTTATTTCCTCTTTTTTATTATAATTTTTCCTCCTTTTTTAAATTCCTAACACTTTAGAGAAGGAGAGAAAGGGACGTTGATATTATCACACTTTAAATCATTAAGATAACTTAAAATGCCTTTAAAATGAGATAGAATACGAATATAAATGGCAGTATTCGAAATTTATTTACATATGAAATCTGTAGCGCCCATATCTGCCATTAACTAGAAAGTGTTATGATTGTATGGACGCACTAATGTTCACAAAAATTAATTTCTATAATATCCCTATCAAATATGGTGTTTAATATATTACACACAAAAAATGTTCATTCGATATATTTAAAAATATACAACTTGTTTGGGTCTGTCAGTAAGATACAACAGTGGTGTAAACCATGTAATGCTTCTTCTCTTTATATTACTATTAATGTTGCACTTCTGTCTGGAGGATATTTGAATATGCTATCGTCAGAAAACTTTATGGATAATATTGTATCAATATTATTAAAACGGTTCACTGATTATTATAATAGAAAGAAAAAAAAAAGACCAGATTCAGAAATTAAATAAAATTGAAATAGTTTATTATTTCTTGTGGACCCAGAACCAATAGATCTGCAGATAGGTAACAGGGTGTGGCCTGGAAGTTGCAGACCACTAGTAGACTATCTATCTTGGATAGGTTCGTATCTGAATTTGGTACTTATGCAGAGAATGACCTATTTTTTGTGAATGTTTCTTCAGCATATTCTGGCAGCTTATTTAAACCACCAAAGTATGCTGATCAACTTTTGAAACGTTAGAAAAAAAAGAAAACATCATGATAGAAAATATTTATTATATTTTTTATTTTTATGAAGAAAAATGGAAATACACAAAAAATTAACGAATATGAATGAATATTTAATCTTTTTATAAATGAAAACTTTATTTTTATATAAAAAAAAAAACGTTAAGGAGTTTTTTGTCTGTTTTTTTTTTTCTGTAAAGGCTAGGTGGTAGGCTTTTTTACTTTGAAACTTTTCGATTATCTGCCAGGGATTCCTAAGGAAGTACTCTTTGTGAATGTCTCAGAGGAAATTGTTGGAAATTATCAATGTAAATATATGTTTTAAAACTGTGAAAATTGTAACAGTTGTCTCCCTTGGACCATGTGAAAGGTTAGTTCCATTTCTTTATGCTTTGATAATGTGTACTTCCCTTTTACATAAACGAGGGAGTTGCTGTTTTTCTCGCTTTTTGTCTCGAAATGTAAATAAAGGCAGGCATCTCTTTGTATCTGTGTCATAGACGAAAAAACATGTTTATGAATTAATTTTCTACTGTTGACGTCATTTTGACTTCTACAATGTGAATCCTATTTAAAACAAACAAGGTATGTTTTACTTAATTCTTAACTTTAATAATTATCAGAAATTTTTCCAATCGGTCATAGTGAGTTCCAAAGTGATGACATACTCTCGCTGTAAATTTGAAACAGTTGCAATTTTGTATTTATTAAAATGATTTATTTTTAATGATTAAAAATTTGTCACCATTAAAACTAATTTCAATTTATTAATTGTTGTCTGCTGAGGGTCTTGCCATATACCATTGGCTTACATAAACGGCTGGAATATGCTGAGGCAACATTCACGGAAAAACGGGTCATTCTCTGCATAAGTATCTTGAATTCACTTTCACTGCTTTTGTTTAGATTTTGTCAAAAAGATAGAAAAATGAAAATAAAAACTAATTTCAATCGATCTTCACTGACCTGTAGTTTGCAAAGCTTGAACTCCAGCAGCCGTTGCAGCAAATATGCTGATCATGAAACCATAGCCAAACTTTTCATATTTGCTCACCTGCAAACCATAATTCATCATTCATCAATGCAGTAGATCTTCTAGATATGGCATTAAAAATTAGTAACAAAATACAGTACAGTATATAATACACATGTATATAATTAAACAACATTATAA
This sequence comes from Euprymna scolopes, assembly GCF_053919585.1. Taxonomy (NCBI): domain Eukaryota; kingdom Metazoa; phylum Mollusca; class Cephalopoda; order Sepiida; family Sepiolidae; genus Euprymna; species Euprymna scolopes. The sequence goes on from NC_136503.1 coordinate 105,867,244, forward strand.
ATAACACCGTAATGCAGGGCAAATACCATAACCAAGGGCCGGAAAAAATATTGCCTTCCACATCGTAACCTGAAGAACCATATCCTAGGGCTACCGTGTCCCGAGATTCTACTGTATCATATTATAATGTACGTTTGGTGTCTGTATTTACTTTTGTTTTATGACATATTTAGAAGAGATGTTATATGTCTCCCTTTGCTCTATTATTATTTTATAGCAAGTCCTCGACTGAGCTTCAATGTTTGCAACAAATACCCATCTAACTTCAATAATTTTCTTTACTCATTATCTGTGCTTAAAACTAAATAAAAATTCCATGAGCAAAGTTTATTTCCCAAAACTGTTTGTCTGTAAAACACAATATTGTGGGGCTGCTTTTCAGCTGACTATAACATGGTCATTTTTTTAGTCTAATATAAAAAAGTTCTTATTAAGCTAGTCTCTTAAAAAATTAAGTTCTATCATAACCGATCATTCCGATGTGATATCACCTAATACTCATTAATCCTTATCCTAGAGTATGGCGTGTTGCAATATTTTGGGTTCTAATGGGGTATGATCCCACACAGTCGGACGATTCTATTTATAAACGATGCTGCTAAGAACTGACGAATCAAATTAATTCACGTTCTGCTACCAACCAATCAGAAACCAGAATTGCTTCATAAATATTAAACCTTTTCTGGAGCAATTTCACATGTTCTTTCCCGGGTTTCGACACGGTAAGAATATTTTGTTCTGTGGAACTGTCTACTACAAACAAGTCACCTCCCAGGACTTGTGTGTAACAGCGAACCATCTGAAACTGTTCTGAAATTCATAATGGCTTACACTTCTAGAGGTTATGTGCCCAGCGTGCGTCTTTATTTCGATGGATCCGAATCAAAATTCGAATTGTGGCAAGTTAAATTTCTGGGATATCTACGAATCCAAAAGCTACACAAAGTACTACAAACACAACCTGAAAACAGAAACGACCCCGACTTCATTGAAAAGAACGCAACTGTCTTTGCGGAATTAATACAGTGTTTAGATGACCAAAGTCTATCACTGGTAATGAGAGAAACCCTGGACGACGGCTGCAAAGCATTAAACATATTGAGAGAGCATTATTTATCGAAAAGAAAACCCAAAATTATTTCTTTATACACTAAACTGACCTCTCTAAAACAAATGGAAGCCGAAACTATTACTGATTATATTATAAGAGCCGAGACAACTGCAAATTCTTTAAAAATGTCTGGTGAAGTTATAAGTGACAGTCTGTTAATTTCCATGGTCCTTAAGGGATTACCGAGTGATTTCAAGCCATTTACCACCGTGATAACCCAGAAAGAAAACCCATGACTTTTAGCCAATTCAAGGTAGCACTCAGAAGTTACGAAGAAACTGAAAAAATGATCACAGAAAGAAACGAATCCACAAATATCATGAAATTTAAAAATACACACATAAAAACACCAAAATCGAATTATACCCATGCCAGGAATAAAAAACGCAACTTTGCCAAAAGCAGTTTTTTTTCTAAGAAAAGTACAAAAATTATTTGTTATAATTGTGGACGACCTAATCACAAGAGTTTCCAATGTAGATACAGGACTCAAAATGGCGACTACATTAAAAATGTAGAGAGCTCTGTTAGCGAACATACATTTTTATTTTCGTGTACATTTGATACTTCAACAAACAATAATAATTTTCTTGTCGATTGTGGGGCCACGGCACATGTGGTTACAAAGGAATCTGATTTTATCAATTTTGATCCCAATTTTAAGCCACAAAATCATTTTGTAGAACTAGCTGACGGGAGTCGAGTCAATGATATCGTTTTGAAAAGAGGCAATGCGAAAATCTTGCTAAAGAACAATAAAGGTGAATTGTTAAGCTATTCTCTTAAAATATTAAGTTCTATCATAACCGATCATTCCGATGTAATCTCACCTAATACTCATTAATCCTTATCCTAGAGTATGACGTGATCATTTGCCAGGTTAGGATTACTTAGTTTGTCCGTGTGGACGTTTTTTGATCTGCTATTATGTCCCCGGAACGGCAACCAGCTCCTTATGCTATGTGTCCGTTTGTTATGTTGTTAGTTTACCGGAAAACACCGGAAACTATTAAAATGGTCGGTTATTTCGATTGAAATGAAATAGTTGATTATTATTATTGGTAAAAGTATATTGTTAGATATAAGTAATTTAAAGATGTAAACAGTTATGTTAAGTTGAATATTTACATTTATTAAATGAATGTTAATTTGATAGATGGAATTCAAGCTAACCATAATATAAGCAAATATACATGACAAAATACCCCAAAAAGATCTTTAGGCTACGTGTAGTGATGGCGTTATAAAAATATAGGTTTTGAAATGCAGTTACGTGGGAGATGAGTTTCGATACGCAATGCGTTAGAGACGGATGGGGGTTTTTATGACGGGGGGGGGCTCAATGGAAGTCAGAACAGGAGCAACTTAGAAAAATGTAATCTTATACACAGCGGCTAACTATGAAAAAGAACCCAACAAAGAATAAATGATTATATTTAAAAATATAACTTCCGGCTGAGCGTTTTCACTTTTAGAGAGAAGCACCTTTAATTTCAGGACGCATAGAAGAGACGCACGGAAAGAAGATTTGAGGTATGTTTTGGTTGCTGCTCTAAATGACAACGATAAAAAATAATGTTAACTTATGTATACACACATCAACACCCAATAAAGAATACACTAGACGAATCACACACACAGAATGTGAACACTCATAAGAGATTCATTATAGAAACGCCCATCTGTTATATATATATATATATATATATATAAATTTAGTAGGAATGGTAATTAATAAAAACCTGAAGAAAGTGCTCAATACTGTTGTAGAGCAAATATGCGTTTTATTTTTTTATTGCCGTTTTTTCTGTTTAGTTACATTTTTGTTTCAGCTACGCGGACGTTTTTTGGCCGTCTTGTAGCCTCCTCAGACTTTTATTCCACCATAAACGAACATTTCTGTAAAGTCTGAGGAGGCTACAAGACGGCCAAAAAACGGTCGCGTAGCTGAAACAATAATGTAACTAAACAGAAAAAACGGTAATAAAAAAAACAACACCCAATAGAGAATACACTAGATGAATCACACACAGAATGTGAACACTCATGAGAGACTCATTATAGAAACGCCCATCTGTTATATATATATATATATATATATATATATATATATATATATATATAATAGGACAACAAGAGTATGAAATGAAGACACAAAACAATAATTATTGGAGCTTATACAATAGGACAAGAGAATGAAATGAAGACACAAAACTATATATAGATAGATATAGAATAGTTCATTTATTGAATAATGGAATACAGCCAAAATTTGGGGGATAGAAGAGACTCTTTATGCCAGGGCATTTCGAAGCCTAATGCTTCTCGTCAGAAGAGTAGAGAAGGTGCTAGGTAGCATGGGGAAGATGCGGCGTCTAGCGTAGGGTTCATTAGGGATGAAAAAGATTAAGAGGAATTATAGAATGTTGGGGGAAGCTTTATTGAATTCTAAATAAATAAGAAGCTTATTATATATAGTATGATATATAAGAATATATATGGTCTTTAACATAGTATTGAGATTAAGGGGTATATGTATTATGGTTAAATAGGGGGTGTATTGTTGCTGCATGGTAATTTATTTTAACGGTTTGTGGGTTGTCTATTTTCTATGGAGTGGGTAATTTTGATTTTGATTGGGGGGGGGGTATGCAAGGTTGTAAAACTGAAAGGTAATATGCAGCAATATATTTATAAGTTTCCACTGTTATGATATAGAGATTATGATCATAAGGGGGCGGTCGGAGATTAGGGTGGCAATGACTATGAGTGCGTATACCTTTATGCAAAAGGTTAAGTATATTCAATTTTACTTCTAATTTATTTTCAGCTTTATTATTACTACTATTATGTAATTGCCATTACTATTATCTTCCGTACTATTATAATTACCCTACTATTATTTGGTATATGTTTACCACTCTCATAAGTAGCAATGGTTTCCTTACTCCCCCACTTTAACATCAATATGTATACTTAACCTTTGCATCAAGTTATACGCACTCATACCCCCCAAAAATTAATCAAAATTACCCATTCCATAGAAAATAGACACCTATGCTACCTAGCACCTTCTCTACTCTTCTGATGAGAAGCATTAGGCTTCGAAATGCCCTGGCATAAAGAGTCCCTTCTATCCCCCAAATTTTGGCTGTATTCCATTATTCAATAAATGAACCATTCTATATCTACCTATATATAGTTTTGTGTCTTCATTTCATTCTCTTGTCCTATTGTATAAGCTCCAATAATTATTGTTGAGCTTGGCATTATCCAGATAAGTCTTCTTTTGTAGAATTGAACTTTCTCTTTTCCTTTTACATTAAGCTATATATATATATATATATATATATATATATATATATATATATATATATATATCACACACAAGACAATCATATACGCTTGCTATACGGCTATGATGGTTATCTACACTGCAGTATACAACATAACAGTTAGTGCCGTTAGTGCTTTATATTATATTATACTAGCCTGGGTGCCCGGCGTTGCCCGGGTGTTTGGAGGTGTGTGTTGAGCAAAAAAACAAAAAAAGTGGTAGTAGGTAGGCAGGCTCGAACCCGTGACGCGAAGACAGAAAAGAAAGTGAAAGAAAACCTGATGTCTTACTCCTACTCCATGACACGACCGGAAGTTCGGAAAGCTGAAATTAGTAAAGTCGTTCCAACTGATCTGATGTTTACAATTACAATTCAATTCTCCAGAGAGAGAGAGAGAGAGAGAGAGAGAGAGAGAGAGAGAGAGAGAGAGAGAGAATGCATACATAACACTTGAACATTGTTTATTTAGTTTTTGTGGAGTTCTTTTGGGTTTGACCTTTCGAATTTTTGGTATCGTTTCGACACAACTTTCGTAAACAACTATCAGCCACACCTGGTTGATTTATTCTCACATTTTCAAAATCACGCTGCGTCTGTACGACACGTGCGTGCATCCCTACGAGAGCGAGCCTGACATAAAGGCCCAAAATGTGGGGAGCTAAACGTTCTCCCGAAAGGGTTTCTCACCAATTATGGAGCATTCCAAAAGTAATGGCTCCTATTTTTTATTCCGCCCGAATGGATCATAGGGGATTGCATTATTATGATGACTAAACTTGAAAGTTTCATTTCTCTGTTGCAGATATTGACGGTGTGGGACTCTAAGAAAGCAACCTCTGTCATGGATGTGCATCAGAAGCAGAGGTGCGTCAGTGAATTCCTCCATGCAGAAAATAATGGACCAGTCAATAATTGACCGGCGCCTGTTGAACGTTTATGAAGCCGATGCAGTTGATGTCAGCACAGCTAGGAGATGGGTTCATTGATTTCAGAATGGCGACTTTTATGACTGAACCATGAAAAGTGCACTGAGAGTGGCGGTGACTATGTACAAAAATAAATTCTGGAACATAAGGCTCGCTTGTTTTAATGTTTTAGGGTTTAAAAAAGAAGGTTACATTCCACAATGATAATGATGATGGCCGAATCAACAATCGCGTTTAATTTCAAAAATAACAATTTCTGTCATTTCTTTTATTTAGACACTCGTTGGTTACAATTAAAAATGTATGTAAGAGGACGTCGACACTTTCCTGCAAAAGTTGCAAAACCTCGTAATTTCCCTTAATGAGGATATACATGTGCTTGGGGGCTGCTCATGAATTTCATACTTCCATGGAACAAATACACAGAGGATATTGCAAAGGCTGCTGCAAAGAAAGTGGGTTCCCTCTATCGAGCTAGAACACTACTCACGCCTGAGAGTATCCTGTACCTCCACAAGGCTAGCATTCGCCCATGCATGGAGTATTGTTGCCACATCTGGGCTGGTGCATCTACCACTAGTCTCTCCCTCTTAGATTAAGTCCAAAAAAGAGTTGTTAATCTAATCGGTCCCATTTTATCAACTAAGCTCCAGCCTCTGTCCCATCGCCGCAATGTTGCATCACTGTGTCTGTTTTACAAATATTTTAATGGAATGTGTTCTGATGAACTTGTTTCACTTGTACCCCCTTGACGTACATATCTCTGACAAACCCGCTTAGCAATAAGATCTCACCCCTGTACTATTGATGTCCCTAAATGCCAGAAAGCTTTCTATTCTAATAGTTTCTTCCCTCGAACAGCTAGACTTTGGAATTCCCTTCCTGCTACCTGCTTCCCTGGCTGTACTGATATGCAGAAGTTTAAATGTAACATAAACAAATATCTTGTTAATCTTTCCTAGACATGGTCCCAAATAGTAGCCCATTTACGTCCAACTGGTGATATGCTTTGTAAGGAGTGAACATGATTAAAAAAAAAAAAAAAAAAATTCCTCCTTTGGAGTAAGATGGTTAAACCTGCATGAGGGTTAACAACATAAAACAAAATCTGCATTATATATTTTCTATTTTAGAGTGGAAGGGACCATGAGTGTTGAGATAGTTAGCAAGAGGGGGCCACGGATCATCAAAGGTTGGGAAACATTGACCTAGTTTAATATCGAAAGGTCTGCAAAAACTTATTTTATAAGGTGCCTTCAATAAGTTTCCAGACTTTTTTTTCCGTATGGGCACTTTTATTGATAGTATAGATGAGATATTGATAGTATAGATGAGATATTGATAGTATAGATGAGATATTGATAGTATAGATGAGATATTGATAGTATAGATGAAATATTGATAGTATAGATGAGATATTGATAGTATAGATGAAATATTGATAGTATAGATGAGATATTGATAGTATAGATGAAATATTGATAGTATAGATGAAATATTGATAGTATAGATGAAATATTGATAGTATAGATGAAATATTGATAGTATAGATGAAATTCTAGTCACCTTCAGAATTTATCTCCTCCAACTGTAATGTACTTGTACTGTACCAACAACTTCTGCTAAACACTCGCAACTGGTTATAAAAATTTCTCATTGTTTATTTTTGTATAGATAAGTTTTTAATGACAGATTGACAATCTAATAGGTGTAGTGATGGAGATGGCGGTGGTGGTGTGTGTCTCTCTTCTCGCTGTGCCTTATTTTATTTGGCCTAGATGACGACTTCCGATTGGCCAACATTTCGATTGGCATGTGGTCACTCGCTGCCCAGATATTTTGTTTGACGTCATCTCCTTGGCTCTCCTAGACTTGTGACCGACTTCTTTGTTTGCTGTCCTTGACCTCACAAAGATTCTGCATGTGACCCTTGGTCACGTTTTCTGGCCAAATTTATTGCTTAACCTCCTACCTGGGGGTCTGCTATGCAACAATAAGAGGCCTTACTTTTGGAATGACCCTCGTATTTATAATTCTTAAAAAGACTAAATATAAAACTAGCATGTCACATATTCATTATTGTAAATAAGAAATCATTAGCTTTGTACAGTTGTGAAAATGTTGAGAGTGCCATAAAACTAATGGAACAGTAAAGATAGTCTCTTATGTGAGATAGAGAAAGGCAAAAAGGTCCTGGATTTCGAAAGCTGCAATAGTTAAGGCTCTTGGTGCCAGACATGGTTTTTCATTGAATGAAGCTGTTAATTGGGTTGAGCTCTCTAGTAAGAGAAGTAATAATTTGCCCAGCATTACTCTCCTTGATTAGAATGGAGTTCTCTAGGTAACATAAAAACATTATAATTTTCCTTACTGGCGTGGTGAGTGAGTTTGCATACAGCTAAAACTGCTGTCTACTATACAAGCAATTGGGTTTCAAATCTCTTGAAAGCCTCAACATGTCTAACCATATAGAAAAACAGTTATATGGGGAAACAACCGTTTCTCTTTCTTTATATATATACATATAAATACACTAGCAAAAGTACCCGTCGTTGACTGGGTTCAAAAACAGCCTACAGAAAATGGACTCTGATTTATGAAAGTATGATAGGTTATGAAAAGGAAGGGTTGTAAAGAGATAGCTTCGAATTTGAGGGGTATCAAAACCAAAGCAAAATATGATGAAAGTAAAAATAAAATAGATAAACACCATAATTTATTATACCATACCTGTTCACACTGAAACACTTATCACAATATTCGGTGGATCTATATTAAAAAACCTTGTTAAACTTTGTGACATATTTCCATTCTATGGGGGTCAGGCGCGAACGAACACCCCATAATTTTATTATACCATATTTCTTCAAACTGAAACATAATTATCAAAGTATACTTACACAGATAGATATGAAAAGTCTTTATTAAAGTTTGTGCCTATTTCCATTCTATGGAGGCCAGGCGCGAATGCAGACCCCACAATTTTATTATACCATCCCTATTAAAGTTAAAGCATACTTATCAAAGTATTATTATGTACATCTATATCAAAAACACTTGTAAACGTTTTTTTTTAATTTTTAAATTGTTTATTTCCATATTTTGTGGAACAGACGCGTACGCAGACCCCACAATTTTAATGAATCATTATTATGCCAGATCAAACATACCCATTCCTATGTCTCGATACATCTTCTATCATTATATGTGATCAGTTTTCTATAATAGTCAACCATATAGGAGCCTATTCGTGACCACACACACACAGACGTTCAGCTTTATATTATATATATATATATATATATATATATATAATCAAGAAGAAAAATTAAGCCGAAAGCTTCTGTAAACTTATAGCGAATATAAATATTAATATTTATATAGTAATGCCAACCAAATAAAAAAAAGCTCAATACAACCAAAATAGGAAATAGAGCTTGTCATAAAAGAACACGATGAAAAACTGCAAACTATAATTCAAAAGAATTTAATTTTTGATAGGATGCTCAAAAAGAAATATTATTATTATTAATTAAAATATTACTTAATATTTCTTTTTGTCGAACAATAAATTCTTGTAAATTATAATTTACAATCTTTAATTGTGTTATATATATATATATGTATATATAAAATAAAAATTACAATTAAATTCACCAAAATGATCCAAGATGGTAAAATTAAAGTATATTATAAATATTAAAGAATTAATATTTATAAAGTTATCTCAGCCAGATGTAAAAGCTCGATAAAACCAAATAGGAGATAGAGCTTATAATACGAGCAAACAGTATATATATATATATATATATATATATATATATATATATATATATACATACACACACACACACACTTTTATAGGCTAAGTGTCCGATTGTAGTTGAGGGTGACCCTAAGGTTCCCTTTTCATTAGAGGTGCAGAGGAGGACGCCACTCCATTCCCAGGATTACCTCAGTTGCTCTTGATCCTCCCCTTATAATACTGAGTATTTAGCAAGGGAGACATCAAGTATTATATTTTTAGGTCTTTGGTATGAATTGATTGAGGACTGAACCTCTGTCTTCTGACCCATTAGCAGACACTCTTACCAATATGCCAAATGGGTTGCTTTATGTCTTCTTACAAAAATTAATATATAATGCTACTAAGCCTCATGTCTACAATTCTTATTCCATGATTTTGAATAGAAAAATGCCTAACATTTAAGGCTTGCTTACTAGTTTTTTTAGAAGATATAGAAATTCGAAGAATCTTGATTAATTTGTATTTAATGACTGGAGATCAAATTTAATGCAAATCTGAAATATTTCAATTATAATGGGAAATCACAGCATATCAATAATTTATCAGACTGCTACCTACTTGGAGTTCTTTGGCCATCCGACTGTTCATGTATGCAGCACACGGATACAAGAGACCCATCTGTTCAAGAAGTTGGATACCCTTAGCGCAACTTGCCATGCTCAGCAGACCGTCTTGCAGAATCAACTCCCAATTTGAATCAACACTGAAAAAAAACAAAAAAAAAAACAATTTCTGTCATATATAATTTTATTTTCAGAAAATTTGGAAATTAATTTAATCTTGCGAAATAATATTTTTAAAGATGTGATGAAACTTGTATTCAAAATTTGAGCCACCATGCAAACAGACACGAGGGAAAAACGAATGAAGACATATCTAAGGAAATTACTAAAACGTTAGAGGAAGACCTCCAATCTGTAGAGGAATGGAGACGAAAATGGATGGTCACATTTAATGCTGTCAAGACTAAGATTTTTTCTTTTAATAATTATGAGAAACTTTCTCAACCACGGCTGATGACACGCCACCTGAAAGCTCTTCATTTAAACTCCTCAACTTAACGTTCACAGGGAACATGAATTGGAGCAAATACATTGAGGGCATTGCCAAGGCTGCTGCAAAGAAGATGGGCTCTCTATACCGTGCTAGAGAGTTACTTACACCTGAAAGTATCCTGTATATCCACAAGGCCAGCATCCATCCATATGTAGAGTATTAATGTCACATTTAGGTTGGTGCATCTGCTATTAGCCTTTCTCTCCTAGACAGGGTTCAATAAAGAATCGTCAACCTAATAGGTATTTGCTTAAGTGACTCTTTTGTTGCTTTAGCCACTTTTTCATTCATGTAGATGCCGATGTGGCTTAGAATCCAGCAGAAGATTATGTATTTATCTATTTTTAAGGTGTTTATTTTATTTAGGAGATTTGTCATTTTTTTTTCTTTCAGTGATATGAGTAGCGATAGAATCTTGATTAATTTGTATTTAATGACTGGAGATCAAATTTAATGCAAATCTGAAATATTTCAATTATAATGGGAAATCAAAGCATATCAATAATTTATCAGACTGCTACCTACTTGGAGTTCTTTGGCCATCCGACTGTTCATGTATGCAGCACACGAATACAAGAGACCCATCTGTTCAAGAAGTTGGATACCCTTAGCGCAACTTGAGAATTTGTAAGGATGAGATAGTTTTGATGGTTATCAATTGTTATTATATCTAGCGCCAAATCAATGGCAAACACCTCTGCACTAAACACAGAAGCCTCACCCGGGAGTCTTTTTTTTTTTTTTTTTTAATTTTGTATTTTTATGGATAGTTGCAAATCCTACCCTGTCTCTATTCTTCGATCCCTCTGTGTAGATTTGTGAGTATTCTTTATGTTTATTTTGGATGTTAAGCACTCTTTATGGAAGGTTGAGAAGGAATGGGTTTTTGTTTTAGAATATTTACTCAATTTTAATATTACGGATGGTTGTTCAGCCATCCAAGGTAGAGTTTCCGAGTTGATAGATTCATGTAATTTTGTTGTGTCTATTTGGGTTTCTGTGAGGAGGTTCTTTATACAGAGGTTGTGGTAAAGATGTGGAGATTTTTGGTAAATATTTTTGGGTTTCAAGTTTTTTATAACTTCAGATATTCCTTCCTGGTGCCTGTCTTAGTTGTCCTGCTCTGCATCACATCAACCCTTTTGGAATATTTTATGCAGAAACCATTTATTGTATTAGAGTTGTTGTTTTCACGTTTTTCAAATCCTCAAGCAACTATACATGATGTTTGATGTAGTTATTTTGTTTCATAATACATCAACCCTTTCTTTTGGGTTATTCATGCTGAATTCTTCGTAGAAAACTCCTATGTTTCAAGTTTCCTATATCTTTCATCTCTAGTTCGTAGGACTTGGTTTGATTGTCTTGTAGTAGATTCTGTTATTTTCATTCCTGCAGTACATGATTGAGTTTTGCAAAATGATAATAATTATAATGTTTTTGTATGATGCGTCTTAAGTCAGGAAGCCAGTAGGGAAGTGGGAGAGGGAGGGAAGGAAAGAGTGGGAAGGAGAGGGGAGTGTGGTTTTTGTTTTTTTTTGCATGCAGGACACGATTAAGTTTTGCAAAGGCTTAGAAGACAAAACAAAAATGTGATAATGTACGGGTCAGTTATGATAGGAAGCCAATATTCAGACAGCCAGATCAGATAGGACCGGAAAAAAAAAAAAAAACAAATATGCAGATGGAGAAGATGAAAAGCAGTTTTTGATTTTTTTTATATAAAAATAATTGTAAAACGTTAATGAATGTGTACTTTTTAAAATCATATTTGATTGTTGCGATGTTCTCATACTTATCAGCGTCCATTTTGAAAAATTTGAAAATGGAGTCTTGATCTGTTTTGATTGGATGAAATGAATGAATTTTCTGTTGAATGAGGAAGAATTCAAATGAGTTGGATTCTCGATTTGTTTTTATCAATGACTCACTTCTTATCAAGGCCAAAATTAACTCAAGAATAAGGGTTAATGATATGGGTGGATTGTTTGTTGAATGATGATGAATATCATGAGAGGACTGAAAATGACGAATGAAATTAAACAAAATTTGATGACTTATGAGGATCGTTTATAAAAGGTATTTGTTTACATCTGCTTTGAAGAAAACTAACCGACGACGAGTGTTATATGAATTGATTCTGACCGAGAAAACAGTAATTCTTTCCCCTTTGTCAGAAATATCGCTAATAGAATGTGAGTACTAAAGGACAAAATGAAGGAAACGAGAGTTTCATGGCTGTCGAAAGTAAAACCAAAGTTCATTTCTTATTCTCCTTCAATCTTTAAAGATATTGTTTGAATGTTGCAATATTTTCATGTTAATCAGCATCGCTTAAAAAAAATGAAAAGAAAAGAGAGTCTTGATCTGTCTTGACGAGATAAAGAGGACATTAATTAAAGATGTCGACTTTAGAAAAAGAAAAAAAAAACTCTAGAGATAGCGAGATGTGAACTTGTACAAGAAAAATGTTTTTTAAAAACATTTTAAAAAATCTTTAAAAAAACATAATCATAATTCATAAATGTTAAAAGCTGTCAAAAAGTAAAACCACTTCCTAATCCCCCCTTCCCACACCAGTCTTTACAGACATTATTTGAATGTTGTAATATTCTTAAGTTTATCAGCAGTTGAATGGACAAAAACCACTTTAATAAAACAAAAGAATCATAAAACAATAAAGAATTTTAAAAAGGGAAACACAACACAAACCAATGAATACTTGAATGAATATGTACTTTTAAAAACTCTTCCTCACACTTTACAGATTTGACTGCTGTAATACCTTCTGCAACAAAAATTTCACATACAGGCCCCCCCTTCGTGGGTATCCATAGTCTGTTAAGACTGAAGGAGCCTGTCATATATATATATATATATATATATATATATATATATATATATATATATGAGCAAACAGTTAATAAAACATGTTAAAAAAACACTTTGAAATGAGTTAAAAACATATTTAATCTGAAAAGGAAACACTAGATAAGTGGATAGTTCTTAATCCGCAGAGTTTCGAAGAAATACTTTCCTTCTCATCAGAGGGTAGGAATTAGCAAAATGCGGGATCGGATTTTGCATGCAAAAGTATTTGACGAAACAACAAGTAAGTCAAAGATCTTACTTGAAAACAAAAAAAGTGAAGCAGAGGGAATATGGTGAAGAAAAAGGTGATTACACATGAATGGATAGTCAGGTGGAAGATAAATAATCCGGTGACGGTAAAATCCAAATATATAACTCTAAGAAAGTTAATTGAATTTCCATTTGCACAAGTAAAGTCCAAGGAAATCCCGTAATTGGAAGAAGATGGTCCATAATAATCCAAAGGCAGAAATCCATGGAAAAATTCACAAAAATGTGTACAAAGAGAAAAAGGAAAAAATTCCAATAATATTAATAAAAGAAAAATAAGATATGCTTTTCACTCTACTGCCGAGATATAAATATAAATAAGAAAGATCAAGGAAGAAAAAGAGGAGAAAAAAATGGTGATATAGTTAAATATAAAATAGAGAAACAAATGTCAAAATGACCCAGACAGGAAATGTTAAAGGCGCGAAAAAATATATAGGTCAAAATAATATAGGTCAACTGAGATGTACAGGTCATCACTTAAAAAAAAAAGGTCAGCAAGAGTTGTTAGAAGACACTAAATGGAAAATAAATAAATCAATAAATAAATAGAAAATAAATAATAAATTAACAATAAATAAATAAAAATGAAAAATAAAATATAAAATAAAAAAATGAAAATTATTTTAGGGGAGAGGATGGCCGGTATCTGCAAATTCAGGAAAAAGCAAGAAAAAAGTAAGTAAAAGCATATAGTAAAATATAAGTAAATATACATACAAGATATGAAAGTGTGGGTAGATTGATATATTAGATAGATAGGAAAGTTTAAAGAATAAAGCAGAAAATGCAAATAAAAAAAATATATATAACAGGCTCCTTCAGTCTTAACAGACTATGGATACCCACGAAGGGGTGCCTGTACGTGAAATTTTTGTGGCAGAAGGTGCGCAATCTCAAACCACGCCTCTTCTGAGTCGACATTTTTAAATACCAGTGGAAAGTAAAGTGCATGTACAGGATGACTGAAAACAAATGCCGAGATAAGCAGAGAGCTCATACAGCGCCTAGAATTCCCAACTGGTCACCCATCTGGTACTAACCAGGCTCAATGTTGCTTAACTTTGGTGATCTGACGAGAACCGGTGTGTCAATGCGATTATGACACACACACACACATGTGAGAGGCAATATATATATATATATATATATATATATATAGCCTCTCTCACACACACACACACACACATTCTCACTTTTATAGATATAATAGCCGGCGACCCGGCGTTGCCCGGTTGTAAAATATGCATAAATATAATATTTTAATTCAATACAGAAACTAAGACATGTGCATGCGAGTATTATATATTTTTAAACCGTTCATTTTTTGTGAGTAAAAAAAAAAGAAGAAAATACTTAAGCTTGTACCGGGAAAATATCCAGTAAATAAAACGTTGTTTAGTAAATCATTATTTTTTTGCATTTCCATACACCAAACATGGATATAAATATCACAAAAACATCCACTGATTCATAAGCTTCATTTCGGTACCTAACTTGCCTGGGTGAGTTTCCTGTAGGCTGAGAAAAACCGCGCCACACACAGACAGATAGACATTAGGAAAATTTATAATAAGATATAAGTAATCTGTAATGTGAACTATTCACGCATGCACATTCGTGAAACGGTTAGCAAACAGATAAAAATCCGATAACTCACATGTACTAATTTTTAAATTTTGAGCATTTAGCAGTCCTTTTTTTTTCCAGATGAAAACGGACTAAAAAGTTTTTCATATGTCACTCTACATACCAAATTTCAAGTCTGTAGATCCAAAATTCGTTGAGTATATAGGTTGAGAAGTGCCTTTACACACATTCTCACTTTGATAGATAGATAGATAGATAGATAGATAGAAGCTTGGCTTAAAGGCTAAGCAATGAAGGTGGAGAGTTGTATATTCTGGTTTCGATTCTAGCTGATGGCACCCAAGTCATATATATATATATATATATATATATATATATATATTAGATATTTGTAGTCATCGACGTACAGTCCTATTTCGTTGTATCAAAACTCATCAGTATATATATATATATATATATATTTAAAAGAGTGTAGCCAACAACAATTGTGGGTTTTTTTTAAAGGTTTTCATCATATTTTTATTTTAAAATATTTTTATAACGCGTTTCGAGCTTAGGGTGTGCTCTCTTCAGATATTTTCGTAAAAAGTTTTTCTTTAAAATGGGAGTTTGTGGATATGCCTCCGCTGATATTAAATATGTTTTTCATAGTGGCGCGATGCGTGTGTTCAGTGTTTAGACGTTCTGTCTCCAAGTGTAAGTGTTTTCACTGTGACCGGTCAAAGTTAGTTTCAAAGAGTGTTTTTTAGTCCATATGGTGAAGGTTTTTATGGCTTCTTTAGGGTTCTTTTTTATTTATTAAAGACTTTCTTTCCCCATGTATAGCATACACTCACACACAATTCCATACGCATACATATATATTCATGTACATGTACACATGCACACGCACACAGGCACACACACATACACACACGTACATACATAGAAATATATGTAGGAGCATACATATATACACATATACATACCCACCTACACACCCACACACGTACTCGCATACATCCACCGCTAACAATTATTTTTATTTTTTTATTTTTTATTTTATATATATATATATATACACTTTTTTTTTTTTTTTTTTTTTCCCACCAAAACACGCATGTATATATGCGCTTAATCATTCAGACATATGTACACGCACCCACACACACACAAGTAAGATGGAGAATAATAGGTAGAAGATATATATACACACATACACGCACATACACACATATATGTACACACATATATGTATGTGCACATACACTCACAAACATCCACATACTATGTAGGCACATACACATACACACACACATGCACACACACAGACATATGCAGGGGCTCACACATACGCGTATATCCATATTCACACGAACACATTTACTCACTCATACATGTGCATACATATGTATATATACATATATACACATATACATACGGATGTGTATATACTCATCCACCCATATATATATATACATATATATATATATATGGGCACATGCACTCACAATCCCACACACACATACATATTCATACCTCCCACCTCATGTATATATTGGTTGAAGTTTCCTTTCCAATCCATGCACATATGCATACATGGATTCGGTCACCCAAACATAAGTGCACGTATACATACAAACAAGATGTAGCATAGATAACAGATGATATATAATTATACACACACGCATACACAATCATATGCGTACACCCATACACATATACATACGCACACATGCGCGCACACACACACACACATACGTTTAATTTCTAGTTGTTTGTTTAGTTAAGAGAAATGGTACTGTACTGGGTATGGGCGCGCGCACCCGCGAAAGTGTGCGTGTGCCCTATTGTGCTTTTTTGTTGTTTTGTGTGTGAGGGTTCACACCTACCCAAGCATGCATGCGTGTAAGTGTATTTTGTGTTTTGCCTATTTATGTGTATAATTATGGAGAGACGTTTAAGGCGGGGTTAAACTTTGTTATGAAATTTTTTTCTTGAGTTAGCAAGTAGAAGTAGTTGTCAGTTTGGAAGATGGGCATTATCTCGAATCTGCCTCCACTGCATGTGTGTATATGTTGTGATACATGTAGGTGTCTATTTTCCGCGATTTTGATGTTGGATCGGTGTAGGGCTACTCTATTACTAAGGTTTTTTGTAGCGCCTATGTAGGATTTATCGCATTTTATTACATAGATTACGTTTTTTGAGGTGCAATCTAGGTTTTTTTTAATTTTGAATGTTTGTATGGGGTTCGCAAATGTGTATGTGTTTCCCTCTAATATTATGTTGCAGACTCCACATCGTTGTTTGTTGCATTTTGTGACTCCTTTTGTTGCGTCTTGATTGAGTTTGGATGAGGTAAGAATGCGTTTTAGGTTTTTGGGTTGGCGTTTGCTTTTTATTATTTTTGTTGTTTTAAGGAAATTGTTTAGTTTGCTGTTTTGGTTAAGTAGGACGAGGTTTTTCGTTATCTCTGTGAAAAGTTCAGGGTTGTTTGTGTTGTGTGTGGAGACGTATGTTAGGATTTGTTCTTTGTTTCGTTCTTTAGGGGTTCTCAAATCTTCTACTGGTATATTTGTCGCAAGTTGGATCCCTTTGTCTATAAGTTGTGATGGGTATTTTCTTTTTCTTAAATTTATTCGTAGTTCCTTGAGTCGGATTTTTCGAAGGTTATTGTCCGTGATTATGGTGCAGATTCTACGTGCTAGGGTGTAGGGAATTGATTTTATGCAGCTTTTAGGGTGGTGACTTTTAAAGTGTAGGTATTGTTGGGTGTCTGTAGGTTTGCGGTAAATGTCTGTGATAATGTTATTGTCTTTAATCTTTATCAGTATGTCTAGGAAAGGTAATTCTGTAGAGCTTTGTTCTATGGTGATTTTAATTTTTGGGTGTAGGTTCTGGAGTATGGTGTGTAAGTCTGTGATGTCCCCCCATGTGGGTTTCCATAGGATGAAGCAGTCATCTAAGTACCTTTTCCATGATTCTACAAACAGTATTTTAGTGCTGTGGCCAAATTTTTGTTCTATTTTTTTATATAGGGTTTCTTCTAGGTAGGCTAATGTAAGGGTTGCGTAAGTCGGTGCCATTTTCGTTCCCATTGCTGTACCTAGTGTTTGGATGTAGTTGGTATTGTTGAATTCGAAGGAATTATTATTTAGAATTATGTCTATACTATCGATAATGAATTGCTTTGTGAATCTGGGATGTAGTGTTTGTGCGTGTCTGTTGATCCAAAATAGTATTGCTTCTTTTCCTAATTCATGGGGTCTATTACTATATAAACTACTAACGTCAAATGTAACTAATAGTGTCCCGTTTTCTACTGTATGTGGTAAGGTAGTGAGAAAATGGATGTCGTCCCTTATGTAGCTCTTAACTTGATCTGTGAAAGGTTGTAATAAGATGTCTATTAAGTTGCTAAGTCTGCTTGTCGGACAGGCTGGTCCTGCTACAATGGGTCTAAATGTAAGGTCGCTAGGGTTTGGAGCGCTAATATATTCTGAGTTTTGTGTATCAATGGCAAGTTTTATTGTGCCAGATTTGTGTATTTTAGGAAGTCCGTAGAAGTTGTTAGTCTTTGTAATGAAATTTGTGAGGAAGTCCTTTTCTTTCTTTTTTAATATTTTGTTGTGTGTTGTACAAAGTTTTGTGATTTTTGAGATGGTGGTGTTATCTATGTTGGTACTAATGGGTTTATAGTAGTGTTTGTCATCCAGTAATTCTGTAATTTTTGTTTCATAATACGTTCTGTCCATGATTACTACGGCACTGCCTTTGTCTGCTTCTTTTATTATTATGTCATTATTATTACGGATCTTTTCGAGTGCTTGTTTTTGCTTATGTGTGAGGTTGCTTGTGGTTTTGTGTTTTTTTTGGAGGTTAAGGTTCCAGAGATTTTCGAAGTAGCTGTTTAGTTCTTTTGTGTTGTTCTGTTTATTAGGGAAATATGTTGATTTGTTTTTTACTAAAGAATCATCTTTGTCCCCTTTGTTATCTAGTGTTTCTATTAGTCTAAATTTCCGTTCGAATTCTTTAAGGTCCTTTTTTAGTTCTGCTATATTGCTTTTAGGGGTGTGGCAGAATTTGAGGCCCAGCTTCAGTATTTCCATTTCGTTCTTTGATAAGGAGTATGTGGATAAATTGATGATTTTGGGTCTAATTTTTTCTAACCTGGAATTGTTGTTCCCTGGGGGCTTCCTAAAAAATGCTGGGAGTTGTTTGTTTCCTTGTTTCGAGGAGTGGTGTGTTTTAGGGTGGTGTGATGTCTCCTTGTAAAATGAGTGTCGTGTACAATATTGTGAGGGTTCAGTGATAAATGGTTGAATGGGTTGTCGTTATATGTTTTTTGTGTTGGATAGTTGTGTTTCAGTTGGAATTGGTGTTGCTGTTGAGGATACATGCATTGTTGTATAGGGTTGTGTTGTCGGGGTTTGTTGTAGGGGAGGTCTGTTAGTTGGGATTGGTGTTGCATGGGATATTCTGATTGTTCCCGTTGATGGGGGAGGTGCCTTAGGGGTTTGTTTCTTTGTGTGGGATATGAGGGGTGAGAGTTGTAGGTAGTGTTTTGAATTATGTGATGTCTCAGGTAGTTGTGTTGCATTGTGGGGGTGTTTTGGTAGGGGTTGTTTAGTAGAGGTATTTTTTCGTTGTTTGTGTTAGCGATGTAGTGTCTGTGGGAATGGACTTTTGATTGTGTTCGCTGAATTGGGTGGTAATAGTTAGGTTTGTATTGCTTAGGATTGTATATAAGTGGGTATTTTTGTGGAGATGTATTGTGTGGTATGTTGTCCGGTGTGTTGTGTTTGTTAATAAACGGGTTCTTGTGTAATTTTGAGGTGTTATTAGTGTGCGTGTTGGCTGGGCCAGTTGTTGGGAATTTGTGTAAGATGTGAATATATTGTGGTTGCTTCTTTGTGTGTAGTTGTATCTGTTGTGTGGATGTGTTTGTGTATGGTGTATGTTTCGTTTCTTACCTTTGTTATGTGATCTCTGTGTTTGCGGATATCGTGTAAGAGTGTTCTGTTCCTGGTTGTCCTTGTATGTGTTTGTCGATTGTTTGCTTTTTTCTTTTTCTGGCAGGTTTTTTAGCCAGGTTATTTTCCGTCCAATGATTTCCCTGGATTTTTCCTCCTCTTTTTTGCATTCAGAATCCCAGAGTTCTAAGAGGAGTTGGTGTGTTTCCTTGGGGCAGAGTTCCTTGATTTTTTTAAATACTTTATTGTCAATTTCTGTGTACTTCTCCGTAGAGTGTACTTTTTTGTCTTCCCGTATGTCGATTTCGGCTTGAAGTTTTGAAATACTTAGGGCTTTTTTAATTTTCACTTGTTCCTCTGTATCTTGTGGTGTAATTTTTTCCCGGAATTTATATGGAATGAATTGGTCCTCCATCGTTAGAAATGTCTTGTATGTTGCTGCGGTGTCACTGCATTTTACTGCATGGTAAAAAGCCATTTTTCTTTGTTTAAGGAGGATGTTCCAGTTTTGGAGATTCCGTTTCTTGGTTTTTAGTACTTCATTCTGTATGTATGGTCTTCTAAAGTATTCGAGGTATTCTTGTTGTGCTTTGAGTTGGTTAATGATTTCCTCAAATTGTATCTCTTTCTTATCCTGTTGGTTGGAAATGAGCTGGATTATTCTGTCCATTTTCTCATTTAGTTGCTGCAATCCGTCCTCGAGATGTTTGTGTTCTATGGAGAGGTTTGTCTGTGAATCCATCAGGTCCTCCAGAGACTTTTTTCTTGTTGCTGGCATTCTGTCGTTGTAGTTATTTATATTTAAAGTGATGGTTGTGTAGTTCCAACGAGAGAAAAAATGTATATTTAAAAGAGTGTAGCCAACAACAATTGTGGGTTTTTTTTAAAGGTTTTCATCATATTTTTATTTTAAAATATTTTTATAACGCGTTTCGAGCTTAGGGTGTGCTCTCTTCAGATATTTTCGTAAAAAGTTTTTCTTTAAAATGGGAGTTTGTGGATATGCCTCCGCTGATATTAAATATGTTTTTCATAGTGGCGCGATGCATGTGTTCAGTGTTTAGACGTTCTGTCTCCAAGTGTAAGTGTTTTCACTGTGACCGGTCAAAGTTAGTTTCAAAGAGTGTTTTTTAGTCCATATGGTGAAGGTTTTTATGGCTTCTTTAGGGTTCTTTTTTATTTATTAAAGACTTTCTTTCCCCATGTGCTCGCCCATACCCAGTACAGTACCATTTCTCTTAACTAAACAAACAACTAGAAATTAAACGTATGTGTGTGTGTGTGTGCGCGCATGTGTGCGTATGTATATGTGTATGTGCGTGGGTGTACGCATATGATTGTGTATGCGTGTGTGTATAATTATATATCATCTGTTATCTATGCTACATCTTGTTTGTATGTATACGTGCACTTATGTTTGGGTGACCGAATCCATGTATGCATATGTGCATGGATTGGAAAGGAAACTTCAACCAATATATACATGAGGTGGGAGGTATGAATATGTATGTGTGTGTGGGATTGTGAGTGCATGTGCCCATATATATATATATATATATATATATATATATATATATATATGGGTGGATGAGTATATACACATCCGTATGTATATGTGTATATATGTATATATACATATGTATGCACATGTATGAGTGAGTAAATGTGTTCGTGTGAATATGGATATACGCGTATGTGTGAGCCCCTGCATATGTCTGTGTGTGTGCATGTGTGTGTGTATGTGTATGTGCCTACATAGTATGTGGATGTTTGTGAGTGTATGTGCACATACATATATGTGTGTACATATATGTGTGTATGTGCGTGTATGTGTGTATATATATCTTCTACCTATTATTCTCCATCTTACTTGTGTGTGTGTGGGTGCGTGTACATATGTCTGAATGATTAAGCGCATATATACATGCGTGTTTTGGTGGGAAAAAAAAAAAAAAAAAAAAAAAAAAAAGTGTATATATATATATATATAAAATAAAAAATAAAAAAATAAAAATAATTGTTAGCGGTGGATGTATGCGAGTACGTGTGTGGGTGTGTAGGTGGTTATGTATATGTGTATATATGTATGCTCCTACATATATTTCTATGTATGTACGTGTGTGTATGTGTGTGTGCCTGTGTGCGTGTGCATGTGTACATGTACATGAATATATATGTATGCGTATGGAATTGTGTGTGAGTGTATGCTATACATGGGGAAAGAAAGTCTTTAATAAATAAAAAAGAACCCTAAAGAAGCCATAAAAACCTTCACCATATGGACTAAAAAACACTCTTTGAAACTAACTTTGACCGGTCACAGTGAAAACACTTACACTTGGAGACAGAACGTCTAAACACTGAACACACGCATCGCGCCACTATGAAAAACATATTTAATATCAGCGGAGGCATATCCACAAACTCCCATTTTAAAGAAAAACTTTTTACGAAAATATCTGAAGAGAGCACACCCTAAGCTCGAAACGCGTTATAAAAATATTTTAAAATAAAAATATGATGAAAACCTTTAAAAAAAACCCACAATTGTTGTTGGCTACACTCTTTTAAATATACATTTTTTCTCTCGTTGGAACTACACAACCATCACTTTAAATATATATATATATATATATATATATATATATATATATATATATTAGTTTTGATCTCACAACTATATACTTTAATAATTGATAGAAAATTGTTTCTATAATAATAAATACGTAATCTGCATGAATTAAAATATATTTTTTAAGTGTATCTTACGACCGGGCAACGCCGGGCGGCTTACTAGTATTCTCATTATTATCAGCAGTTGAATGAACGAAGACCATTCTAGATTTTAATAAAACAAAAGAATCATAAAACAAAAGCATTAAAAAAGAAAAGAACAAAAAAACAAAAAAACAAAAACAAACGCCAGTGAATACATTTATAAATATGTACTTTTAAAAATATTTTTGATTGTTGTAATATTGTAGTGTTTATCAGCAAATTTTTTTTTGGGAAAAAAAAAATTAAAAACAAAATGGAGTTTTGATTTGTTTTAATAAGATAAAAATGACATCAATAAATTATCTTATTTCTATGACGAAAAATGTCGAGAGAAAGCGAGATATGAACTCATGTACTACAAAAACGTTTTAAAAATCTTGATAAACATTCAAATATTTAGTAAATGAGTCAAAATATTTTTTGATGAGAAATTCCAAACATAAATGATTAATTCCGACTATTATTCTTATCTGTGGCGAGTTTTGTTGTTTTGTTGTTATGTTTGCATCGTAGTTTCTCAAACAATATACTCCTGATCACACTTATATCTTAATGATCTTAATTTGTAACAGGCACAACATGATATATAATTGGGTTATCCGGTGTTTTGTTCTTATCTTGGATAACTGAACTCAGGGATATCTCATTAACTAGAAGTAATATATTTATTTAATATACTATTATAGGCACCGCCAAAAATGGCCGCAAAATCAAGTTGTTGTTGTTTTTTAAAACTAAATTACATTTATTAAAATCCATTATTTCTGAGTAACTTTTTTTTTCCAGAAAGATAAAACCCTGAATTTTATCATATAGAAAACAGAATAATGTAAAACTTTTTCTACTATTTTTAATTCAACTTTAAATGTTAAATTTTCCCCAAAAGTTAACAATTGACATTTTTTGTCTTGCACAAAAAACGTACTTAAATATTTAAAAAAAAAAAAGGTTTTTGAAATAATTTATTTATTTATTGTCTAACTAAGATTTAGGATGATTTTCTATGAGAATATGCAAAAATATTATAATATAAGTACCTGAATTTCAAATAATTCCACTTATTCATATAGGTAACCAGATATTTCGCGTCGATGTAGAGTCTAGATCGACTCTGTTTACGTTTTGCGTTTGATAAGAAAACTATGGAAGACCAAACAGGCCAAAAAAACTTATTTTTCAGTGACGAAAATTTCAATGTATTATTAAGCTGAGGCTGGCCAGTACCAGATGGGTGACCATTTGTATGAGTTTGGTTTTTAATGTGTATGTGTGTGGGGGCCAGGCTCCCCAAAATGGGGGGGGGCAATTTAAAGCAGAATGAAATACAATTATTTCAGCGCGTTTGGTCCACCGTAGTCGAAAGGCGGCAAATGTTTTCAAACGGGATCGAGAAAAATGATGCTATTTTTAACACAAAGGGCACAATATTTATCGAATTTTTTTTTTGTATCGATTATTCAAAGCATGCCCTGTTTAATAATGGTCATGCATTATTCGGCTCGCTAAAAAGAAATTGCTAATTTATTTATCAAAGATTTTGAAATGGCTTTTTTCGTATAAATATTAAAAAAAAATTTTTTTGTTTTGCTTAACTTAAATTAATTATTTTACTTAACATATTCACCGAATTTCACACTTCAAAACTCAAAAGCGAGATAATTAAACACAATCGAAGTTCTGATATTCAGACGTCAAAATAAGGTATGCAAACAATTTTTTTTTTAATCTATAATTCTGTCCCTTACAACAACACAATATGTTTTGTTCAGTTTCAGATGATTATTTTAAGCATATTTCTCCCCACTTCAAAACAAGGGGGGTTTTGTTAGCAAAAAAAAAACATATATAAATATCATTTATGAAAAATAAGTACACTGTTATAAAGTTCATTCTTCTCCTAATAATCGCTGAAAATTTCGTATTGATCGGATAATTACCTGATTTTTGGTAGATTTTTAAAAAGACGGTCCGTCAAAAAGTACTGACCTGCCCCCCCCCCAGTTTTGGCGGTGCCTATACTATTAAAAGGAAATCACACATACGTACGCATATTATATATATATATATATATATATATATATATATATATATATATATATGCACACACATATGCATATGTATATACATGCACACATGCATATAAACACATGCATATATGCAAATATATATATATATATATATATATATATATGACTGACGTAAATGAACATTTAAAATTAAAATGCTTAAATTCGACGTTATTTCACGCGGTTAATGGTAGCCGAATGGATTAGGTCTTCGCCAAGTCGAGCCAGAGATGTCTCGTGATGCCGAGTTCGAATCGTTCGACTGGTATTAATCGTGACACCCTGCACTGAAGATTACCGAAAGGATGAAACACTAGTGTCTGTAGGTATTTAATAATTATTATAATAAAAAAATAATTATGACAACCCCTTTAAGAAACTCGTTTCTTACCGTTAAGCACTTTCAGTTGAATTAAAGTCGGTCAATTTAGCTCTTATGCATAGATCATCGTATAACGATTAGATCACTCTCTGACTGACGTAAATGAACATTTAAAATTAAAATGTTTAAATTCGACGTTATTTTAGATTAGGTCTTCGCTAATCGAGCCAGAGATGTCTCGTGATTCAGAGTTTGAATCGTGACACCCTGCACTGAAGATTCCCGAAAGGATGGAACACTAGTGTCTGTAGGTATTTAACAATTACTATAGAAAAAAAATAATTATATATATATATATATATATATATATATATATATATATATAAATAAAAATTACAATAAGTTTACCAAGGTAATCAAAATGATAAACTTAAAATATATTATAAATATTAAAGAGTTAATATTTACAAGTAATCTCAACCAGATGTAAAAGCTCAATAAAACCGAAAATGAAATAGAGCTTCATATATATATATAATACGCATCATGCTATTGAAAGCAAATCAGAACTTAATATTAGGAAAATAAACATATTTTACATGTTTGAAATTGATCACAAATATATTTCGGAGGTGGACTCCATCTTAAGTGGGTTGCTTTGTTTCCTTTTTTTTTTTTTTTTTTTTTTTTAATCTTTTTCGTCTTCCTTACGATGTTGTAAATTTGGAGAAAAAAGTCTGTTTGTATAGAGCCGCGCGTTGTATCTGGCGGTTGTATTTTGAAATGTTTGAACTGTGCGTAGGTAACGCAAGAATAACGTCAAGAATGAGAGTTCAACAGAAACGTTGTTTTAATTTGAAAAAAATAAAATACTCTCATAAAGTTTTATTTTTATGAATTACTAAAGTAACGTTTTATTTTTTATGAATTACTACAGTAACGTTTTATTTTTATGAATTACTACAGTAACGTTTTATTTTTATGAATTACTACAGTAACGTTTTATTTTTATGAATTACTAAAGTAACGTTTTATTTTTATGAATTACTACAGTAACGTTTTATTTTTATGAATTACTAAAGTAACGTTTTATTTTTATGAATTACTAAAGTAACGTTTTATTTTATGAATTACTAAAATAACGTTTTATCTTTTATGAATTACTACAGTAACGTTTTATTTTTATGAATTACTAAAGTAACGTTTTATTTTTTATGAATTACTAAATTAACGTTTTATTTTTTATGAATTACTACAGTTACGTTTTATTTTTATGAATTACTACAGTAACGTTTTATTTTTTATGAATTACTACAGTAACGTTTTATTTTTATGAATTACTACAGTAACGTTTTATTTCTATGAATTAATACAGTAACGTTTTATTTTTATGAATTACTAAAGTAACGTTCTATTATTATGAATTACTAAAGTAACGTTTTATTTTTATGAATTACTACATTTACCTTTTATTTTTATGAATTACTACAGTAACGTTTTATTTTTATGAATTACTACAGTTACGTTTTATTTTTATGAATTACTACAGTAACGTTTTATTTTTTTGAATTACTAAATTAACGTTTTATTTTTATGAATTACTACAGTAACGTTTTATTTTTATGAATTACTAAAGTAACGTTTTATTTTTATGAATTACTAAAGTAACGTTTTATTTTTTATGAATTACTAAATTAACGTTTTATTTTATGAATTACTAAAGTTTTATTTTTATGAATTACTAATGTAACGTTTTATTTTATAAATTACTAAAGTAACGTTTTATTTTTTAGAATTACTAAAGTAACGTTTTATTTTTATGAATTACTACAGTAACGTTTTATCGTTATGAATTACTAAAGTAACGTTTTATTTTTTATGAATTACTACAGTAACGTTTTATCTTTATGAATTACTAAAGTAACGTTTTATCTGTTATGAATTACTAAAGTAACGTTTTATCTTTATGAATTACTACAGTAACGTTTTAGTTTTATGAATTACTACAGTAACGTTTTATTGTTTATGAATTACTACAGTAACGTTTTACTTTTATGAATTACTACAGTAACGTTTTATTTTTTATGAATTACTAAAGTAACGTTTTATCTTTATGAATTACTACAGTAACGTTTTATTTTTATGAATTACTACAGTAACGTTTTATTTTTATGAATTACTAAAGTAACGTTTTATTTTTATGAATTACTACAGTAACGTTTTATTTTTATGAATTACTACAGTAACGTTTTATTTTTATGAATTACTACAGTAACGTTTTATTTTTATGAATTACTACAGTAACGTTTTATTTTTATGAATTACTACAGTAACGTTTTATTTTTATGAATTACTAAAGTAACGTTTTATTTTTATGAATTACTACAGTAACGTTTTATCTTTATGAATTACTAAATTAACGTTTTATTTTTATGAATTACTAAAGTAACATTTTATCTTTATGAATTACTAAATTAACGTTTTATTTTTATGAATTACTAAAGTAAAGTTTTATTTTTATGAATTACTAATGTAACGTTTTATTTTATGAATGACTAAAGTAACGTTTTATTTTTTATGAATTACTAAAGTAACGTTTTATTTTTATGAATTACTAAAGTAACGTTTTATTTTTATGAATTACTACAGTAACGTTTTATTTTTATGAATTACTAAAGTAACGTTTTATTTTTTATGAATTACTTAATTAACGTTTTATTTTTTATGAATTACTACAGTTACGTTTTATTTTTATGAATTACTACAGTAACGTTTTATTTTTTATGAATTACTACAGTAACGTTTTATTTTTATGAATTACTACAGTAACGTTTTATTTTTATGAATTACTAAAGTAACATTTTATCTTTTATGAATTACTAAAGTAACATTTTATCTTTTATGAATTACTACAGTAACGTTTTATTTTTATGAATTACTACAGTAACGTTTTATCTTTTATGAATTACTACAGTAACGTTTTATTTTTATGAATTACTAAAGTAACGTTTTTTTCTTTATGAATTACTACAGTAACGTTTTATTTTTATGAATTACTACAGTAACGTTTTACTTTTATGAATTACTACAGTAACGTTTTATTTTTATGAATTACTAAATTAACGTTTTATTTTTATGAATTACTAAAGTAACGTTTTTTTTATGAATTACTAAAGTAACGTTTTATCTTTATGAATTACTAAAGTAACGTTTTATCTTTATGAATTACTACAGTAACGTTTTATTTTTATGAATTACTACAGTAACGTTTTATTTTCATGAATTACTACAGTAACGTTTTATTTTCATGAATTACTAAAGTAACGTTTTATTTTTATGAATTACTAAATTAACCTTTTATCTTTATGAATTACTACAGTAACGTTTTATTTTTATGAATTACTAAAGTAACGTTTTATCTTTATGAATTACTAAATTAACGTTTTATATTTTTTAATTACTAAAGTAACATTTTATATTTTTGAATTACTAAAGTAACATTTTATATTTTTGAATTACTAAAGTAACATTTTTATAAATTACTAAAGGAACGTTAATTTTTATTAATTACTAAAGTAACGTTTTATTTTTTATGAATTACTAACGTAATGCTTTATTTTTATGAATTACTAAAGTAACGTTTTATTTTTGTTAATTACTAAAGTAAAGTGTAACGCCAAGGAAGTTTACACACGGTCAAAAAGTGGGATTAAAAAGTCAACACCCCAGAGGAGGGGCACTCTGACCCGCAAAAAGTGTATGGCAGCCCCGCAGGCATTCCCTGGTAAAGGCACCTCAAGCGATTTTCAATAAACTAACCCTCTTCTCAAATAAAGAAGGCAATACTTGGGAAGTTGGACCTCCTAGAACTGCACAGAACTAAACTATGACCACAAAATCAACAGGGACCGGATCATTACAGGAATGGTCTAATCTCTGTTGATTTGGGGTGGGGGCAGAATAAAAATCCTTAGCCGGCGTCTGCGAAGAGAAGATCGGAGAATTGCTTAGAATGTCTACAAAAACGGTTTGAAATTGCTACATCAATTGTCTGTTAAATTTGATGAAGAGATAAATAAGATCTTAAGAAAAACGGTTATTCCCAAATTACAAAACATAGAATTGCAGCTTCGAAGCTTCTCATTTCAAAGCTAAACGAAAGGGAATGCTTGGAGCATGCGAAGGAATATGTTGTTTGGCCGGACGCACAATGGGATACAGTTCTTTCAGTAACGAATCCAATTTTGGTTCTGATGGCAAAACTTACGCATGCCGTATAACAGGTGAGAGGTTGACTTTCTAATGTGTACAAAGAAATGTTAAATTGATCGGTGGCAGCGTGATGGTGTGGGAGATGTTTTCATCAGAAGGAGTTGGCTCTATCATGCATATACACGGGAATATCAATGCTTCTTCAATGGTATGTGGTACTACACCATGATCATTATGATTGTTCATGCAAGACAATGTACACAAGGCTCAGGGGGTTATGGTTTTATTTGAAGAATGAATGAATCGCATTAATGAAATGGCCAGCCCAGAGACTCGACCTGAATCAAATAGAAAATGTTCAGAAGATAATTGGAAAAAGAGCTCATGAGAGAAACTCGAAATAGGATCATCTACGAGAGTGATTGAAAGACGAACAGGAGGGAAATAGTGATGATTTTTGCAAATACGATGCCGAGAAGTCATTAAAAATAATGGGGTATTTACCAAATTTGTTCACAATCAAGAATTAACAAAATCGTCCCTTAACATTTGTCCAATAGTTTATTTTTCTTGTTATGTTTAATCTTTATTTTAAAGAAAAAAAAATATTACGTAACATTTTATAACTTTGTATAATACTAGCAGGCCGCCCGGCATTGCCCGGTCGTAAAATATGCTTAAATATAATATTTTGATTAATGCAGATTTCGTAGTTATTATTTTGTTATATTGGACCCAATATAGAGTAAAGATTTAAAAAGTTAAAAAAAAAAAAAAATGACTCGTGTGCTACTACCGAGAATCGAAACCAAAACGTGTAGCTTACGATTTACTTTTTCCTTTCACGTGAATGCCTTAGCTATGAAGTGCAAAGCTAAAAATTAATTTATGCAGTTCTTGTTAACACATATAGAGGAGGGAAGAGACATTATTGATGACGATGGCGGGGACACATTATTTGGAAGGGAGTTATACAAAGTTCATTACAAGATGATGCTAATCAAAACGCATTTACCTTTTGGTTGAAATGACGACACAAAGACAAACAGTTACAAAATAAAGATGGTGATTTCTTGATTCAGCAGCCGGCTGATTGATGATGTCAGGAATTCAAGCTTGTATAGTTACATGGTCTCTCCCCACCCCTTCGCCTCTAAGGGCATAAGCTCTCTCTAAGTCGCTGTCCGACTCTCGACTGTGACTGTGATCCTCTCATTCTAACTTCGAACCCCATCTCAATATATTGAGAATCTCCTTTGTTTATGACGTCAGAGGTGTGATCCCAACGTGACTTTTTCACGTTTCAATTCACCCGTGCCCTTGCACATGTATTTACACACATCTCATAAACAAAAGAATCCGTAAATTAAATTGTATCATTTAACCTATTCATTACATAACATTTCCAACTTTGTTGTTGTCCATTCTTTTAACTGACATATTTAATATCCTGTTATTTCTAAAAGAATAGACAATAGATCTATCTCTGACATAAATAATTTTTTATTCATCAGCTGGCCGATTGATGACAGGAATTCAAGCTTGTAGGGCTACATGGTTACCCGCCTCTGCTTATCCCGTTCGCCTCTAAGGGCATCAGCTCCAATAATTCTCGCCTCTGAATGGACAATCGCTATATCTTTGACATAAATAATATTTAGTTATTTATAAAAGAATTAATAATCGACTGCATTCCTAGGATTTCAATTTATGCATTATCTTTTAACCCTTGCCTACAGGGTTCGATTCTAGCCTTTTCCTAATATCATTTTCACTTATCTAGCCTTCTTACATACATGACTTCTTATGTAACATTTATCCCTCTTTCTCTCAAGTCAATCCTTCACACAGGAGAATAAAGTGCGGACTGATAATTTGGATTATTTAGAGTTTTTCTTTTTTATTTTCATATTGATTGTTACTCTCACAACGTTTCAGCCGATGTAACCTCCAATCTTCTATATATTCGTTTTTTTTCGAACTTGAGAATATTCAAGTTGAAATTGAGAACCTGTACAGAGTTTCAAACTGAACCCTTTATTTAATTCATGGGGATAGTACGCTTTTGCTTCATCAGCCATGACCGGGTAGAAGTCTTAAGTAATTTGCAATTGTATTTTGAGTAAATTTTCACTGAGGATTGAACCTTCAACATCCAGAAGAGTTTAACTTTATAACTGAATTTTACCAAGTACTTTATCCACTACGGCACAATTTTTAAATTACAACTTTATAATATATGAGAATCGATAGAATATTGACTCTATAATACTATATACGAAATCTATATTAATTAAAATATCAAATTTAAGCGTATTTTATGACCGGGTACAATAATATCAAGTCATCTCTATTTACACTAGACATCCTCAGAATGTCAACATGAATATATCACAAATCAAAGAGCCCGCTGTGGAATTTCCACAGGTCTCGCTGGAGTTCTTTAGAATGATCATTGCTAATCTCATTCTTTTTTTTTCTTCAAAATTTTGTTAAAATTTATGTCTAAAACATTTACTTTCTATCAGTCGTATTTTCTATTCCTTCATTCAATTTCCAATTGTCGCTGGCTTTATTTTTATGTTTTTATCGTTTCTTACTGATTTTTATTGCTTGATTTTATCAGATTACTTACATGTGTTGCGATATTTATTGTGAAATGTGAAAATAAGAATCATGATTAGAACAATAGTCTAACGAATATAAATAACACGATACGCCACTATTCACCCATGTATGGAGTACTGCTGCCAGATTACTCGTCTCTCACTTTTAGACAGAGTTCAAAAGAGAGTCACCAACCTAATAGGTACCGCACTGTCAGCTAGGCTTCAACCTGTGTCCCATCGACGAAATGTTGCATCCAGGTTTACAAGTATTTTAATGGAAGGTGCTCTGATGAACTTCAAATTCTTGTACGCCTTTGACGTAAATATCTCCAACAAATTTGACCAGTAGCAACATTCCACTTCTACAGAGATATCGAAAACACTTCTCCTCTTCTTTCCCCAGACTGCTAGATTTTGGTTGGTTTGTTTTTGTTTTGCGGCATATCAACCCTTTTCAGGTCATTTAATGCCAAATCCAATGATTTTGAAGAAAAATCTTTTTAATAGAATATATATATATTTTTTTCAAGCCATTTTCTATTCAACCCATAGTTGGGACCCTAACAGGTACTACCACTCCGGGTCAGAATGGACCTGGGAGCAATGGCAATTAACAGGTGACTTCACACTCATCAAAGCCCGCAAACTGGGGCCTCACCATCAGATATAGTTTAAGGTCATATCCAGGACCGCTAGATTTTGAAATTCTCTTCTGGGTCCTGACATGCAGAAGTTTAAGTGTAATGTAAACAGACAGTTTGCTGCGCAATTCTCTACATAGTCCCCCTGCAAAATATGCCCCAGTGAATTATGTTCCAGACAGTAGTCCCCTAAATTAAAGCGGCACTATGCTTTGTTTGGGGTGAAAATGCAAAAAAAACAAAACAAGTGAAGCATGCATGGTCCCCCGTGAGTGCACAGTGAACGAGGCATAAAAAAATGACTAAGTTCAGCATTTGCACCCCCCCCATTTAGCCCCAAAAGTCCCCAGGGGACGTCAAATTCTGGTGAAAATGAACAAATGGTGCAGTTTCAGGCCTTAACATATGTAAATTTGAGTTCTGCACCATGAACAAAAAGAAATGACTAAGCCCATCATTTGCCCCCGCCCCTATTTAGCTCCAAAAGTCCTCAAGGCCTTAACATATTTAAATTTGAGTTCAGCACCATGCAAAACTGCTAAATAGACATACACAGAACATTTTAGACAAATATGGTAAAATAGTCCCAAAAATGGAGTGTTTTTATCAGCCCTAAAAGAGCCCCTGGGACACACCCAAGAGTTATTGCAAAGTATAGACAAACAAAATTATATAGAAATCAGTTAGTTACAACTTTTCAGAAAGTTTTTATAAAAATCCAAGGCATCAATTTTTTTTAATAACCACAAAAGCGCTTATTAAAAACTTTTAGTCATTTTAACTTGAAAGGCACCTCAAGGAGGGCAACCAGAGTTTTCCCCGAAAATCCGTTCTGTTACTTTTTTACTCATATCATGTTTAATGTTTGTGCAAAATTAAACAACTTCCAAGGCGAAGTTATTGAGAAAAGTGCGGACAGACAAATGAACGAACTAACAAGGGTGAATTTACAGGTCCACCCTCCTTTTGTCGGGGGAACGAAAAAAGATATAAGGAGAATTATTTTATTGCAGCAAAGATGGAGACAACACAACTGACATCGCGGTTGGTGTCGGAATTGAGCTAGTACTATGCAGCAGCATTATGAATCGACGATTAGAGTATGTGCAGTAAATGCACACAGACGTTTGATCGGTCTTCTTATATTTTGGGGTAACATTTTTGCGATTGCTGAAAAGAATTGAAAAATATGGGCTTACCTTTCTAAAGAGCAGCTATCGTCGCTGTCTGTATCGGTGGGGACAGGCGTGGCTGTATTTTCAGATTCTAAACATGCCTGAAAATAAAATGGAGTCAACAATTTTATTTTTTTCTAAACAGTTCAGTGCTTGAAAGTAAAAAAAAAAAAAAATACTCCAAAGATAACGTAACTAAAAGAAAACACGTAACTTCTCTTCGGATTTTCTAATCATGTCCATATTCCTTTATTTTCTTTTAAAGTTGATGAGTTTCTATTCTTCTGATGAGTTAAAAGCAGAATAAATTAAAAAATTGACATAATAATTACATAAATGATTCTGCGCTATGAAACAGGTGCTGTCAAGAATTGAACATTTTAACATATTCAAAGAAATAAACGGTAAGATGGTCAACGTTTTGAAATTGGAATATAGATATTTTGCCACTTATTTATATATATAGGGTGATCCAAAAAAAAAAACGGGAGCATTTTAACAATCCGATGAAACTAAGAATGATGAAATTTTCATTAAAAAAATTATGTCCTCTAGATTGCATTCTCCTGTATTTTACTGCTAAGATTGCTTATCGACTGCTGTAACATCGTGGATTCTCTGTTTTAACTCATCCAGAGTTCTTAGTTGAGTTGTGTAAACTTTACTCTTGGAGTAACCCCACGAAAAAAAAAAAAAAAGGAAAGAAAAAAAAGAAAAGGAAAAAAAAAAAAAAAAAAGAAAAAAAATCACAAAAGGATAAATCTGGTGACTTATCAAATCTTGAGATCATACTCTTTTTTTCATTTTCTTTCTTTGAAGATTGTAACGTTGGGTATTGTAACATTGCCCTGCTTTTTATTGAAACCAACCGAGAGCTCTTTTTAGTTTCCTTGCTGTTTCCTTAAGTGCAATTAAGAGTACTTCTTCTTGTACTCCAATAGTATTGTTTAAACACTAAAACTTCTTGACAACTTCGACGTCAACCACCTCTCAACCTATCAGTAATTTCACTGCTCATTTTGTGTAGCCAATGCTTACAAGTACCCCGAAGAGACCTACTGAGGATACAGAGCTGTTTTTAGTATCCTTTAAGTATCCCTTAAGTGCAATTGTCTGGATCTCTTTTGCACTTGGTTCACCAGGAATATTGGTTAGGTAGGACTTCAGCTTCTTCTTCATAAGCCCTGTGGCACCTATGATAACTGGTATGATTGATATCTCCTTAAGATTCCAGTTTCTTTTCATATCATACATGAGACCTTGATATTTTGTCTGTTTCTCTCTTTCAACTCTGTTCAGACCTCCATCATTAGGGACACTCACTTCAACCAAGGTTGCCACTCTTTCTGACTTATTCCATACTAGCATGGGTGCCCGGCGTTGCCCGGGTGTTATGAGGTGTATGGTGAGCAAAAAAAAAAAAGGTCAACTTTTTAACTTTGACCCCTATTATGACCCCTTAAAATTTATTGTTTAGGGCTCAAATAAGGTTATTAAGTTAGATCCATGTCCAAGGAACCTATATCTAAAATTTCACATGTTTAGCCCCAAAATTGTAGGAGGAGTTTCGTAGAGTTCTCAAAAGTCAAATCGTTGAACTTTGACTCCTTAATCACCAAATTTCTGTCCGAAAACCAATCACATCGATTTTCTTAAATCTCAGTACTCTGTATATCAAATTTCGAATCTGTAGGCTTAAAATTGACAGAGTTATTGCGTAGGGAAATGTACACAGACACACACACGGACACACAGATACACACACAGACACGTTCATATATATATATATATATATATATATATATATATATATATATATATATATATATATATATATATATAGATAGATAGATAGATAGCTATGTCAGGTTTCACAGCAGCATTTTCAAGGTAGGTGTCTGTAGGGATTCCAGCAATTGCCGTGCAGTGTGTGATGTTACTCCATCCTGTTCTAACCAGTGATCATGGTTTCTAAAATGGTGAAACGTGTACTTGATCAGGGTCACTATCTTGCAGTGTTACCATTTGCTCATGTCTGGCAATTTGTACTGTTAGATGATAACATGGTTAAAAGTTAAATTAGTTATCATCGATCTATCTAACTATTTATCTATCTATCCAGTGATGTTAAAATAGTTTATATTGGAAGTCATTTATTGTTTAGAAAATGAATTGGTCTGGAATGTAACAATGGGTTCTAGCTGAAGATGGTTACATAAATTAGCTCAGTTTAAAATAAATAAAATAACCTTGAGCAGTTGCGTACGGGACAGAGGTCACACGTTAGGAGACGTGTGCTTTTGATGAGGACGTAACGGAACTGACAGGTCAAGAGGTCAAGAAGATTAGATTGAAGAGTTTGGTCACAAAAGTGAGCAGACGTGGTTCAAAACCGGGAAGTGGGGCTGCACGGAACAAGCATGTAGGCACATAATGCAGACTCCTTGTGAATACCATTGAGACAGCTGAAATAAATTTATATTTTAAAAATATAAAGTGTTGTTCTGTGGTTTCACAAAAGCAGAAGAAACAGGTGTCTCAATCGGTTATGGCATTGGTCATTCCATGTTTCATCACAGAGCCCAGCAGTGAAGACAGAAGAACTCCGGGATACAGAAAAGGTATGAAGCATCTATACATTCTTATTCCATATCATTCACCTGAGAATGTAACATGACTCAGTGTATATGTTAATATCATCTCCGCTCTATACAGCAGTACTTTGAAAATTCCCGTTTTTTTTTTTTTGGGGGGGGGGTCACCCTATATATATATATATATTACAATAGAAAAATGCAAGCATGAAAAGTATTATGGTTAAGCTTAAACATGGAAAAGTAAAGGACTAGTTGTTAAAACTGGAAAAGAAAAGGACAAGATATTCTAGTAAAAAATATGATAAATGTATAACTTAAAATATTGCAGCATTAAGAATTATTTTAAAATTCAATTTATAACATTATATAATCAATTCTTAATGCTGCAATATTTTAAGTTATAAATTTATTTTTTTTTTTACTAGAATATCTTGTCCTTTTCTTTTCCAGTTTAACAACTAGTCCTTTACTTTTCCATGTTTAAGCATTTTTCTATTGCAATCCATGATTTTTCTAGGCTTCCAATAAATTCACTTGTTTTTGTTTAATTTCAGTCTTATTTTTTGTCCCCATAAACAT
Source organism: Euprymna scolopes (assembly GCF_053919585.1). NCBI lineage: Eukaryota > Metazoa > Mollusca > Cephalopoda > Sepiida > Sepiolidae > Euprymna > Euprymna scolopes. Next base: position 105,904,148 of record NC_136503.1, read on the forward strand.
AACATACACATATATAATAACAATGTACGGCACTCGTCTGCTTTCAATAAAATCCCCCAAATTATCTCCCTTTCATTCTTTCATCCTGTCTGTTTCACTTCTTGTTTCTCTTTTCGTGACAGCAGTGAATTAGTAGCAACACTAGTCGCTGAAGTGACATAGTTGCTATGGAAACCAGTCATTAAAAACGTTGGTCACCCCCTTATGTTTTTTTTTACGATTTTGAACACCAGTAAATTCATCATAACTTTTGTTTTATTGAAGGAAAATGGAAAAATTTTTTTTCACAATATAGCCGAGAAGGTGATCTATAAATTGTAATGATTGTTTGAAATTTGGTTGAAAAATGAGTGGGCGGTGAAGCTGTTCTAAATGATTAAAACTGCCACCTAACAATATATTCAATCACTGTAGTGCTTGAATGATATATACATATAAGATATTCATATGAAAGAACATAACTGTCCCTTCTCCAATCTTAGAAAGGCCCTCGTTGACAACATAAAGATTATACAACATGAAAATAATATAAAAAAATTAAAAATTCTTGAAGCGTCACATATTAGAACCCTTCAACCCACTATGAATGATATTGCATTAGAGAAAAGCAATAACGTTCTAAAATGTCTTGCGTAGTTCGTATTGGACGGACTTTGTTAATGGTATCCATGATTTTAATACTCGAATTTTAATCGACATATTTTTTAATCGACTTTTCATCGACTCTATATATTTTAACTTATCACCAAACGCCGTTTACTGTATATTTTAGTTTTCACTTTTATTCTCATTTTCGCTCCTTCGCACTTTTACTTCAACACCTGATGATGATTCGTGGACGAATCGAAAGCGCTAGTGACAGCAACAACTATGGAACTTATATTAATAGTTTTGATTTTGATACAAAAAAGATTATATGGAAAATCGCAAAATTAAAAAAAAGAATCTATAAAGCAAAGTGTCTCCATTACATTTAATAATATTTGCTTGAATATATATATATATATATATATATATATATATATATATATATATATATATATAAGTTCCCACTAGGTCCCATTTGACTAGGGACAGACTTCTCTTTGGGCTACTGCAGTGCCCGGAAAAAAACAATTTTCATTATTTCAGCTGTTTTGAAAACTTTCCAATCGGATTATACGCATCGTCACACTGGACTTATTTTGGAATACATTCTCTCTAAAGAACTATTTTGCATTTTGGATCAACTTGAGAGGAGTTTCATGCAAGCTGAAATATTATGCGCGGTTTGTTTATATATATATATATATATATATATATATATATATATATACATATATTTTTTTTTTTAGATATCGAACATTTTTTTGCTTTTTTATTTGGCAATTTATAACTACAATAAATTGCGGTTACACTTAATGCCTTAACTAGCAAATTCTAACATTGCTACAAATTAAATCTGCTGATTTCTTTATGTCCTCTGATGAGAAGAATAACAAGAATAGCATTCTTTGAAGCTCCATGGAATAAGGATTTTGTAAATTGTTTTTTTGGAGTATTCAGTCGAACAATAAATTTTGATTGTAAATTTTAACTTACAGTTTTTATTTTCTTTCTCTTATGTATATATATATATATATATATATATATATATATATATATATATATATATATATGATTAGTTTGTTTTTTTTTGGAAAAAGAAATCCAGCAGAGTGCTCAATTAAAAGGAAAATCCGAAAAATAAGAGCGTATTTATATTTTGTGTACAGAAAGTTGTTAGATGAGAAAAGTCAAATAAAAATATGATAAATGTATAACTTAAAATATTGCAGCATTAAGAATTATTTAAAAATTCAATTTATAACATTACATAATCAATTTTTAATGCTGCAATATTATCTCTCTTTCATTCTTTCATTCTGTCTGTTTCACTTCTTGTTTCTCTTTTCGTGACATCAGTGAATTAGTAGCAACACTAGTCGCTGAAGTGACGTAGTTGCTATGGAAACCAGTCATTAAAAACGTTGGTCAACCCCTTATGTTTTTTTTTACGATTTTGAACACCAGTAAATTCATCAGTACTTTTGTTTTATTGAAGGAAAATGGAAATTTTTTTTTCACAATATAGCCGAGAAGGTGATCTATAAATTGTAATGATTGTTTGAAATTTGGTTGAAAAATGAGTGGACGGTGAAGCTGTTCTAAATGATTAAAACTGCCACTTAGCCATATATTCAAACACTGTAGTGCTTGAATGATATATATAAGATATTCTTATAAAAGAACATAACTGTCCCTTCTCCAATCTTAGAAAGGTCCTCGTTGACAACATAAAAATTATACATGAAAATAAATAGTATAAAAAAATTAAAAATTCTTGAAGCGTCATATATTAGAACCCTTCAAACCACTATGAATGATATTGCATTTGAGAAAATCGGTAACGTTCTAAAGTGTCTTGCGTATTTCGTATTGGACGGACTTTGTTAATGGTATCCATGATTTTAATACTCGAATTTTAATCGACTTATATTTTTTAATCGACTTTTCATCGACTCTATATATTTTAACTGATCATCACTTAACGCCGTTTACTATATATTTTAGTTTTCATTTTTAATTCTCATTTTCGCTCCTTCGCACTTTTACTTCAACACCTGATGATGATTCGTGGACGATTCGAAAGCACTCGGGACACCAACAACTATGGAACTTTTATTAATATTTTTGATTTTGATACAAAAAAGATTATACGGAAAATCGAAAAATTAAAAAAAGAATCTATAAAGCAAAGTGTGTCCGTTGCATTTAATGATATTTGCTTGAATATATATATATATATATATATATATATATATATATAAGTTCCCATTAGGTCCCATTTGACTAGGGACAGACTTCTCTTTGGGCTACTGCAGTGCCCGGAAAAAAACAATTTTCATTATTTCAGCTGTTTTGAAAACTTTCCAATCAGATTATACGCATCGTCACACTGGACTTATTTTGGAATACATTCTCTCTAAAGAACTATTTTGCATTTTGGATCAACTTGAGAAGAGTTTCATTCCAGCTGAAATATTATGCGTGGTTTGTTTATATATATATATATATTTTTTTTTTTAGATATCGAACATTTTTTTTCTTTTTTATTTGGCAATTTATAACTACAATAAATTGCGGTTACACTTAATGCCTTAACTAGCAAATTCTAACATTGCTACAAATATAATTAGCTGATTTCTTTATGTCCTCTGATAGGAAGAATAACAAGAATAGCATTCTTTGAAGCTCCATGGAATAAGGACTTTGTAAATTGTTTTTTGGAGTATTCAGTCGAACAATAAATTTTGACTATAAAGTTCAACTTACAGTTTTAATTTTCTTTCTCTTATGTATATATATATATATGATTAGTTTTTTTTTGGGGGGGGGGGGGGAAAGAAATCCAGCAGAGTGCTCAATTAAAAGGAAAATCCGAAAAATAAGAGCATATTTATATTTTGTGTACAGAAAGTTGTTAGATGAGATAAGTCATTGGTTACCCATCTCATCAGATGAGTATTGGCTGAAGAGAGCTTGATATGGATATCTAAAACGGTCCTAATTATCAGGCTTGAAACCGACGGTACCAATGACTTATCTCATCTAACAACTTTCTGTACACAAAATACAATATATATATATATATATATATATATATATATATATTGATAGATAAGATATTGAAAATGATCGAGAGAATAAGTGAGCAACAAATAAGAGACAATGGAGATGAATGAGCACTCAGATTGGAGAAAGTATGATTGCATATTTATTTATTCATTTATTTGTGGACTGTTATACTCATCTCCATAGTTGTTGTTGTTGTTTCACTGTGATGAGGATAAGAGTCCGCAAATAAATAAAAAAATAAATATTTACTCATCTCAAAGGATTCCAATAAAACAAAAAATGATAATATAATTGGACAGTGAAGTTTTCTTACCATAGTGATAGCATTGAAGCACAGGAACAGATGCTAGTTTGATTGCAAGTATTAGGAATGGATGGAGCACGTTCAGAGAAATTCTGCCTTTCCTGACCAGCAGAACATTACCATTGTCGACCAAGGGAAGAGTCTATCAGGCATGTGTACTCGATATAACGATGTATAGAAGTGTTACCTGACCAATGAGGGTTGAGGACATGTGTTGCATGGAGAGAAAAATAATATGAGAACGATACAATAGATACGCAATGTAAGTCTTAAAGGCAAGCTTAGTTCTGATAATCTAAGAGGAATATTAAATCTGAACAGTATAGGGAGAAGTGTGCAGAACAGGAAACTTTGTTGGTTTGGTCACATTAAAAGAATGGATGAGAGTTTTTGGGTTATCTAAAAAGTAGAAACCAGTGGTTGGTGCACCAGCTAGGCTGTGACAACAATACTCCATGCAAGGGTAAATCGTGATAGGCAGGTGGGAGAAGTTTTCTAACCTTCTTTAATAAATATTTTGACTTTTTATACCTTGATTCAACCCGGTTTCTCTGGCTGGTTTATAAAACTTACCCGTTTCCAGGCTTGCATGAGGACAATGTGCAACTTGTAGTCCTGAAGGACATAAAACCCTTCACACGTACTCGAGAGTAACCGGCACAAATACAACATCTCTGTTATAACTTTTCGCGATGGCCATTCCGAATTCATTCCAGATGTCATTTTTTTCAGACAACAACTGCAAAATTCAACAAGTGTGTGTGCAGCAGGATTCCTGAAAATAAATAAATAATGAGAAAAATATATACATATATAGTGATCATAATAAAGCCCTACAAAATATCAGTCAGATCAGCCCGGTAGTGAAACAGACAGACAAACAAACAGTCAGACAGACTAAGAGAAATAGCTCTGTCGGATATTTAAAATTTTAAATATTAAATTACATTTTTGCTTTTGGGGATTTTTTTTTTAGTCAAAATCTGAACTATATGAATTTGCTGAATATATAACTAGCGGGAGTACCCAGGGTTGTCCGGGTGTGGAAGGGTTTTATGGTAAGGGTATTGATGAATGAAATCTTAAAAAAAAAAAATTTACCAACCTCCTAAGAAAAATGAAATTCTAAATATTTGCTTCATATAATTACCTATATATATAATTTCCAGTATTCAAACTTCTAAAAATCTGCTTCATATAATTACCTATATATATATATAATTTCGAGCATTCAAAATTCTAAATATTTGCCTCATATAATTACATATGTATATAATTTCCAGTATTTTAAATTCTAAAAATTTGATTTAATTACCTATATAATTTCCAGTATTCCAAATTTGCTTTATATAATTACCTACATATATAATTTCCAGAATACAAAATTCTAACAATTTGCTTAATATAATTACCGATGTATATAATTTCCAGTATTCAAAATTCTAAATATTTGCTTGATATAATTACCTATATATATATAAATTTCGAGTATTCAAAATTCTAAATATTTGCTGAATATAATTACCTATATATATAAATTCCTATATTCAAAATTCTAAATATTTGCTTTAGATAGTTACTTATATATATATATATAATTTCCAGTATTCAAAATTCTAAAATGAAATATAAATTTATATTTATAGATTAATTTTATCTTGATAAAAATTCTCAATATTCGAGGGGCCTTAAAATTATGAAAACTATGATTTACAAATATTTATCTTTCTATTATGTAAAAGGGAAAATGTCTATCTGTGTTTGTATATTTGCCAAAAACTTTTCACAGATGCATCGGACTATGACAAAATTGGTATCGTTAAAACGATCTTTCTCTTGGACGAAAATTGTCTAAAAATTTTCCGAAAAGATTAATTCTGTACTGGTCAACTGTGCCGTTTTTTTGCAAGGAGAGGTCACTTTTTGCATTAACATTTTTGCAAGCCTAGTAATCTCAATGCACGCTGAAAAAACATTATTTCAATCCATCGTGACGTTGTAAGTCGTTGTGGCTGTGACAATTAGCGTGTTGGCTTTTTTCACCTCCTTTCTCTTACAGGTTCAAGCCTACTTACTGCGGCTTGTTGCAATATTTTTGAACTGTAATGGGGGTATAATCTCGCACAGTTGGGAGATTCTATTTATAAACGATGCTGCTAGGAACTGACGAATCAAATTAATTCATGTTCTGCTACCAACCAATCAGAAACCAGAATTGCTCAATAAAAAGGAAACCTTTTCTGTAGCAATTTAGCATATGTTTTCTGCGTGTCGACACAGGAAGAATCTTTTGCTCTATGGATTCCAACTCGATAACTATCTACTGAGAACCAGTCAACTCCAGGACTCATATAGAACAACGAACAATCGGAAACTGTTCTGTCTACTGAGAACCATTCACCCCCAGGACTTGTCTAGAACAACTAACCGTTGGAAACTGTTCTGAAACTAAACATGGCTATCAAATCTAGACGGCTAATTAAAAAAATTTTTTTTGTGCTTACACGAGTACTCAATGCTATTTTTGATTCATTTATTATTTTTTTTTTGGGGGGGGGTGTTCAATATCCTTAGTATACCACCTCTCTCAACCCGGGCAACGCCGCGTAGCCATGCTAGTTGTTCATAAAACAAGAAATACAAGATAAACTGAATTATTTCCTTATTCCATAGAGTTCCAAAAATTTGATTTTTTTTTTTTTCAGAGAGAAAAGAATTTTATATAACATTGCTTCTTAGCACAAAAATTAAAAGTTTCCCATATATATATATATATATATATATATATATATATATATATATATAATATTTATTGATTTTAAACTATTAATAAAACTAAAATCTATAGACCACTAGTATATATTTTTTTTACGTTTAAGAAAATATTTGCACATTTAACATGTGTTTTTATGGTAATTGGGAAAAATAAAAATTCTATAGTTAAATATTTAGAGATTTGTAAAAAATTGGAATTGGTAATTGTATCAGAATCGGGAATTTAGTATGGAATCGATAAAATATATTGGAATTGTTCCCTCACTAATATATCTATACCCCTATAAATTTTTTTTTTTTTTTTTTTGTATATTGATATTCATATTAAAAACCCTTTTTTCTATTTATTTAAAACGAAAATACAGCTTTCTTATGTATGGATTGAGGAATTTCATTCATCTGCAAATTTGCATATTCTTTTAAACATTCATTTTAATTCCCTATAAATTTTTTCGGTTTTCTTATGTGATGATCATCTTTAGTCAACTATTACGTGTAATTATAGTCATGCAGATATTCTACATGATTTATACTTACATAATATTTGCATAAAAACCTTATAGTAAACACAAACCTCTTTCTATATATATTTATGTGTGTGTATATATATATATATATATATATATATATATATATATATATATATATATATATTTGCTTAAAAAATCTTGCCTACCAAACTGTCAGCTTTTAGTCTACGGACATGAAACTTAATATACAGGGTATTCGAACCCATGCAGAACTTTATATTTGGGTTTTAGCCTGGAAAAATCGATGCAAAAGTGTGAAATTAAAGAAATGGAATTTGGCAGGTGAAGGTCGAACGACAGCATTACGAATATGCATGCATAACGTAATAGCTATTGGTTCATGTTTAAATTTTTAGCCTTGTAGCAAACGTTTTGACAGCTCAGGCATTAAGGTCAAAGGGAAAAGTATTGCACACCCTTTGCCTCACAATCACACATGCAGCTTCCCCTACAGAGGGTATCTTTTTTCTTTCAAGACTGAACGGAGGCATTGAATGAAGAAAGCCTAGGTACTCACAAGGATCTGGATAAAAGGTCTTTGTCTTCTCCATAGAGCAGATGTTTCCTTCCGCTAGACGTTGATGCCATTCGACACAAAATGCCAATCACTTGTAAAAGGATTCTTTCATTCATAGCTGGAGGCTGACCATTTTTCTGCAGGTAAAAATGAAAATCATGAAGCCTTCTGTTATCATTTCGTATATTCAGACTAGTGACCTCATCTAGGATGTTATTCTCACAATGTTTCAGCAGATGTAGCCTTCGACCTTCTTCAGGTGCATCTTGTCCAACTCAGGGATTCTGAATTAAATTTTTTTTTTTTAATTGAAAAATTTTTGTTTTTATTTAAAAAACAAAATTAAACTAAAAAAAAACAAACTTTTAAAACTTTTAAATAAAAAAAAATTGTTTTTAATTCAAAAATTTAAATAAAAGTTTTTTTTTAAATTAAAAATAAATTTTTTACTTAAATAAAAATATTTTTAATAAAAAAGTTTTATTTTTAATTAACTTTTTTTAAGTTAAGAACACTTTTTTAATTTAAAATTTTAAATGAAAAAATATTGTAAAAATTATTTTTTAATTCATTTATTTTTATTATTTACTAAAAAAATTTTTTTTAAGTTCATTTACTTTTCTTTATTGCATTTTCGATTTCAATAAATATGCAATTAATGGTAAAATTCTTAAAAAAATTCAATATATATAAATATATAGCAAACTTCTGAGAAAAGAATCACACACATGGGATCTTTCCTGATGGTTTTATCAATACAGAGACAATGAAACATTTCTTGAAAGTCACGTTCAACAATACAATTTTTAGCGAAAAAAAATGTGCGTTCAATTTTGCATGATAATAATCTAGTCATGTTTTGGAATTTTTAAGATTTGGATTATTTGGATTATTTAGATTATTTGGATTATTTAGATTTGGATTATTTAGTTTATTTATATTATTTGGATTGTTTAGATTGTTTAGATTATTTATATTATTTAGATTATTTGGAATATTTAGAATATTTAGATTATTTATATTATTTAGATTATTTGGATTATTTATATTATTTAGATTATTTGGATTATTTATATTATTTATATTATTTGGATTGTTTAGATTATTTGGAATATTTAGATTATTGCGATTATTTAGATTATTGGGATTATTCAGATTATTGAGATTATTTATATCATTTGGATTATTTATACTATTTGGATTATTTGGATTATTTAGATTATTTGGATTATTATATTATTTGGATTATTTATATTATTTGGATTGTTTAGATTCTTTACATTATTGGGATTATTTAGATTATTGAGATTATCTAGATTATTTGGATTATTTATATTATTTGGATTATTTATATTATTTGGATTATTTATATTATTTGGATTATTTATATTATTTGGATTATTTGGAATATTTAGATTATTGGGATTATTTAGATTATTGGGATTATTTAGATTATTGGGATTATTTAGATTATTTGGATTATTTATATTATTTAGATTATTTGGATTCTTTAGATTATTTGGATTATTTAGATTATTTGGATTATTTATATTATTTAGATTATTTATATTATTTGGATTATTTTGATTATTTATATTATTTGGATTATTTATATTATTTGGATTATTTGGAATATTTAGATTATTGGGATTATTTAGATTATTGGGATTATTTAGATTATTTGGATTATTTAGATTATTTGGATTATTTAGATTATTTGGATTCTTTAGATTATTTGGATTCTTTAGATTATTTGGATTATTTATATTATTTAGATTATTTATATTATTTGGATTATTTTGATTATTTATATTATTTGGATTATTTAGATTATTTATATTATTTAGATTATTTATATTATTTATATTATTTGGATTATTTGGATTATTTATATTATTTGGATTATTTGAATTATTTATATTATTTGGATTGTTTAGATTCTTTAGATTATTTGGAATATTTAGATTATTGGGACTATTTGGATTATTTATATTATTTGGAATATTTAGATTATTGGAATTATTGGGATTATTTATATTATTTGGATTATTTAGATTATTTGGATTATTTATATTATTTATATTACTTGGATTATTTATATTATTTGGATTATTTAGATTATTTGCATTATTTAGATTATTGGGATTATTTAGATTATTTAGATTATTTATATTATTTAGATTATTTATATTATTTGGATTATTTAGATTATTTGGATTATTTGGATTATTTAGATCATTTGGATTATTTAGATTATTATTAGATTATTTAGATTATTTGGATTTCTGTTCTCGTTTTGGCTGTTATTGTCACAACGTTTCAGCCGATGTAACTTCCAACCATATTTAGCTGCATCTTGTCAAACTCAGGAATTTTGACTGGAACTTTTTAATTAATCCCCAACGTTAGCTTTTGCTCTATCGAATGGGTGAATAATTCTTAATTCTTCTACAGAACTCAAGAATGTTTATGCATGGAATCCTGAATGGAATCCTTTGTTAAATCTACAGGAGTAGCTTGCTTATATTGTTTTTTGTTTTTGTTTTTTTTTCTATTGGAATCCTTTGAGATGAATAGTTTGTATGTTTATTTATTTATTTACGGATTGTTAATCTCATCTTCAAAGTTGTTGTTTCATAATGTTTTGATCAACCATTCCTCTGACTTTCGTCAGGTGGTTAACTGCAATGGGATAGGAATTCTGAATCTCTTAACTGTATCTTCAGTAATTACTGCCTTCCATAGTTGTTGTCATCTCACGTTTTGCCAGCTAATCTTCTGGCCATCTTTGGGAAGGATTGAAACCGTTATCTTCAGAAAATGCTTACTTAAAAACGTGGATTTATAAGACAAAAAAAAAAATCCAACCATGATCGTCCTTCAGGGCGCATGGCACAGTGGATAGAGGCATTGAATCTCTATGGTTCCAGGTGAGCATTATCTGAAAAATAACAACAGTTACATAAACTAACGCTTCAGAACTATGTCCTGCAATGCATGGGGCAGTCAAACTGAGTCATTATTTTAGGTCTCAAGCCAAATCAACAGCTTCTTCCCATTGCGATCAAATCTGTCTTGATTGCTTGTTTCTAGTTTATTTCTAATCCGTCTTGTCTTCTTTTTTAACCAGCGGCCCACTAAACCAATTTCTTGGTAATTCTCTCTATGGCAAATTATAGTGCATGTTCGGTTTAGTCTAGAAATCGTTTGTAGATTATTGATGATACTACCTGTTCGTACTACTTTGATTGCAATATGCTTTGTTTGAGGTGAATGAAAAAAACCAACAAAACTTTTTAAATATCAGACTGAGAAGAAAGTTCTAGCAGCATTTTTAATTTGATTTCAAATGATGTATTTTCAAATAAGTTTTTGTTATAATACCTTTACTTTATATATCATTTTAAAGGGCGTTTTTCGTCTGATTTAATCGTTTAAATTACAATCGTTTTAAAACAATTATGTATTCTTTTAAGACCGTTGAATACAAGGTGAAAAAAAGCAAATTTAGCACAATTTTCTTATTTCAATTCAAATTAGGCCAAAACGATGTTGAAACAGCTCACGATATCAACAAAGGGGTTGGCCCAGAAACCACTACTGAACGCATAGCGAAATGGTGGTTTAAGAAATTTTATAATGGCGATGAGTCTTGAAGATGATGAGTATAGTGGTTGGCCATCGGATGTTGACAACAATCAATTAAGAGCCTTAGTCAAAGCCAATCCACACACAACAGTTTGAGAACTTGCTTCTGAATTAGACATGCTTCCAACGTAATAGATGCATGGAAACTAAAGCCGCTTTCAGGACTGCCAGCAACCACTGTAAAAAAGTAATAAAGAACACAAGAGAGTTGTATGCTCAGTCCATCAAGTCTAAAGTAGCAGAGCAGCGGCTTGGTTCCCACCAGTTTTGGCAAATAGCAAACAGAATCCTGAACAGATGCGTGTGTTCTATCACAACTATCATAAATGGACCTAAGGTAATCTTGTCAGCATCAGACAAAGCCAAACACTTTGCCAAGAACTTTGCAGCCAATTCTACCCTTTGCGACCAAGGCCACCAACCCCCAATGTTTCCTCCTGTATCAGAAAAAAAGCTATGTGATATACAAATATCTGTAAGTGATGTTATCAAGCTAATCAAAAACCTTGATTCCAGTTAAGCAACCGGCCCTGACGGTATTCTAATTATAGTAATCAAAAAACTTCAACCAGGACTAGCGCCCATACTTACAAAACTGTTTAAACGTTGTCTTAAGGAGAATTGCTTCCCATCACCCCGGAAAATCTCATCAGTATGCCCCGTATTTAAGAATTCAGGTGATCGCTCATTCCCCTCTCAGTACAGGCCAATAAGTCTCCTGTGCGTCATGAGTAAGTTGCTGGAATCTGTGTTAAATAGAGAAGTAATCAACCATCTCAACAAAAATAACCTTCTTAGTGACACACAATATGGTTTCCATTCTGCTAGATCTACAACGGATGTGCTTACAGTTATATCTCATAGGATTAGCAAATCTCTCAACAGAGGCAACCTTTCTAGGGCAATTGCTCTTACATATCAAAGGCCTTTGATAGGGTATGGCATAAAGGTTTACTTCAGAAGATCTCCAGCTATGGTATAGCTGGAAATGTCTTCTCAATTATCAAATCATTTCTCTCTGATAGGTTCATAAGAGCAGTAGTTGATGGGCAAAAATCAGAAGCTCACAGTATTAATGCTGGAGTCCCTCAGGGGTCCATCCTGGGCTCAACTCTTTTCCTGATCTACATCAATGATTTTCCAAATCACATCCTTACATCATTCATAGATATTTATACTGATGATACAACCATGTATGGTAGCACAGCTAAGGCAGTAAACGACTAAGTTCTCTCCGATTCTCTCTCCTCTGATCTTGAGCATGTGGTACAATGAGGAAAGGAGTGGCTGGTTACTTTTAATGCATCTAAAACCAAGCTTCTCTCTTTACACCATCAACGTTCTAATCCCCATCTGGCATCAATTGAAATAAATGGCTCTCGTCTTAGGGAGGCCTCATGTTTTGACAAGCTTCTGGGCTTGATCTTTACTCCTGATCTGAAATAGAACACGTACATCAAATCTGTTGCCAAGGCCGCTGGAAAAATGGTCGGATCGTTCTATCGATCCAGTAGATACCTCACTGCTGATGCAATTCTCTATCTATAGAAGAGTCAGGTACGTCCAAGGATGGAATACTGTTGCCAAATTTGGGCAGGAGCTGCTAGAAAGGACTTGTACTGCCTTGATAGAGTTCAAACTAGACTTTGTGGCCTCGTAGACGATGTCCTTTTCTCTTTGCTGCAACCTTTATCTCACAGAAGAGATGTTGTGAGTTGTTCTCTGCTTTATCGTTATTTTCATGGAAAGTGCTTGACTGAGCTTCAATCTATGGTATCCCCTCACAAAACTTTCACAAGAAACACTTGTCTAGCTGAAAACACTAGCAATAATTCCCCCCACTCTTTATCTGTGCCTAAACCTAAACGTAGATTGCATGAACAAAGCTTCTTTCTTAGAACTGCACATCTGTGGAATTGTCTTCCGTTTTCCTGCTTTCCAGCTGACTACAATATGGTTGTCTTCAAGTACAACATAAACAAGTTCTTGATGAGCCGTTTCACTTGTTAACAAATTTACCGAATTTCCATTACTAACGATTACTCTATAGTCCAATTGACTACTGTAAACTCTTAATGGTTATCATCGAGTGGTTTCTGGGCCTTGATAAGTGGTTATGCCTATGTAAAAAAAAAAAAAAGACATAAATAATGTATACAACGATTTCCAACCACTTGAGAGAAATTGAAAAGACAAACTTGATAAATGAGTGTCTCAGGAATTGAATGACAACTATAAGAAGTGTTGTTACGAAGTGTCATCTCTTTATTTATGTAACAAGAATGATTTGTTACTCGACCGGGTTGTGACTCGCGATGAAAAATGGGTTCTGTATGACAACCGGTGGTGCTCAGTGCTTAGATGTCGACAAAGCTCGATGTCACTTTCCAAAGCCAGAGCTGCACCAAAAGAAGGTCATGCTGATTGTTTGGTGGTCTGTGTCTCATCTATCACAGTTTTTTGAATACAGGCGAAACCATTACGGCAGAGAAATGCTGCCAACAAATGAATGAAATGCATCAGAAACTTCCACAACAACATCCAGCATTAGTCAACAGAAAAGGCCTAATTCTCCTCCACAACAATACCCGACCACACATAGTTATTAAACTGCGCCTGCAGAAGTTGAACGAATTAGGCTACAAAACTCTGCCTCATCCGCCAGACTCTCCAAACCTCTCACCTACCAACTACTACTTGTTCAAGCATCTTAACAACTTTCTGTATGAGAAATGCTTCAAAATCTTAAGCAATATCAAAAACGCCTTCAGCAATTCCATCGCCGCCAGAATGCAAGATTTTTATGTTATTGGCATAAATACACTTGTTTTGTGTTGGCGAAAGTATGTTGATTCTGATGGTGCTTATTTCGATCAAGAAATTTTTGTTTGAGATAGACATCTCGATATGTCCATCTTAATTGAAAAGTTAAAAACCGCAAGAATTTTCTTGTCAACCTGATAGAAATTTTAGTTATTATCACCTATAGTAAGAATTGAACCTGGAAGACTGTGACTTGTTACCTACCATCTTTAACTAGCACATCACAGATGCACGTAGACAATTTTAGTATGAGCGTATATTTTTAAAAGTTTTCTAGTCTCAAGGGTTTCGTAGTAACTGATTGCAATATCCTTTGTTTGAAGTGAATGAAAAACAAACAAAAAATTTTTAAATGCTAGACTGAGAAGAAAGTTTTAATTTTGGTTCCAAGAGAGAGCGAGAGAGAGATAGAGAGAGAGAAATAGAGAGAGAGAAATAGAGAGATATAGAGAGAGAGAAGGAAAGAAAGAGAGAGAGAAAGAGAGAGAGATGTATTTTCAAATAAGTTTTCGCTATCATACCTTCATTTCATATATCATTTTAAAGAAAGCTTTTCGTTCCACCTAATCGTTTAAATTACAATCGTTTTAAAACAATTATGTTTTCTTTAAGAACATTGAATACAAGATGGAAAAAAAAAGCAAATTCGCACAATTTTCTTATTTCAATTCAAGCTAGGCCGAAAACCTGCTGAAACAGCTCACAATATCAACGAAATGTTTGACACAGCAACCACTACTGAACGCACAGCACAATGGTGGTTTTAAAAATTTTGCTGATAGTTACATCGGCTGAAAAAACTAAACAAAATTGTATAGGTATAAAAGTTATCTGTCCCTGACAATAGGATACAACCAGAGTAACCTCCCCTGATTTCTATAAATACCAAACACACAGGTGCAACCATTGGTATTTTTATGTTGAGCTCACCACGAGCCGGAAGGATACAATATCCTGCGCTACGAACGGATTTTCACTGTAAAGGCTCAGATGCATAGGCTTGGGTGAGAGATGCAACCGGTGCTGATCCCTTTGGCATTACCTGTAGTCGAGTTCGTCTCCGTCGTCCGCTCACTAATTCCACCTTTGAATCAGCTTCCAAAATGTCAACTGGGCCGGTTTGAAAGATAGACTGCACTCAACAACGGTGTTTTCTTAACATAGAATAATTATTGCTTTCAACTTCACAAATAGCGGATACACAACTGGCTAAGTCATACAACAGGGTCTGGCGGTTTTTAACAAAGTACTTCACTTGTCTATCGTCAATATACTGGGAAGAAAAAGTTCACAGAGGTGCGTGTATCGGAAAAGTGGGAGCTGGCAAGATGCATGGCAAAGTGAGTGTGTTCCGATCTTTACTTCACATTTTGTCAATATCGGTTGATTGCAACCCCTCTTCTCCTAATATGCCCACGAGTGATGATCAACCAATCAGCAGTCGCGCTCTTGTTTCGGGGGGGGGGTCCAGTAATGTCCCACTGAACTCTGAACGTAGAAGAAAAAATAGAATATAAAAAAAAGACCGACCTTTACAACTATTGAAGAAAAAAAAAAAAAAACAAGGTTTTGTGTTTTAACCCCCCCCCCCGGCCAACAATTCCAAACTAAATTACCAGTCAATAAAGGCAATAAATTTTCACACGCCAGGAAGGGCGGTTGTCACGGTCAATTACCACTCAACCATGACCTGTTTGATGGTCTTCTATCAACAGATGATTATTATTTTGGTCCTGCCTAAACACCAGGCCCTGTGGATCAGCGACTTTTATAGTCTGTTCTTTGCTCAGCCACTTGACGTTGGTTAACCCTTGGTGGTCTATCGATCAACATAAGTGTCCAGCTTTCCTGCTTAGCAATTATTTTTATGACTTTCATTCCGGCATAGATACTCTTTGGCTATCCATTCTTGTGTGTGTGTGGGGGGGGGGGGAGAGATCATTTTGATTATCTATTAAGAGAACAGATTTATTCTTTTCATCATCATCACTATCATGATTAGAATTTAAACATTCGAATACTCCTGAATTCGTGTCAATGGGACCACCCAGACGACAGGCTGTTTCTTAATCCACTAGGAAGGTCCCACCGGTATTGTCCGTACCCCCCCCCCATCGGGTCACACTTGCATCTTACAAAAACCAATTTTGAAATTTTTTAGTTTCAATAATTATTTAAAAAATTTTTTTTTTTTTTTAAACTGGAATCACCATTTATCAAGACCCGGAGGCCACTCGAGGATAAGGGTTATTGGGTATACATTAGTCAATGTGATTATAGCATAGTAAACATAAGTCGTGGAAATTTTGTAATTTGGATTACTTAGGGGGAACGGTTCATCAAGAACTTGTTTACGTTTACTTGAAGACAGATTGTAGTCAGCTGGAAAGCAGGCACACAGAAGAGAGTTCAAAAGACATGCAGTTCTAAGAAAGGAGCTTTGTTCATGGAATCTGCATTTGGGTTTAGGCACAGATAAAGAGTGTGGCAAATTATTGAGAGTGGTATTTGCTAGACGAGTGTTTTCATGAAAGTTTGGTGAAGGGGGACCATAGATTGAAGCTCAGACGATCACTTGCCATAAAAATAACGATAAAGCAGAGACAGGCTCACAACGTCTCTTCTGTGGGAAAAAGGTTGCAGAGAAGAGAAAAGGGCATTCCCCACTGTGCTACAAAGTCTATTTTGAACTTTGTCAAGGCAGGATAAGCTGCTTCTAGCAGCTCCTGCCCAGATGTGGCAACAGTACTCCATCATTGGATGTACCTGGCTTTTATATAGGTAGAGAATTGCATCAGGAGTGAGGATCCTACTATTTTTCCAGCGACCTTGGCAATGGATTTGATATATGTGTTCGATTTCAGATCGGGAGTAAAGGTCAAGCCCAGAAGCTTGTCAAAACATGAAGCCTCCCTAAGACGAGAGCCATTCATTTCAATTGATGCCAGATGGGCATCAAAGCGTTGATGATGTATAGAAGTTTGGTTTTAGATGCATTAAAAGCAACCAGCCACCTCTTTCCCCATTTGTGATGTAATCATACTTGGGCTCTCTTTTATTGTGATAAGTGTTTCAGTGTGAGCAGGTATGGTATAATAAATTATGGAGTTTATCTATTTTATTTTTACATTCATCATATTTTGCTTTGGTTTTGATACCCCCAAATTCGAAGCTATCTTTTTACAACCCTTCCTTTTCATAACATATCATACTTTCATAAATCCGAGTCCATTTTCTGTAGCCTGTTTTTGAACCCAGTCAACGACGGGTACTTTTGCTAGTATATATATATATATATATATATATATATATATATATATATAAGTAATTATATATATATATATTATCATTATTAGCTGAAGTACTTGTATTTCATATATTTGAATATTCTGTCCTCATACATAATTATCTTATTGATTAAATGAAACATTAATTCAAAATGGCTTCTTTTTCCATATTCCCCATAAGGTAGGAGCAGTAGGTACGTTTTATTTTATTAAAGTCTCGCTCTTTTCTAGTTTAATCTTTTTTGTTTTAGTTATTCTTTCAAAATATGATGTAAGAATTGCAATTATTATTTCATATCATAGTGCATATCTGAAAACAGTTAAATCTACTTTCGTTTTAAGTATTTAATGTACAATATATTTAAAGATGACATTAGTAATCTATTCTGTTAATGAAATAATAAAAATTTAGTTTCAAGCACTGAACACTGGTAGATGTAGCTTTAGCGTTAATTTTGAAGGACCTCTGCATAAACAACATTTTAGATGTGACATGTAACAGCTGTTAAAATGTAGAGTTTTCACGACTTCCAATGCGTGAGCAACCAACATACAACTGGCCATGAGAAAAGCAAGGTGTCTGAAGGTTAAGTCCAACAATTTTGAGGCTTTGTCTTTGAGCTTTATTTATAGACGTGACAAAGAAAGTCTTATTAGGAATTGTAAACGCTTGAACATGAATGGCATGTCAGAAGGAATAAGGGGAATTAACACAGTTTCACCTTTAAAAATTCTCAAAAATGGCTTCCAGAACATTAGTTTTCAAAGATTTTATTGCTAACCGTGTGCCATTGCACAGTTTAGGTGGATTAAGATTTCTTAATGATAAAACTGTAACTCTTTCCTTCAATATCAAGTTATGATGTGGCATTCCAGGCAGTTGTAGTGAATTCTAAAGGAAATTCTACTGCCTGATTGTCATTAATAACACAATAAATTCATTGATAACTCTTGCAAAAGATTATAATTTATCATATCAACAGCATCATTTCTAGGGGCCAAGATTGCTCTTTCACAAAGCCATCCAACATCATCGAAATTTTTAGCAATATTCCGGAAAAACTTTAGTCATCAGGTCATCAACTGAATTTACCGCCTGGCCACACAGTAATTTGTGCAATTGAAGATTTTTCTGATTACTGATACTTATCAAAGACATTCCAACTGAAGATCTCTATTCAATGTTATTGAACCAGTGCCAATGAAAAGAAGGTGATTTGAGAAAAGTGCTATAGACTGATCATCAAATAAATATTCTCCAAACTGAAAACCAAAAACGTGGTTATCACGCAGTATTACAGAAGTTCCGGATAATGTTATCAAAGCTTTTACACATTCTGCAAAGTTGATGTCTAAGTAAGCCTAGTAAAATAATAAGAGGGTTTATATTAAAGTCGCCTTTATTGTCTTTGAATGTAAATCTAAAAGTTTGCTATCTCATCATTTCTCTAGGTTTTTGAACATAAACTTATTGAGTTAGCTGAGCGATTAATTTTAATATCACATCGAGAGATGAATTTACTAAATTTTAGTGAATTCGTCAAAATAGCTATACATATATTTTATATTATCTATGTATTAATATAAGTGATAATTTGTGAGAATAGATCATGAGATTTTCTTCCTTTTCAATTTAGCCATACATCAATTTAGTTTCAGCATTTGTTTGATATATAAACCACTTATTGCAGACTATAACGTTCCTTTTTTAGCATTCTAAAGGTAACTTATAGTAATATCATAATTAAATATTAATAATATAAAGTTATGGTATAGGATGATTTCAGAATACAACATAAAAAAAATAGAATTATACTGACAATATTGTAATGACTTGGCAACTGTGTCTTGGCATTTCTACCGGCACAGGGTGGATGAACATACACTATATAAAATTTATTGTTTTTGAGCAAATTTAAATTTTATTGAATTTCGTTTAAAAATAACGGGCAAGAGAACTTTGTTTGTTTAAATGATTGCTTTTGTGTTAACCTTTCATTGGTTGATTTGAGTCTGGTGGCATGTATCTCATAAAATGCTATAAAAAAATATATGATGCTTTATGCATCGATTTTCATCATTTACTTCAGCAGTGCTCAATACATGAATAGACTTGGGTAGTATGTTATAAAAGTATATGGCAATTAAGCTACACAGAATCTTCCACGTTTCGTCCCTGTAAGGAATCGTCAGACTAAAATGTATCTATATGTCTCCCTCTCCCTATATATATATATATATATATATATATATATATATATATATATATAATTTGAGGTTGCTATTTTCCAAAGGTAGGTTAACCAGTGAAATATAACGAGGTTCATACGAGAGTGCTCAATACAGAAGTAGAGCAAGGTCTCTAGTTGGTAAATACTGGTAGACCGAAACATGCTCATGACTGTGTAGCAACAAACTACTGCTTATGTAAAGACAAATGTGTGTATATATATATATATATATATATATATATATATATATATATAATTTGAGGTTGCTATTTTCCAAAGGTAGGTTAACCAGTGAAATATAACGAGGTTCATACGAGAGTGCTCAATACAGAAGTAGAGCAAGGTCTCTAGTTGGTAAATACTGGTAGACCGAAACATGCTCATGACTGTGTAGCAACAAACTACTGCTTATGTAAAGACAAATGTGTGTGTATATATATATATATATATATATATATATATATATATATATATATATAATTTGAGGTTGCTATTTTCCAAAGGTAGGTTAACCAGTGAAATATAACGAGGTTCATACGAGAGTGCTCAATACAGAAGTAGAGCAAGGTCTCTAGTTGGTAAATACTGGTAGACCGAAACATGCTCATGACTGTGTAGCAACAAACTACTGCTTATGTAAAGACAAATGTGTGTATATATATATATATATATATATACAATAGCATCCAAAAGTTAACGAAGGGTCGATCATTTTTATTGAGTGGCTTCTAACTTTATCAATGAAAAAGGAAAAAACAAATTTTGGTGAATTTTCCAATGTTTAATGATGGTAGTTAAATAAAAAATTTTTTTTTTTTTTTTTTGATTTTGAATACATATAAATGATTTTATTTAAATTACAGTCGTCCAAAATTTAAGAGACGGGGAAAATTAATACAAACTTTAGCAATTTTAATAAAAACTTAACAAAATGTTGAAAAAAATCTATACAATAAAAACAGCTTATTTGTGAGCATTATGATGAAAAAACAAAAAAAAAGACCATATGCTAAAATATTGAACAGGTCTAAAAGTGTTGTTTTTCAGGTTATTGAAAATAGAAAAAAAAAGGTTTACCATTGACTGAAAAGAAAAAAATGGGGCTGACCCCGAATAACAACTAAGAGGGAGGATAGAAAAATCACTTGATCATCTCGTTCTGATCGTTTTAAAACTGTGGCTTCGATATCCCGGAATTTTACATCCGAAACTGGACAAAAAATTTCCAGAAAAATGATCTCACGAAGATTAAATAAAGTTTAATTATTTTCAAGAAGTCCATGCTCAAAGCCTTTAATTTCTATTAAAAATAAAAAGGCCAGATTGTTATTCTCTGAAAA
This sequence comes from Euprymna scolopes, assembly GCF_053919585.1. Taxonomy (NCBI): domain Eukaryota; kingdom Metazoa; phylum Mollusca; class Cephalopoda; order Sepiida; family Sepiolidae; genus Euprymna; species Euprymna scolopes. Next base: position 105,925,260 of record NC_136503.1, read on the forward strand.
ACATTTGTTTTGGGAAGAAAAAATGGGAAAAGATTCATTTTAGTGATGAATCTAAATTCACTCTTTTCGGATCAGACAAAAGACCACATGTCAGGAGAAAAAAATGGAGAAAGACTGTCCCATAAGTGCGTTAAAAGTACAGTAAAATTTGAAGGGGGTTAGTATAATGGTATGGGGCATGATATCATCAAAAGGAATTGGCCCCTTTGTGAGAATTCATAGAAAAGTAAATGCCCAAATGTACAGAGAATTGATTAGAGAACATGTGATTCCTAATATATATTATTCCTTAATTGGAATTCATTCACAACAACTAATAAAGATGAGAATAATAGTTCGAAATAAAAATAAATTAATATATAATGCTCATCTCAAAAATGAATTCCAATTAAGGAATAATATATATATATATATATATATATATATATATGTATATATACATACACCAATCGGTACGAACCCGACTATAGAAGATCAGATAAATAAACGTGGATTTATAAGATCAAAGAATCCAACCTTGATCGCCTTTTGGGGTCCGTGGCGCAGTTGATAGAGACGTTGAATCTCTACAGTTCCAGATGAACATTGTCTGAAGATAGCGGTTTCAATCCCACCCAAAGTGTGCCAGAGGTTAATTGGCCAAAATGTGGTGAGACGACAACAACTACGGATGGCAGTGATGGCTGAGAATGCAGTTAGGAGATTCGAAGTTCCTATCCGTCGCGGTTACCACCTGACGAAGGCCAGAGGAATAGTTGGCCGAAACGTTGTGAATAAACAAAACCAATAAAAGATCAAAAACAACAACTAATAAAGATGAGAATAATAGTCCGGAATAAAAATAAAGTAATATGTGATTCCTAATCTTTCTGTTTCTGATATCTTTATGCAAGACAGCGCACCGTGCCATAAAGCAAAAATAGTTTTAGAAGAGCTAAATAGATTCAATATTTGCATTATGGATTGGCCAGCTCAGAGACCCGACCTGAATTAAATTGAAAATGTTTGGAAAATTATTGGTGATAAGATCACAGTACCCCCCCCCCAAATCTTGATTTATGGGAATGTATAAGAAAATCCTGTAATTATACTCCCCTATAACATGTGAACGATTGGTTCTGTCTTGCAGCAAAAGATGTCATAGTGTGATTGAAAACAAGGGGCTTTTCACTAAACACTGAAAGGATTCTTTGCTTTTCATTAATAATTTTCCACCATTCCTTAACTTTTGGACGCCAGTAATTTAATTAAATTTGTTTATATGTAAAAAAAATTAATATGTATTCAAAATCAAAAATAAAATATTTTTTTTTTATTTAACTACCATTATTAAACATTGGAAAATTGACCAACATTTTTTCCCCCTTTTTCATAGATAAAGTTAGAAGTCATTTAAAAGAAAATGATCGACCGTTCTTTAACTTTTGGACGCTATATAGTAATAAGTTATGAAAATATATATGGCAATTAAGCTACACAGAATATTCCTCATTTCATCCTCGTGAGAATTCGTCAGGCTTATGAAATGCAAAATATACTGAGTAGCTTAATTGCCATATATCTCGAGAGTAGGAGACATATAGATGCATATTATCTTCTTATATTAATTCATGTCATTAAATGAAATAGTTATATGCATATATATATATATATATATATATATATATATATATATATATATATATATATAACGTGGGTTTAAAGAATTCGGGTGAATTTTATATAGGACTTTATCAGGATATATGAAGCTCAACAAACAAACTCCTATATTTATTTTATTTGTCTAAAATTTATTATTATTTATTATATTTGTGTGTGTATTCAGGTAATATTGTTACATTTAAAGAAATAGTGCTAAAAAACACAATTGATTATAACTTTTTCAATTCATCTAATGGCCTGTTTGTGCTAAAATGATATATATATATATATATGTTATGAGGAGCATATATATATATATATATATATACTAGCAAAGTCCCAACCTAAAACCTTTAACCATGACCTTGAAAAATAGTGTGTACTATCCCTGGGTCGGAGACCATTATCATGCCAGGGTTGGTCATGATATAAACATAGGCTATGTCCTTAGCTTCGAAAAATGGGGTGCATCATCCTTAAGTGGAGGATCATCATCATGCCAGGTTTGGTCATGATCGCTCCAGTGGTGTGGGCTATGGGAGAGTGTATATATATATATATATATAGGCTATAACCTTGACCTTTGAACTTAACCTTGAAAACTGGTGTGCGACATCCGTCATAATGTCATGATTGGTCCAGTGGTGTGGGCTGTAGGAAAGTTGTACACACAAACATTTCTAAAATACAATTTTGATGTTAGGCTTAATAAAGGTGTTAACTTTGGTCATAATCGAACTGTTCTTTCTTTACTTGAAATCTTTTTGATTATCGATTTTTTATATTCATTGGAAGCATTCTGATACAAAACCTATCTTAGAACATTGTCAGACAACCAGAAGATATCTCACTACTGATGCAATTCTCTATCTATATAAAAGCCAAGTACGTCCAAGGATGGAATACTGTTGCCATATCTGGGCAGGAACTGCCAAAAACAGCCTATCATGCCTTGACAGAGTACAAAATAGACTTCGTAGTTTAGTGGGGGATGCCCTTTTCTCTACCCTGAAACCTCTCTCCCACAGAAGAGACGTTGCGAGCCTATCCTTGTTTTATCGTTATTTTCATGGCAGGTGCTCGTCTGAACTCCAATCTCTGGTCCCCCCTCGCCAATCTTTCACGAAAAACACCCGTCTAGCTGAATCCACTGTGAAAAATTTCCCCCACTCTATATCTGTGCCTAAATCAAAACGCGGATTCCATGAACAAAGCTTCTTTCTTAGAACTGCACACCTGTGGAACTCTGTTCCGTCTGTCTGCTTCCCTCCGGACTACAACTTGGATGTCTTCAAGTCCAATGTTAACAAATTCCTAATGAACCTTCCCCCCTAATTAAACACTCATCAAATCTCCACACTAACGTAATGTACTTGCAATAACCCTTATCCCTTAGTGGCTTCCGGGCCTTGATAAGTGGTGATCACTGTGTAAAAAAAAAAAAAAAAAAAAAAATTTGTATAAATTAAAAAAAAAAATATAGACTCAGCCGTTTCAGAGTCCATAGGGGATGAACTCACAGACTCAAAGTGGATTATATATATATATATATATATATATATATATATATATATATATATATACTAGCAGGGAGACCTAACGTTGCACGGGATTTAATGATGATATTTCACACTCCCATATTTTTATTATCAAAATCGATGGAATTTCCCATTTTTCAATTAAATCGATTGCCTGCTCTAGTTGGGGACCCATCGTGGTGCACAGAGAGAAAGCTTCACATGCCTCCCTGCAGTGACTTAGTCCAAAATATAGTGTATTCTACATTGCACTGTAGAAAATGTACTATTTTATAAAAATAGTTTTATATATGCTGGCTTGAATTAAAGTTTAAAATGCAAAAGTCAAGTATCATGCTTCAATTGTGCTCTAAACAGAAACATTCATTTCGAACGCATCCCTGTCATATCAAAGAACCTACTGTTGATTTTATATGCCTGGCCTGACTGCTTGTTCGGTGATAATGGCTTGAATGTAAGTTTATGAAAAAGTCAAGTATCATGGTCCAATTATGCTTTAAACAGAAACATTAATTTCGAACTCACCCCTGTTATATCAAAGAACCTACTGTTGATTTTATGTCGGGCCTTTCGGCTTGTGTGGTAATAAAACTGCTCAAATACACTTGTGATGTTAGGCTGTGTAAGGTGTTAACTTTGGTCAAAATCGCCTGTTTATTCTTTCATAAGATTTTTCTGATTATCAATACTTATTGAAGACATTCCAATATAAAACCTATCTAAGAACACTGCCAGGCACATAAATACCTTCGTGTGAAATTTCATAAAAATCGGTCCAGCCGTTTTAGAGTCCATAGGGAACGAACACCCGACATTGCCTGGTCACACAACACTCTTAGACATGATATTTTAATTTATGCAGATTGTGTATGTATTCTTATAGAATCAATCTTCTATTAGGAGGAATAATTTGTTCGGTGGACTAATTCGCAAAAAGGTTTAAAAATAATAATGATAATGTTGCTCATCAAATTCTTTCTTTGTTTGTTTACAATATCACGTCAGCTGATATTTGAGTTTGATGATGAATGCCCTGGGAGAGTCACTTCTGATTAATGTTTAGTTTTAAAATATGCAAATGAAGAAATGATTTGCGGCGATTTTAAATGGTATCGCTGCTTTTACTGTTAATTGAATTCATTAACAAGAAAAAAGTTCAAATAAAATAGTGAGGTACACCCGGGCTTGAACACAGGGTCATTTGACCTGTAATTGAATGCTCTATCACTGAGCTATTTCTCAAGAAAAAAAAAAAACAAAAAAAAAAAACAAAAAAAACTACACATTTATTGCTAAGAAGAAGAAACGGGTTTGTATTACTGTACACATAGATTCGAAAAAGTTGTCAAAAAAACAAATATATAACAAATAAATGTTATCAAAGGCAAGATAAGTTACTTTTCTACCTAACTGGATATATTTTTTGTGTTTTTATTCAATGTAACATGTTTATTCAGCTCGAAAAACATGCAGTGTTTACCGATGTATTGAAAAATTCAAAATGGCGCCCGACTCTCTCTCGAAGAGGGTAAGCTTGGGAAAAGGTATTATAAATAATAAACTAGACAAAATACTGTTAGAAATTCGCTCAATATATGTTACCGTGACATAAGTTGACATATATTCGGTGTTTTTTAAATAGTATTTTATCTAGTTTATTATTTATAACACCTTTTCCCACACTTACCGTGTTAAAGAGACAGTCGGGCGCCATCTTGAATTTTCCAATACATCGGTAAACACTATATGTTTTTCGAGCTGAATAAACATGTTACATTGAATAAAAACACAAAAAATATATCCAGTTTGGTAGAAAAGTAACTTATCTTGCCTTTGATAACATTTATTTGTTATATATTTGTTTTTTGACAACTTTTTCGAATCTATGTGTACAGTAATACAAACCCGAAGAAACAATTTGCTGAGATTTTATAATTTCCCTCGGGCGGTGTAACGTAAAATATTCCCCTGTAAAAATTCTGCTTTTTATATAAAAGAAGAAGAAAGACCATTTTTAAGATTGCATTTTTTCGATACTTATCGGATGAAATCCTGTAAAAAACATATCTAAGAACACTGCCAGACATATAAATTAGCTTTGTGTGAAATTTGCAAAAGGTAGGTTCAGCCGTTTCGGAACCTATGAGGAAGGAACTCACATACACAAAGTGACTTTGTATATATATATATATATATATATATATATATATATATATATATATATATACAATAAAATATAAAGTTTCCATTTATAAATCTATGTCTCTGGGTCGTCATCGTGCTGTTTTCAAAATGGAGATTGAATAAGTTTAGAAATAACAAAAACTGAAATATTTACATTAAATATTCAAAAGGAAGGCATGATACGAAACTTCCCTGCGGCTTATTGACGTTTTGACTCTATCATAAGGAAAAGATAATAAATACAATTAAAGCAAGAATCCTTTTCTATCTGTTTTTTTTTTTTTTTGGTGTGTGTGTGCAGGGGGGGGGGGTTAAAACTGCACTCAAAGAAACATTGTAAAGATGCAATTTACTTTTTCGGAACTTCCGTACATATAGAACCAGCAGACACAATGACTTTTGCCTTTTGTTGAAAATAATAACCAAATGGAAACACAGAAATCTTTGATTTCGATGTTAAAACATAAAATATTAAGAGATGTCAAGATGACTTATTGCTATTTCCACGATAGGTGCTCGACTCGGCTACAATGTACCTCCCTTCTTCCTGTAAAACCTTCACAGCAAGAAAAAGAACTAATCCGGCTAGGGATTTTTATCCTGGGCCTACAAAATCAACAGAGATTAGACCATTTCTGTAACGACCTAGTCTCTATGTCCGCCTATGTCAAGTTTATATATATTGAGTGAGTTTCTAACAGTATTTTGTATAATTTTGTAGCTTGAACTCGTTTTCCCAAACTTACCGTGTTTAAATAAAAGCCCGTCGCTATTTGTCTTTTTCAAATACATCGATAAATACTGTATGATTTTCGAACCGATTACGCATTTTAAAGTGAGTAAAACCACTAACACCTTTTCTAGATAGGTAGAAGAGTAACTTATCTTGCCTTTGGTAACATTTGATATACATTTGTTTTTTTGAATCTATGTGTACAGTAACACAAACCCAAAAATGTTGTTGTTTTCTTATTTAAAAACAAAAATGCCCAATAAAAATAATATAGTTATGAAAATGTCAATTGTTTATTAAAACGTTTGTAAATAAAAAAAAAAAATGCATCCTACATTAAAAAAAAAATATCTTATTGGCGAAAAATCCGAACAATTCGATTTTTTGTTTGTTTATAAATGTAGAGTGCGAAGGTCAAGGTCAACAGGTGTTGACCGAAAGTTGTCGCTTTTGTGCCTCCGATCTCCTGGGGTTCTTTTATACCCTATATGTTCCAAAATAAAAAAAAAGAAAAAAAAAAAAGAAAAGGAAAAAAGAACAGGAAAGACAAGAGATGAGGTAAAAAGGGAAGGAAAAAGAAAAAAATAAATCAGGATAAAAACAAAGAAAAGAAAGGAAAACAAAAAATGGAAGAGAAAAAAAAAAGTCTATCAGAAAGTTATTTTTAACAATCAGAAAAGAATTTGTATAATATATTTTTTGTTGCTTGTTTTTCTGTCTAGAAAGGGTGGAGTTGTAAAAAAAAACAAAAAAAAAAACAAAAAACAAACAACAGCAACAAAAAAAAAAAAATAAATAAAAAATAAAAAAGGAAACTAAAATTTTCTATGAATTGTACTGAAAAAGAAAAGGATATTTTTTTTTTTTTATAATTCGTTTGATTCACTTGTTGAGATGATCGTGGAGGCGCTGTAGACAACAGCAACAACAACATAATATCACCCCCACCCCCACTTAACGACGTAGGTATTTCCAGACATCTTCATCTTCTACATTTATTCACTCCAGCTTCTTTGGCAAAGAAAAACAACCAGAAGAATTGCCAAGGATAACGATGATGCCCGTCTATCGTAACCGATAAAGACCACGAACATCACTGGTTTGTAGTTGATTGGGTTTATTGGGTCCGCAGATGACTTGTCAGGCCAATGCAGGCTTGAAAGTATCGTCCACAGGTGAAGAAGCACCTATGATCAGCATCAGTCGTTGAGATGCTTGTGGAGTATGCACTTCCTTCTCTTCTCATCCAAACGGTTTGTCTCTGATTCCATAGGCCCTCTGTTGATCAAACTACGTCACTCACACCCGTTCCTTGCTAGCACCTCTCGCGATTCGGTGAGTATGCCTAAGACTTTGAGGTACACCTTTAGAGTGTCTTTGAAGCGTTTCTTCTGGCGGCCTACACGCGTTCTTCCACTCAAAGTTCACCATGCAAGAGCTGCCTTTGGAGGCGCTCATCTGACGTACGTGCGACATGTCCAGTCCAACGAACCTGGGACTTCTGAAGCAACGTGAAGATAAATATTAATTTGGTCCTTAATTTTCCTGTTTATTTTCCATCACGTTAATACCCATGTAACGGACTGTTTTTTCCCCTGATTTTTAAAAAAAGTTTTAACTTTAAACAGGGTTATTTATGAGATTTATTTTCCCGTTCGTTTTATCCCATCTTTTATTTTTCCATCGGGTAGCCATGCTCTTTTTTTATGCTTGGCCCTTGCTCAATATCCTTACTACACCACCTCTCCACACCCGGGCAACACCAGGTACTCCCGCTAGTCTATTATAGAAATCTCAAACGTCGGTTTGCTTGTGTGTTCGTATGTCTGCTAAAAACTTTCGTCAGCCATATCGGACCTGGTCGAAACCAGTACCATTTGAAAGAACGATACCTCGGACACATAATATGCGAAAATTAGAAAAAAAATTGATTTTGTGGTGTTCAATTAAACCATTTCTTACAAGGCGGGGGGAGGGTCACTTTTCGTGTCGCGATTTCTACAATTCATGCACGAATAGCAAACTGAAAGTATGTTTAGCAACGTTGTTTTGCAGTGTCATGACATCATAAGTCGTCATGGCCGTGACAGCTAGCACGTTAGCTTTTTTTCCTTTCTTTTCCTCTTTCACGTTTCAAGTTCAAACCCAGCTGCCGTGGCATTTTTTTTTTTTTTTTACAGTCGCACAGGCACTCACTGCTGTTTCGATTGAAAGAAAAATTGTTTTAATTCATTTCTTTTTAGAGGGAAGGATTCTCTTCATATCTCTTCTGCCGATATATTTGGTGGGGAGGTTGTTCTTGTTCTTTTTTGTGAGGGGGGTATCGATGAAAATGCTCAATATTCTTAGTATAGTAGCTGTGTCCAAACCGAACTTCATGTCCACCCGGCCAACGCCGGGTATCCATGCTAGTCTTCAATATAGGCGATACTAAGAAGACAATTAAAAATTGTCAAATCAAGGAGAAGCTTTCTCAGCCATATCTAACCTCTAACAACATATCAGGAAGAGACCAGACTACAGTTTTGAATGGCGTCTCTTTCTACTGACATGGGAATTTGCATTTTGGCTCCAGTGGAAAACACTCAACCGCCTGAGAACAGGAATGGGGCGATGACCAGATGAGGTTACAAAACTGACCCAACCATCTGAAAAATTGAAGAGGAGGATATGATGCATTGTTCGCCCTCTATTTTGCAGCTTAAAAGATCTTACAAAATACAACCATTACGCAAAGGACGGCATAAAAAAACATAGGAAATATAGGTTATATGATCACATGCTTTCCAAAACATGCAAATAAAGAATTAAAAATTACCTGAGACTTTTACTCAGCCATGGCTGATGAAATGAAAGCAACCTACCTGTTAAGGGTTTTTAAAATGGATGTTGTTTGTGAAATAACCACATAAAAAATGATATAAGAACTCAGTGGAAGGTTCAAAGGATTTTAACAAGGTATGATTGAGATCTACTTCTCTTTGTGTGTGTGTTTGCATGTCTGCGGAAAACTTTTCACAGATGCATCAGACCATTACAAAATCGATATCGTAAGAAAGATCAATCTCTCGGATGAAAAATATCTAAAAATTGGCTAAAAAGATTAATTATATTTTAGTCAACTTGACTGTTTTTTTTTGCTTTGTTTTTTTTTTTTTTTGGAAACAATGACACGAGAACTCAGTGAAACGTTTAACGGATTTATTTAACAAGTTACGATTGAGATTTCGATAATTTTTTAGATGAGATGTGAATGCTTGTGTTATGTTGATTAATCGGACTATTATTCTCATCTTGGATGTTATTAGCACAACGTTTCGGTCGTTGCAACCTGCGACCTTCTTCGGGTGTTGAAAACATGCTTCCTTTTCTCTACTAAGAAAAAGAGGGTTGGCCCTGCATTACGATTGAGATTTTGATAATTTTAATTAATGACTGTGCAAAGATAAAAGTGTCTTGTTTCATTTTTCTTCAATCAAAGTTCTCAGAAATCAAGAGACCCCTTCCATGGGCTAACACGTCATCTCTATACGTTCAAATATTCCAATAAAGTTCTTATTTACCTATAAACCACTGAGTTAGTACAGAAATTTAGAATATAATTTTCCTCTCCCCATTTATGTTATAGAATATCGTTCTTGTGGTCTCTTGGTCTTACTAGATTCCAGAACAAGAATTCTTTTAGTCTGGTAGATATCCAGCTTCATGCTATTACTTGAGGTAACATGATTTGGAGAAATGGCACCATTCCTCATAAAAGCCTGTGTTGGTTCGTCATATTGAGGAAATCTTATTTCAGCAGTGAATACTACGGGATTTTGAATATTTAGTCAGGATTTATTTATAGGAAAAAGTATCCCCATGCCAGTTTGTTCTGGCAAACTCCTGTACAGAGAGACCCTAGACACTCGAGGATAGTGTCTAGTAGGCATTCAAGTTCTCTCCTCATCTGGGAGCTGCATATGTATCTCAAAGTGTCATGGCCGACCTCACTACTTTTACTATCACATCCAAGGACGATCACTTGTTAGTCAAAGGGAAATACAGTAGGACCCTGGAATATGGCATTAAAAATTAGTAACAAAATACAATACAGTATATAATACCCATGTAATCAAATAACATTATAGATAACACAATTAGGTGAGGCAAATACCGTAACCTATACTTCCCTGGCCTTCTTGGCCCGGGATCAAAGATCAAAGATCAAAGCATAGTATCTGATCAGGTAGATGCTGCACCAAAGACCATATGTGGGGGTAACTCCACATATCAGACCGTTGCTCTTGTAGCAATCAGTTATTGGTCAATGTTCATACCAATTGTCACTATCCAACTCCCCCAGCCCCTCGGAGGAGCTGATCCCCCCTCTCACCCCTCCCCTTTCTCTCCACATTAAAAAACGGCCTTGTGCCTAATTTACTCAGTGGGGAAGCAAATAAATACATATTTTCTTGGCCTTATAAAAAATAAAATTTTCAATAAATTTAAGGATAATAAGTAGGGCCGTCCCTAAAGTAAATAGGGTAGGGGTGATGGAGATTTAGGTAAAATGTACGATAGACAATGGTGATCAACGACTTCCTTTTTCTCCCACATTTTTGATAGCCTTGTGCCTGATTTTGATGATGACGCATATTTATGTATCCAAGCTCCTTCCAATTTTGAAAGTTGTAGGAAATAAATAATTTCAAAACCTTGTCGAATTATGTTACCTGTTTTTTTTCTTTTTACTTTTCTTCATCCCCCCCCCACACACACTTGATTGTAATGGCTACTATTTATGATCGTGTCTAACAGGGCATAATTCAAGTTGACACTCAACGGCATAATTCATGCTGGCACATCGGTTCCTGTTAGATCACCAAAGTTAAGCAATGTTGAGTCTGGTCATTACTAAAATGGGTGACCATTTGGGAATTCTAGATGATATATGTGCTCTCTGCTTATCTCAGCATTGTTTCTAGTTGTCTAGCACTTCTTCTCACTTTCAACGTTTCGGCCGATGTAACTCCCCCTCTTCTTCAGGTGTATCTTTTTTAACTTGGGAATCTTTATGTAAAACTTGGGGGCTTATACTGAATTCTGAACTGAAACCTTTATTCAATACATGACGGTAAATTGTTCTCGTTCTATTAGCCTCGATTGGTTAGCGGCATTAATTAGTACACCATTCTTAGTTATCATACCTATACCTTGTACTATAACGAGATGGCACTCATGCTAAGCATGTTAAACTCGCTTCCAGCAAAAGAGGAAGTTTTATGGAAATGTCAAATTTACATGCAATCACTTATACATCCTCGTTAAGGAGAGATGATGGACAATGTTAGGTTTTTGCAATTCTTTTAGAGAGGTGTCAACGTCCTCCTACATACAGCGCCTGGTATTCTCAAATGGTCACTCAACTGGAACTGACCAAACTCAACGTTGCTTAACTTTGGTGATATAATGAGAACCAGTGTGTTAACATGATTATATGTCAGGAATCCGATATCCTCAGACAGCCTGATTTTATAGCACCAGGGATGATGATGATGATGATGATGGTGCTGTCTGATGAAATGAAATATCCAATTTCAAAGCGGCAGATTGCCCAATGGATAAAATAAATTATCTTTTTTTGCTTCAGCATATTTAATTTCCATAAAACCGGGGAGGGGGTGGTTTGCCAGTCACCTTCAAAAGACTATTTCTACTATCAAATTCTTCACTATTCTTCTGACTCGGGCAACATACAGCAAGCAATTAATTAGAAAGAGAAGTTCAACAAATCTCAAAACGCCCATGAAACGAAAGTGGCCGCTTTGATCATCCATAACATTTTTTTTTATATCGCTAGTACCTTAACATCTTGGATCTTTTTGAACATTTGTGAATCCCCCCCCCCCAATATCAAGTCCTCCCTCTTCTACAAAGACACTTGTCTGAAGCAAAGGTCATCGACAACTTCACTTAAAAGAACCATGATATGAGATTTTAGTTCTTGCGACGAAAATTTCAGAAATTGTAATACTGAATTTCACACAAAAACAATGGTATCTACATATTCTTCGTATTATTTTAAGATGATTATATCCAAAAATTACGAAGATGAATAAGGTAGAAAATTATTTATTAAAGAAAATAAAATTTGAAGAAAATGATCGTGTTTGGTATGTAAGACACAGGAGAGTTCACAAGGGGAGGTAATTCGGCAGGTTCACTGTATATATGTTATGTTTATTTTGTTATTTGTTTTGCGTTAGTCACATTAAACATTTAGAGTTACTTCCCTTGTTTATGGTTTCGTTTTGCTTTATTTTATAAAAACAAGATGGCCACAAATTTTCACCTGCTAATATGATTAAAGTTTTTTTTTTTTGTTTTTTAATAATTTAGTAATATTCAGGTAATTTCGACTGCATAATTTGTAAGCTTCCATTGTAATTTATTAGAATTGACAAAAAAAAAAATCAGTAGAAACCATTTTTTTTTTATCTGAAAACTTCATTTATCGACTACAAAATTTCATCCTAATAGTGTAAAAGCGCCAATTTAATAACTGCACATTTAGCTGGAGCTACAATCATAATTTACTAGTGTGACCACCAGATGTTGTCCGGGAGCAATAAATTTAACATTTCAAGTACGGAAAAATTTTGTTACATATTTCTTATTTTTCTTTAAATTCTAAGGATAAAGAGCTAAAATTTAAATTAAAAAATGCTCAACTAAAAAAAAAAAAATAATAATGCTTACAAAATAAGGTTCATAAAAGCAGGTTGACTATAAATGAACTAGGTTCGACTATAAATGAACTAGGTTCGACTATAAATGAACTAGGTTCGATTATAAATGAACTAGGTTCGACTATAAATGAACTAGGTTCGACTATAAATGAACTAGGTTCGACTATAAATAAACTAGATTCGACTATAAATAAACTAGATTCGGCTATAAATAAACTAGATTTGGCTATAAATAAACTAGATTCGGCTATAAATAAACTAGATTCGGCTATAAATGAACTAGGTTCGACTATAAATAAACTAGGTTCGACTATAAATAAACTAGGTTCGATTATAAATGAACTAGGTTCGACTATAAATGAACTAGGTTCGACTATAAATGAACTAGGTTCGACTATAAATGAACTAGGTTCGACTATAAATGAACTAGGTTCGATTATAAATGAACTAGGTTCGACTATAAATGAACTAGGTTCGACTATAAATGAACTAGATTCGACTATAGATAAACTAGATTCGACTATAAATGAACTAGGTTCGACTATAAATGAACTAGGTTCGACTATAAATGAACTAGGTTCGACTATAAATGAACTAGGTTCGACTATAAATAAACTAAGTTCGACTATAAATGAACTAGGTTCGACTATAAATGAACTAGGTTCGATTATAAATTAACTAGGTTCGACTATAAATGAACTAGGTTCGACTATAAATAAACTAGATTCGACTATAAATAAACAAGGCTCAACTTAAAAAAAAAAACTTCAAACTAAAAGGTTAACTATAAATTGAAAAAAAAAAAACTTCAACTAAAAGGTTAACTATAAATTAAAAAAGGGTGGAACGATAAAATTGTCGCCCCAGAAAAGACGAGCTGATTCCGTTTCCGTTTGATGAAAACCGGTTTTCTTTTTTTTGTTGTAGATCATCTACTAGTTGGCCAGTTGCGTACAAACCCTAAGAGCGATAGGAGCTTTCTATCATGTCTTAAAATGACACTATGTTCAACGAGTGAGATCGGAGATGCGCCACTGTGCAACTCATGCTCTCTACCGATCCAAATTATGACAAAAGGACCATTGCCAGCACTCTCAAAATACATCACTAGATTGCTACGAATAACAGGGATGTGTCTCGGGTGATGAAAACAAAGTTTCTGGCCACAGTCATGGTCTTTGGTGCGGTTTCAAGCAAGGGCCACATCATGCTGCCTCACATCTTCGAAGTCGGCTTGAAAACCAACACCAAAATGTACCTGGATGTGCTGAAGAGTGTGATGATCTCCTGAGACTCAGGCTTGGTTTAGAAGGAATGGTGCGACTTTGTTTCTTTCACTGCCCCTCTCTTCCATCAACCTGAACCTCTGAACTACTTCATTTCATCATACGTCGAGAATATCACCAACATGACCTCCTACAACACCAAAGCCAACCTGATCGCCAAGTATTCGCTAAGCTCCCACTGGCGCTTGTGGAAAAGGCATGCTCCCAGTTCTGGACCCGTGTTGAGGTGGTGATTGAGACTGAAGACGGCTGCATTGAATAGATGTCAGCTCTACTATATAATCAAGTTACCTGAATTGATTTTTTCTTTCGTTTTAAAATAAAGCTGTATATTGTTGTTTTCTTTAAGGCGACATTTTTATCGTTCCACCCTGTAGATTAAAAAAACCCAACTAAACTTTGAATTCAAATGATAAAATTACTGTGAAAGTAACCAGATATATTTTACTTTTTTTTTTTTATTTGATCTAAAATAAGCTGAGGCATACTTTTCCTATATATTTTTATTAACATGTCACTGCTTATTAAGGACCAAAAGCCACTCGAGGATAAGAGTTAATGAGGATTGTTAATGATGGTTGTAACTGGTCAGAAATTGATTATCAAGGAGGACGGCTCAACAAGAATTTGTTTACATTGGACTTGAAAACGGTCATGTTATAATCGGCTGGGAAGCAGCCTTGTGGTATTGTGTTCCACGGATCGGCAGTTCTAGGAGAGAAATTTTGCTCATGGGAGTTTTGTTTGGTTCTAAGTACACAGAAGGAGAAAGACAAATTATTGGCGGTGGTTGTAGTTAGATGAGTTTCTATTGTGAATATTTTACAGAGGAGAGCCATAGATTGGCGTTAAGTTGAGCACCTACCATGAAAAAAAACGGTAGAGCAGAGAAAGACGGGAAATGATGGGAGTAGAAAGTGAACCATTGGTTTACTTTTGGCAATCTCATAACCCTCGCTTCCTTTATTTTGTCCTTTAGTCTTCATACTGTTAAATATTGAGCTGGGGCAGCG
Source organism: Euprymna scolopes (assembly GCF_053919585.1). NCBI lineage: Eukaryota > Metazoa > Mollusca > Cephalopoda > Sepiida > Sepiolidae > Euprymna > Euprymna scolopes. The sequence goes on from NC_136503.1 coordinate 105,940,386, forward strand.
CCAATAAAATCAGAGGTTTGCACACATGTACATTTGACATGGATTTTGATCTACATTCTTGTGTCCCATAAAAATTATCTGAATTGTAATTATCACCAAAAACAAAGAAAGGCTTACATTCCAGGTTGGGAATTTAGAATTGTGCAATGCCAACCAAATAAAGAACAATAATTAAATATTTTAAATATTTACAGTTCAGGAATGTCGGTTGATGTCATTATAAACACGGATAGCATAAACAAAAGAGAAGTAAAGAGAGGAAAGCTGGCTGTCATCCAGTGTGAGTGATACGTACACACCTTTACCGCTAAATACAGTTGCTCAGTTCCATCTCTCCCCCCTCCTCTCTCTCTCTCTTGCCAATGGTCATCAGTGAATTGCAAATAAACTTGTATGTTCCTATTTACAATGCCTCCCCACGGGACAGAGTTAGACACCAGCGTCGTTTTTTTAACGTGGAGAAAAGGAACAAAAATAAAAATTGTCTCAGTCGTGAAGGATTTCTCCTCCACTGACAGAGAACAAGAAATTGAAGTGCAGCATCTGAAGAACAGATACTACACTTTGATCTTGTCCCGAAGGCCAAGTAATAAACTTGTATGTTGACAAAATTCGTCTGTGTTGATTTGGAGAACAATGACAAAATAATTTTCGAGTGTGTATATATAATTTTGCAAGCATTTGAAATGTACAAGTGGAAAATTATATATACATTCAATAACACAACAATATTCCATGAGCGATGTTTGTGATAAAGTGAGAAAACGCTTGTTTTCTGGGTCAGAATATATTATATCCATCTAACAATTATTATTATGTAGTTTTTGACCTTGAAGTAGTATTTTTTTGGCTTCTTACATGATGTTATGGGGCTAAGCTGATTTACCTAGTTCAGGAATAATGAACTTACCAAAAAGCTATAAATACACCTGATAAATCCAACAAGCAGCAAAATTCCACCTCTACACAGTAGAAATCCCTAGATGTAATAAAATCTTCCACTCGAATAGTTTCTTCCCCAGAATTGCTAGACTTTGGAACTCCCTTCTGGCTTCCTGCTTTCCCAAACTGTACTGACATGCAAAAGTTCAAGTGTAATGTGAACAGACATCTTGCTGCTCAACTCCCTACATAGTATCCCTGCAACTTATAACCCCGATAGTAGCCCCCCTACATCAATGTGGCACTATGCCTTGTTTGGGGGGAAAATGAAAAAAACAAATCGAGCATGCATCCTCTTTACTGCAGAGATTGCTCAAAACGACCATGTTGTAGTCGACTTGGAAGCAGCCCCACAGTATCGTGTTCCACAGATATGTAGAACCCTTGCTCATTGAAGTCCTATTTAGTACATAGAGGGAGAAAGGGAAATTATTGTAGTTAGATTCGGAAAGAACCATGTGTAACAGTGCGCGGAGGTGCATATGCAAATGTATACGAAATGCGAAATAATGGTTCCGTAAGGATAAACGAAAAAGACGAAAAGAATGTGCACAACAGACAGAGGAGCACATTCGGGAGCATTTTTAAAACAATGTTTGAGAGGGCAGACATCGGAGAAGACGATCATGTTAGGGAGGTAGGTGACGTCACGGCTGTAACGTGATGTCACGTGTAGCAGGAGAATGAGGAAATAAATGTTATTGTTACAAAAAAAAAGTAGTTGAGTTATTGCTTGCCTTATGTTCCTTGCGATGTACTCTGCTACAACGTGTTGGGTCTACATGTGTAAACGTGTACTACGGCACACATGTTACAATTGCCTGAGAAGCAGCCTCATAGTATTGTGTCCTGCAGACAGGTAGAAACTGTGTTCACAGAAGTTCCATTAAAAACACAGGGGAATAAAGGAAAATTATTGACAGTACTTGTTACTGACTGGCGCATTGCATTTGACTTAGAATGTCAACTCGTATTTTCAACCGAAATAATGTTAATGGATCAGCGTCCGGATATCATCATTTGGTCCGTTAATTTGGATAAAGTTTTTTCTTGTTAATTTACAGTTCCATTTGAGGAAAATTTTGACTGGGTACATCAGCGTAAGTTGGAAAGAGGAAAGATATGAAGATCTACAAGAAGAATGTATCAGAAATGGCTGAAAAACCATTGTATTTCCTATCGAAGTCGGATGTCAAGGTTTTATTGCTAACTCAACCTCCACATTCTTTCATAATCTTGGTCTTTCTCCATCAGATAAGAAAAAATGCATAAAGAAAATACAAGACAAGGCTCTATCTGATTCATCATGAATATGGCAATCCCACCAAAGTCTGGTGATATTCTGAGATACTGCTGGGGCAGTCTGGGCTAGTGGTAATGATGCTTCGGCCTTGAAACCATGGAAGCTGGCATTATACAAAAGTAAAGAGAAAAAGTCTTTGAAAACATTGGACGAGGCTCTATCTGCATCATCGTGGATCTGGCAAAGTCTGGTGGTATCGTGAGGTACTGCTGGGGCGCGCTGGGCTAGTGATAATGATACTTTGATCCCAACACCATGCCTGAACCCAGAGTCATCATCTGATGAAGGTTTTGTTGGAAGCAATGCTGCTGTAAAAGCAACAGTTATTGTATAAATACTTTTAGATTATAGATTGGTGTTCAGTTGAGCACCTACTATGAAAATAGCAATTGAGCAGAGAAAGACTAGCAACGTATCACTAACACTAACAAATAAATTCTAACAAAATAAAAAAAAACAAGAAAGATATTTGAAAGCCGAGTACCCACCTTATACGAATCGAGCCATCGTGTGATAGGGATCATAACGATGTCTGTGACCATATCTTTACACAAGCAAATCGAGCAGGCATCCTCTTTACTGCAGAGATTGTTCAAAACTTCAGTCGCCAGGATGGATGGGTTCAGATTGTCACCTATAATTATTGAATAGATGAAAGTTCAAAGGTCACATCGTTGGAAACATGATTTTGTAAAGTTATTTCAAGAATTTAACACAAAAAAATAAGAAGAAGAAGAAGAAGAAAAAAAGAAGAAATCTATTGCTTGAGACGCACTCGATGTTAAGAATTTAAAATTTTATGGTTGAAAAAAAAAAAAACAGACGAGTGCAAAATTGATTTTAATAAACATTTCTACTTATTAAAAATAATTTTTTTTTTTTTTTTTCAAATTTTCGAAAAATAAAATATTCTTCTTCGGGAAATACAGGCAGGTTTTTCTTCTTTTTCTTCTTACATATCATTTAAACATCATTCAGCCTTATCTTCTGACCCCTGAGGACGTGCCGGGCGTTACCTCCACCATGACACGTAATAATAATGATAATAATAATAATAATAATAATAATAAAAGGGTCTGTATTTACTGAAGAAGAATATTTCATTAATCGAAAAATTAAAAAAAAAAAATTCAATTTAATTTTAATAAATAAAAATGTTTATTAAAATTAATATTGCACTCGTCTGGTCTTTTTTTTAACAGTTAAATTTTAAACAAAAAATGTTATTTTATCACCATGATTATTACTCACTAGGAGTTTTCACACAGGCCATCATCAAAGAATTCTCTTTGAAAACATGTGATGTTCCCTGGAGTCTGAGTGACAACAAGTCTCCTCAGATTTCTAATATTCACCCCCCTCTTTCAATAACCTTTGCAAACTAGTTAGTGCTATTGTAATAGCCGTTTACCATTGATTTCTTATTGATGGCGACCATCGATCTTTACTGAAATTAGGGTGACAATAAGCTTTCTAAGATCCTAGTCTACTTTGCACTCATCCAGTGGAGGCATTCTCCTTGACCTTCCTCACTTATTTCCAATTTATGGCGATACACATTAAAGTACTTGTGAAACAGACACATAGATGCAAGACTGCAGTGATGTGACAGAGGTTAGAGCTTGGCAGATTATGCAGGAGCTATTAGATTTGAGACTCCTTTTTTTTTTGGACCCTGCCTAAGAGTATGATAGTAGCAGCCAGATGTGGCAACAATACTCTATGCGTTGGCGAATGGTGACTTATATACAGAATACTCTCTGGTGTGAGTACTTTTCTAGCACGGTAAAGGCAACTCACCTTCTTTGCAACAACAATGTATTTGAGAAAGGTGTTCCCTGCTTATTCGCTATGCTGTTTCCTGTCTCCAGCCAGGACATGTAGCCTTACTCAATTTCTAATATGAAAATTCCACTCTCCCTAATTTTGAATCATACACTTCTTCTCTTTTTTTTTTTATTGTTGTATGTCCATGTCGTAAATGAAATCATGGTTAGTGCTCTTTATAGGCTTTGGTCCATTGTTGGTCTGATTCCTCTGAAGACATCACATGATTTTGAATTTGGCAGAATACATGGGGTGGGTTGCAATTTCCTTCCTCGGTGCAGAGGTATCTGACTCGCCTGTCTGCACCTATCCGTTGTCCTTAGATCATCTGCATAGCTGCAGTCGAATGACATAACTCTTAATACCGTAGAACCGTTGATCTGCTAGAGACTCATCCTCCCCCATGGCCATCCAACGTTCTGCTGCCGACGTCATCAAAGTTACCTTCTCCTAGACGCATGTCTTAACAAAGACTAGGGGTGCATCTCTCCCAGTAAATTAATGCGCCTCCAGATACCAATCTGGAAATTTCTTATGACTCTGCACAATACATACAGCGAGCGCCTAGTCTTTCCAAATGGTCACCCATCAGGTACTGGCTAGGCTTATCGTTGCTTAACTTTAGTGATCTGGCAGGAACCGGTGTGTCAACGTGATTGTGCCGTATATCTTTACACATCTGCATCTGAATATTATTTACTTGCAGGCAGAAGATATTACTTCGAAGGGGACTAGAGTTTCATGTGTGTACTATCAATAATATTACCCATACGAAAAAAGTCTGGAAACTTATTTAAGGCACCTCGTATTTCTGCATTTGGGCCTTCATAAGTGGTGATCCCCAAGTAAAAAAAAAAATAAGAAAAAAATTTTGTGTTTATTATTACAGAGCCAATTTTCTCTATTGAATATTATATTGCATCTAATATATAGTATTGCTTTTAAAAGATTTTAAAAATGGTTTGGTTGCCATCAGTTAGAATTGAAACCAAAACATTTAGCATACCAGCCACGTTCCCTACTGTTTGAGCTATCGACAGTAATAATAAAGTTGTGCATACATAAAAGTAATAGAAATTTGTCAGCAAATTGAAATGAACAGTTTGCATTTCAACTTGCCGAAATACACGTTATTCATCCATTCAAGCAAAAATTTTACTCATTATGAACCAACCTTGGTGTATAATTACTATTTTCTGTTAATTTCAGTGATATGTGACCAGTAGTTTAATAGTTTATCGGTTAAATATCTTTACACAGACATACATCTACTATTTATGTAGATTACAAGATTTGATATTGGATATCACAATTTTGCCTATTTATTTATAAAAGTATTGCAGCACAAAATGGTCCTAATTTTATGTTTTGGTACACAAAAATACATCAGGTTCATGAAGAAACAAAATGTCAAAATAGTACCCTTTTGTGCTACCATAGATTAACTTTACTTATGGTGGGTGCTTTTTTACAAACAAGAATCTCCAGAAAATAAACATAACCCTGCCATACACCTTAGACAAGTTTTACTGGAGAAGGAAGTTTCTAGGGAACATAATATTCGCAAGTGATCCCCTGTCATATGTGTATCTTGTTTAGGAAAGATAATTTTGAGCAATGACGTCACTGTCTATCTATATATAGTCCTTGATATCCCTAAATTGTCACCTATCTGATATTGACCAGACATAATATCACTTAACTTTAGTGATCTATTGAGAAGCAGTAGAGGTTATTATTTAAGGGTGACCTGGAACTGTGTATGGCAAACATGTTCATCTCCCAGAGGTATTATACATACACTTTTCTGAATACATACAGCGCCTGATATTCTCACATGGTCACCCATCTGATACTGACCAGGATCAATGTTGCTTATGTGATTAATAAAAATAACTTAACGACAAAAGAAAGTCATGATCAATGATCTGCATTGAATATTATCTTTAATTAATTTCATGCAAGAAAAAAAAAATGACAACTGTGACAATGAATTGTTGAAAAGGTACGATATTGGGTGTCATATTCTTACCTATTTCTGTTTTATAAACTACAGCAACACATAACGCTCACTATTTTTTATGTTTCATTACACTGTGACACTTACGTCACCCGCGTGTCGTCTAGTAGTGGAATGCTCCCCGATTATTGGTCTCCGTATCTCCTTAATGAGAATGTCAGCGGCCTGTACCTGAAAGAGACTCATCAAGTACTTCTGCAATCATGCAAAACAAATTAAAAAGACAAGTCGATATTTGTTTTTTTTTCTTATGCAAAATTCCTTGTTATTCAGAAAGGTTACAATCGTCGTTTTGTAATTCACTATTAAGTTAGGGACTGGCCGTTGGTTAACTGCAAAGTTCTTTCTTTTTTGATAAAAACTAAATAGCTACGGGACAGGGTCAATCGATGAGGCAGTCGGCTTTTGCGCTCGTTCAAGCCCAGGGGAGCAGATCTCTCTCTCTCTCTCTCTGTCTGTCTCTGTGTATCTTGCGCTCAAAACTCGCTGCTTATATTGTGGGGGCGGGAGCTATATCTTCTTTTTCTTTCATTCGGCCCTTTATCCAACCAGGATGCCGGAACCGCTGTCACTCAAATCTTCACCAGGCGGCCTATGCCCAAAAAAGGGGCTGTTTCTTCTTCTTCTGTTGGCAATCGAGTAGAATAGGCGGACCCCTAATCTCAGCCGGCGTGTGCCTAATGGAATTTGACGGGCCATTAAAACCAGAATGGTCTCGTTCAATTAACTTTGAGGGATCATAAAAATGAACCAAATCCAATTCCACGAAGGCCACATGTCTTTTCAATAGAGGCCACTTACCCATCAGGGAGCAGCCAACAATGGTCGCTTTGTAAATTGGAATTTCATTGGTACCCTTCCTTCCACTCACATATTGGGCTGTCATGGTCAATTAGCGTTTACAGCTTTCTTGGCCAAAAGAAGTATCCTTCACACATACCATTCTGGCCCTATCTACCTTTTTTTTCCTTTTTAATTTTTTCTCTTTTGTTTACAACTGTTCTTTTTTTATGCCTGTCGTCCGCCCCACCACTACCTCTTTTCTCGGTCGCCTGTTACCTCTCTCCGTGTCTATCCCATTGGGTGCATTTAGCTTGCAGTTTACTGCACCTTCGAGCCTGTCTCAACATGATGTTACATGAGGTTCGTGCAGAAACAAAATGTTGAAATAATGTGCATTTTGTGCTACCATAGTTTTAATAAACAACTTAAAAAAAAAAAAAAAAAAAAGCAAGATTCTCCAGAAAGGAAAAATGCTCTTGTCCTGGTACGACATACATCTTGGATGGGTTCAGCCGACTTCCTCTGAGGGGAGAAGTTTCTGGGGAATATAAAATTTACAATTTTCCAGTCCTATGTTTATCACGTTCAGGTGAAATATTTTTTAATGACGTTTGTTTTTACAGTTTTTTGCAAGGGCAGGGAGGTCACCATCATCCCCCATAAACTGCTTACTTAGAAAGTGGATGTTGTGTTTATTTTCCGCAGCCTCGTAAATCTTGCTTCTCTTATTTTTGTTCTTTAGTCCTCATATTCTATGAGCGATGTTTCTGATCTTGGTTGTTTTTGTTTTATGGCATACCAACCTCTCTCAGGTTATTTAATGCAGAATCCAATAATCCTAAAAAATTTTTTTTATGCTTCAACTTCTTTAGATTTTTAAATATTTATTCATAGAGTTTGGTTTGGTTGTTTTGTAAAACAAAAAGTGTTCTTTTTGTTTTTAACTTTGCAGAACATGATTGAGTTTTGCAAAGGGGAGGGGAAAAAACACTGAAATCAATGTTTAATGCATTTTTTATCAGGAAGCCAGTATCTTCAGACAGCCTGATCTAGTAGCACCAGCTTCCCTGACAGGTATTACCATTTCGAGCCAAAGTGGACCCGAGAGCGATAGTAATGAAACGGCAATTCCGCATTTTCCACACACCACAGATGGGGCCTCACCACTTGATGTCTTTTAAGGTCAAACCCAGTGTTATGTAATAGGTTGAACACAAGATAGTATTTGTTAGCTGTTTATCCGTCTCTATCTAACTGGAGAGATGGACAGGAGATGAATATGAAGAATATTTATAAAAAGCTGTCAAAATATAACAAAGCTAGATCATAGACAAGTTTTTCAGCTGATCGGATCTACGTGCATGTTATGTGGATCAGGTTAGCTGGAGATCATTGAGAGTTGGAATTTGGACTTAAAGAAGAGCGGACGGTTTAATAGGTCGTCCAGCCCCCTTCACTGGGTAGGGAGCTGACGTGCATGAAAGTAGAGGCCTAGAATTAACCATGCAAGCAAAAATATTCACTTTCCATTCTTCTGCGATCGATATCTGGAAAGTGAAGAAAAACTATATAAAACTAACCAGCGTTCTTGGAAGTGATTGAATATTCGTCCGAACAGGTTCCAGCCTCCCCTCCCAGAACAAGATGAATTCCAGGTGGACAAAATCAACGACGCATGGAGGCATGTCCAAAATACATGCATCACACACATACACACACACACACACCAACAAATAGATATGAATATATCATAAATAGGCAGCAACAACATAATTCTACGGTTCAAACAGTGAAGAATCACTAACAATAGACATTTAGTGACACGTATACACATCAGGATGAACCCTTCGTCCCAAGTACACATATTGACATACACCTTTTAGTACGCCATAACATAACATCAGGACTTGATGTTTCTGACAAAAGGAGAAGAATTGCTGTTTTCTGGGTCGGAATCTGTTCATGTAACACGTATTGTTGGTTGTTTTTTTTACCTTTGAAATAATATTTTTGTCTTTTTAGTTCTTTACATCAAGTGGCTTTATGCTTTGTCTGGAGCTATTTCCATACAAAATGGTCACCCATCTGGTTCTGACAAGGTTCAATGTTGTTTCGATGCCTCTGTTCAGTCTCGAAAGACAACGGATACCTCCTGTAGGAGCAGCTGCACGTGTAATTGTGAGGCAAGGGTTGTGCAATCCCTAACAACATCTCTCCTGAATCGACACTGTTTGGGTCCAGTGGCAAGAAGAAGACCAAGACGACTGGAAACAATGCCGAGATAAGCAGAGAGCACATACAGCACCTGGAAGTCCATAATGGTCACCCATTCAGTACTGCCCAGGCTCAACATTGCTTAACTTTGGTTGATCCAGCGGCAATTGGTGTGTCAACGTGATTATGCTGTTGTTTACGTGATTAAGAAACATAACTGGACAACAAAAGAAACTCATGATCAACAATCTGGGCTGGTTTTCAGATCATTGAATATGCTCCTCAAATAATCCAAGTTGTATCGGAAAAAAGAAACAGCCGTAAGAAATAAAACAAACTGAAAATTGCGAGAATCCATGCGGAATGAATTGTGGACAAGTGGTTAATGGTCTTTTGCGAGCTTTTTTTGTGTATGGAAAAGGCGTTGACGTTGAAAGACAGAGAATCAGTCTTTTGCCGGGTCTACTTACAATAATAATGGCCATCAGGCGTGGATGCTGAGCGGACGATGAGGGTGCAAAGAGAAATCAACAGCTGCGGTATACTGACGGCAACTGGAAAAAAAAAAAAACGAAGGAAGGACAGAGAAGAAATGAAATGATGAGTTGTTATGGAAACAGAAATAAAATTACATTTAGACAAAAAAAAAATGGATAAATAAGTAAGAATGTACAGTAGACTTGTTAAATTGTTAATCAATATAAATGATTGATTCCGAGTGTTTTTGAAAGATTCTCAGGATCAAATGGTGCGATTGAATTATCGACTAACAAGTTTGACACAACTTCACCTACTTATATAAATCTCAAATGTGTGTGTGTATGTGTGTGTTTTTATGTTTGCTAAAAACTTTCGACAGACGTGATGAACAATGACAAAGTTGATATCGTTAGAAAAATCAGACTCTCGGAAAAAAATATATAAAAAAATTGGCCAAAACGATTAATTCTGTCTGGGTGAACTCAACAGTTTTTTGCAATGGGGTGAAAAAATTTTCTGAAGATTCCAGGGATCAAATGGAGCGATTGAATTACCGACTAACGATTCAGACACCATAATGTCCCCTAATTAGGAAGCTCCATAAACAAAGGAGGTAATAGGGACTAGGAGTTACAGTGCAGATAGGTAAAGTCTCAGCAGCATTTAACAAAATCCAATCCACATATATACGGCATAATCAGGTTGACACACCAGTTTTCATTAAATCACCAAAGTTAAGCAACGTTGAGCCTGGTCAGTACCAAATTGGTGACCAATTTGGAAATTCCAGGCGCAGTATGTAGAAGGACATCAACATCTCCCTGTAAGAGTTGCAAAAACCTAACATTGTCAACGGGGATATACATGCAACTGGAAACTGCTTGTGAATTTCATACTCCCATGGAACTTCCTCCTTTGGAGGAAGCCAGTTAAACCCGCATAGAGTTAGTGCCATTTCTCTTCCTCTCCTCCAACTTTAACTTCTTGGTTAATAATTCGATTGCTTCATTGGAGCCCTAGCATCTTTCTAAGACATTTGAAATCAAACGCATCTAATTTCTTCTCTTTTCTGATTTTGAGATGCCATGTTTCACTTTCATATAGTAATGTGGACAAGACGTTGCTGTTATAAGATTTTAAATTAGATCTGAGGGTGAACATTTCCAAAGGAGGCTGTACGTAGAAAAGTTTCCGGTGGAGTTGCAAATCGATCATTATCGATTAAGATGTGGGTCACCTTAAACGCGTGTACATGTAAATCAACTTCACCAACTACAGGGGGGGGGCAGTCGGCGTATTCTAATGCCCCACCGACAGGGCCACCTACTAAGGAAGCTTCATACACAAAGAAGGCAGTATTGAATATGAGTTGCAGTGCAGGATAGGTAAGGCCTCAGCAGCATTTATCCAGCTCTGCAGGATCTGAAGAAAATTCACCCTCAGATGGAGATCAGATCCACGTTAAAATTTTATAACAGCAAAGTCTATTCTACACTGCTATATGGAAGTGAAACTTGGATTAGACGCGTTTGATTCCAAGTGTCTTAAAAAGATTCTAGGGACCAAATGGAGCAATCGTACTACCAACCAAGAAGTCAGAGATTGCACTAACCAACAGGCAGTGTCGTTAATAATCTGCAAACAATCTTTAAGCTGGCTCGAGAAAACCTTAAGATTGGCCCCAAAAAGAATTGCCAATCACATACTCCAATAGAGCCCAGATGGAAAACAAAGAAAGGAAGACCAAAACTGAACTAGAAGCAGAAAATCAACAGATTTGATTACAATGGAAAAAAAAACTGGAGGGACGCTGTGGATCTGACTTCATGAGTTGCATGTCGTGGGAGTTCCTACGTCTAAGTAAGATGCGAATTCTCAGTTTATTTTTTTAGACAGAACTCTGCTGTGAATCTGGCTTCAAATCGAAAGCAATATATTGAAAGACGTTGTATCGTCATCAAATATATACTCTTCTTTTTTTATTACGTTTTTCCGATCTTTATGTTTTATTTAATAATCGTTGACAAGTTTTATTTAATAATCGTTGACAAGGTCTTATTTTAATTTTAAAATTTTTTATTAAGAATTATTGAAATTAGTTTTTTTTTCTTATAATCTTAATTCTTAAAAGAATTATTAAAAACATTATTAAAAAAATTATTGAAAACAAATAAAGATAGTTGCACTATTTTTATCTGTATAATTTTGTTAATTTTATTGTATAATTTTTAATAACTTATTTATCTTATCATTTTATTCCAATAAATCGCTTTACAATATGAACAACAAAAGTGAAGGAACTGATTTGCCTTGTCACCGCTTCCGGTAGCAGTCATGCCGGAAATTAGGAAGTGCTTCAGATCGAAAACGATGCATTGAAAGATGTGGGCGTTTCTAAGTCCAAGTAAGTATAAATGATAGACAGTATCAAGTTAAAAATTTATAGACATGCAGAAATGTGGCACTGAACGCTGAAATTGATTTTACAACATATATACAATCAATGTTCTATTATATATATACTAGCTGGCAGCCCGGCGTTGCCCGGTCGTAAAATACGGTTAAACATGATATTTTAATTTATGCAAATTACGTATGAATTATTATAGAATCAATCCTCTATTGATAATTATATATTATGAGGAATAATTTGCCTGGTGGACTAATTCGCAAAAAGAATAAAAAATAAGAAATTAATAATGATGTTCATCAAATTCCGTCTGTGTTTTCTTGTAACACCACGTCAGTTGATATTTGGGCTTGACGATGAATGCCCTGAAAATGTCACTTCTGATTAATGTTTAGGTTTAAAATAGGCAAAAAAAAAAAAAAAAAAAAAAAAAAAAAAAAAAAAAACATGCTTGCCAGTCGGTTTGCCTTAAACTCCACACTGGACCCTCTAAACCACCCCCTACCTCAAGTTCCTATGCGGACAGACCATACGCTAGACGATCTAATAATCACCCCTGCTCAGGTGCATGCTATCATAAAAAACCTTGACACTTTAAAAGCATGTGGACCCGACCTCATCCCAGCTGTGCTATTAAAAAAGTGCTCAGCTGAAGTAGCTCCAGTTCTCTCCAAACTCTACAACAAATGTTTTAATGAATCTTGCTTTCCGGGCTGTTGGAAAACGGCTTCTGTGGTACCAGTATTCAAGAATTCTGGCGAAAGAACTGACCCAATAAATTATCGCCCTATTAGCCTCCTCCCACTTTTTGCCAAAATATTTGAGACCTTAATTAACCATGCTCTAGTCCAGCACCTTACAGATGCTAAACTTCTGACCGACCAACAATATGGATTTAGACAAGCCCGTTCCACGGCAGACATCCTCACTGTAATCTCTGAACGCATATACCATTCACTGGACAAAGCGGGAGAGGGCAGAGCGGTAGCTCTAGATATATCTAAAGCTTTTGACAGGGTATGGCATGAGGGTCTCCTCAGGAAGATTAGATCATACGGTATCACTTGTAGAATACTTAACATAATTAAATCCTTCTTAGATAAGAGAAAAATCCAGGTTGTCCTCGACGGTCGTACATCTAAACAATATGATATAAATGCGGGAGTGCCCCAGGGATCTATCCTTGGACCTCTGCTGTTCCTGATATTCATAAATGACCTCCCCGACAAAATTGCCTCTGAGATGGGTATATATGCTGATGACACCACACTCTATAGCAGGCACGACAGGAAAACAAATGAACATATATCTAAAGTAATGGCAGAAACACTAGAGGATGACCTCCAATCAGTAGTGGAATGGGGACAAAAATGGATGGTCACGTTCAATGCCGTAATAATATAAGAATATTAACACTTCACCCCACTAAAAAAAATAATATAGACTTCTAATGAAAAGGTTTCCACCAGACTTTGAATTATTATCGCTGGGCCCACAAACAAATTTATACAAGAACTTGCCCGATTCGGATATCTACACAGCTATGCGGATTACCCAATATATAACTTGGACATTATTACCAAACGGATGTAGAGAACGTATAATATGGATTTTACCAAGCAAGCTGAATCTAAAAAAAACATTCATATCCTTTTTTTACAAATCCTTCTGCTACAGGACTTCTGATAAATGTATTATTTTCACTTTGACTTTCCATGTCTCACTGACTTTAGCAAATAGGGTGCATACCTTATAACTATTTGCTAATATTTTCTCTCCTCTGATGAGATGGTAGACATCGAAACCCTATAGGTTAAGGAGATTAATTTTCTAAAGCATTCTTTGTCTTGCTTAGAATAATAAAAATTCTTTGATATGAAACTCAACCACTTCATTTCATTTCAATGAGAGTTTTTTGAAATTCATTGAATCACAATTTATATATATATATATATATATATATATATATATATATATAGGGTTGGGCAAAATAATAGAAACACCTTGTGAATTTTGCATCAATTAGTGTTTTAAACGTACAAAAATTGAAAAATTACCAAAATATTGGTTTTATTTTTTCAGCAAGACACAAGTCTTTCTACAGTGGTCCAGAGGAAAAAAAATGCTCTGATGCAAGACCTTTTCTGCCCCCTTTTCCAACACTGGTCATATCTAGATAATTCAGTTGCACTGGATTATATGTTCTGAGTAATAAAGATTGCTTATTTAGAATTAAACTTGATTAAAAAACAAAAATACAGAAATATATTTATAATGTACATATTCGTCATGGAATGAAGATGTCATATTACAAAAATCAGGTAAATTGATCGAGTAATTTTTTTGTTAAGAAAATCAAGTTTTAATTTTTACCGATTAAAAAGTTTTTATTATTTTGAATACAAACAAAATCTCTGAATTGAATTGTCGCCCTTGAAGTTTAGCAAAATTTAAAACAATAGGGCTGCTGCCGGCCTCCTTATGGCTTCCTAAAATAATCTGATTGTCAAACTGACAGATAAATTCATATATATATATATATATATATATATATATATATATATATATATATATATATATTCATATTAACAAGGGAATCACCACTTATCAAGACCTGAAGACCACTAGAGGATAGGGTTAAAGAGTAGGCAGTGGTCACCGATATGCCAGCGTTGTAATCATTAGTGATGAAAATTGGGTATTATGTTATTATTTAAGAGGACGGCTCAACAAGTTCTGGTTTACATTAGATTTGAAGATGACCAGACGGAAAGCATGTCAGGCTGGCAGCTCTAGGAAAGAAGCTTTGTTCATGGAATCTACATTTAGATTTAGACACAGATAAAGAGTGGGGGAAATTGTTGATAGTGGTTGTAGCTAGTTGAGTGTTGTTGCTAAAAGTTTGGCAAAAAGGGGGATTATAGATTGGAGTTCAGACGAGCACTTGCTATGAAAGTTAATGTCTTCACATGGCACCAAAAAGTAGAGTATTTGAGGCAAGCATTTATTTCATCTGCTGGTGTTGATTGAGAAATTACAGGGAACATTTGTCTGAAATCTCCTGCAAGCAATATTACTGCATTCCGAATGGTCTGACATTGCCACACAAATCTTGCAAGGACTGAGATTTTTTGAAAAATTGAATGTTTCAAAGTAGAATAAATAGTTCTTCTACTTGGTAGCAAGGTCGCAGGTATTCCACATGCAGCAAGGGCTAAGGCTATGTCATTTTGTCACCGAATGTCTGCCAAAATCAATTTATTTAGAAAGGTTTTACTAGTTACTCCTGGTGCTGTTCAAGGTAGCAATGCTTTCCAAATAACCTCTATTCTCACAGTCAGTAGATTAGGTGACTAAAATAGGATTTATCCATGTTTTTACAATGCCTTATTCACTGTAATTAATTTAGGAGACTAAAATAGGATGAGGGATTAGAATTAGAAACCGACTGGGTTATCTGTACTTTCACCTAACAATTTAATAAACAAAAAGATATTGTAGAACTTGAATTTAACGTGAAAATACTATTTTTAAAAAATAGCACGGTAACATAACTGCATAAGCGCCACTTTATTTTAAATATTTATTTTCCAAAAGATTGTTGAATAAATCCACAATGAATTAAATTTCAAGTGTTGTGTAATTATTTTCTCATCGTTCGGTTCGGCTTCCACCGGCGCATGACGTCAACAGCCGGATAAAGCCGAGCGTTGCCGATGAAATAATAACAACGCTAGGAAAAGTAAAGTCAAATTTTAAATGTAGAAACATCAACAACAAAAAAAAAAAACAGGAAAAAACAAAAAAACTACCGTTTATTTGTATTTCTTATTAAATGTTTGTAGAAAATGTCATTTTTTTTTTCAAATAAATAAATTTTAAACAATTTTTACAATAAATAATAGCAACTTCATTAATTTTTATGACTTGCCCCAGCGTATTATAAACACCCCAACCTCCCCATTTTAATAATGGCTTTCGAGGTTGGGGTGGGGGTATTTAATCCAAAACCCATTTTTAACATGGGAAGGTTAGGGTGTTTATAATACGCTGGGGCAAGTCGTAAAAATTAAACAGCAAATTTCTTATTTTTTTATAATTTAGAAAAGGTGAAACAAACGTTTTTGTGCATTTTTTTTGCAAGCAATTTATGTAAACAACAAACAATTTGAGATGTAATGTTTGATGGGTGAAAGCCTTAAGATAAACAAATGAATTTAAATTTAAAAAATAGGGGATGTTTTTTTTTTTACTCATCGATAAAACAGAAAATGAAATCTTGTAATTCGAAAGTCGTCAAATCGTGGTGCATGAAGTGACCGGAAGTAAAACCGAGAAGAGTCTTGCAGAATATTTTTTATTTTATTTAATTTTATAATTTGCAATTTTAATTTATTTTAATAACATAAAAACATTCCTCGACTCTAAGGATAGACTGTTTGAAAATTTCAATTAAATTGGTAATGTAGAAATATCATTTTATGAAAAACTAATGAACCAAGAATTATATATATATATATATATATATATATATA
Organism: Euprymna scolopes; assembly: GCF_053919585.1. Lineage (NCBI taxonomy): Eukaryota > Metazoa > Mollusca > Cephalopoda > Sepiida > Sepiolidae > Euprymna > Euprymna scolopes. Next base: position 105,956,900 of record NC_136503.1, read on the forward strand.
TATATATATAAATTTGTAATAATCTGCAGTAATGTCATAATGATATATAATGATAAGTAGTCAGCTTGCACACCTAAAAACAAAAATCGGTTTAAAGCCCCTAAAATTTCATACTCACATTGTCTGTAGATGAAATACTTAGTAAAATTCAGTTGTACATTATACTCTTCTGGAGGTTGAAGAATCAAATCTCAGTGTGGACGATATTCCAAAATACAATTGCAAACTACGGGACTGGCATGCTCTCGTTCCGTCAATCATGGCTGACTGAACGAGAGCATACTAGTCCCATGAATTAAATAAAGGATTCTGTTCGAAATTCCATGCAGATTCCCTTATTTGACAAGATTCATTTGAAGAAGGTCGGGGGTTAAATCGATCGAAACGTTGTGAAAATAACATTCAAATAATACAGGCTAATAAGCTGTTAGAGTTAATTATTAATTACTTAATAATTAACTACTGCTAATATTTTTATTATTGCCTTATTGTTTATCTTTGAATTCATGTTTTGAAACATTATGTAAACCTATGACGTCACACCAAAGCTATTTTGGTAAGGTAATGCTTTAAGCTCTATTTATAAAAACGTTCAAATAGGTCAATTGATAGAATCTCAGGTTTTGGTTTCCAACCATGGCATCTGCATTATTTGTTGAGAATTTATTATTTGTTATTAATGCAATAATAAGTTAGTGTAGTTTGCTTGAAGCATTGTTTAGTGTGTATATAAAGGGAATTTATAGAAGCCAAACGGATAAACGCTGAAGCAAATTAAGACATGTAACAGTGGATTCACAAGAATTAAAGAGACAGTGTTATATAGACCGACTAAATAATAGATTGTTATTTGGTGCCGTAAATATATATATACTCATTACAAAAATGTTATATACAACTATATAACATTATAAGTAAGCAAAAAGTGACTGCCTCGCGTGCGCGATTACACTAAGAAAGCACAAAAGTACGGTTGAAAACCCTGTTCATTTAAAAAAAAAATTTTTCAAAATACATTTTGTATTCCTATGCATCACTAAATAAGACGTGGCAATTTTATGAGTTCCAAACCTTAGCAACTATTGATCAGAATTTAACAAATGAAGGCTCGTTGGAAAGCTAATGACCTGAATTGTGTAGTGGGCTATGTGACATTTACCGCTAAGGTTGCACATTACGAGGATTATTCACCATACAGAGCGTATTTTTGGGACTTTTTGACAGCCATAAAATATTTCAATCATAGTCACTTGTTTTCCTAGGTTTGCATATAAATTACAAAATATCTGATATTTCCCCCAAACCTCTGTCCTTTTTTTTTTTTTTTTTTACAAGGTGGTCAACACTTATCAAGGCCGGAAGCCACTCAGGGATAAGGGTTATTGTAAGTACAGTATGTTAGAGTGCATATTTAATAAATGGTCTACTTAAAGGGGCGGTTCATCAGGAATTTGTTTACATTGGACTTGAAGACATCCAAGTTGTAGTCAGGAGGGAAGCAGGCAGACGGAACAGAGTTCCACAGGCGTGCAGTTCTAAGAAAGAAGCTTTGTTCATGGAATCTACGTTTTGATTTAGGCACAGTTAAAGAGTGGGGAAAGTTTTTGACAGTGGATTCAGCTAGACGGGTGTTTTTCGTAAAAGATTGGCGAGGTGGGACCAGAGATTGGAGCTCAGACGAACACCTGCCATGGAAATAACGATAAAACAAAGATAAGCTTTCAACGTCTATTCTGTAGGAGAGAGGTTGCAGGGAAGAGAAAAGGGCATCCCCCACTAAGCCATGAAGTCTATTTTGTACTCTGTCAAGGCAGGATAGGCTGTTTCTAGCAGCTCCTGCCCAGATATGGCAGCAATATTCCTCTGGCCTTGATGAAGGGGAGACTAAAACTTGCTGCTATGGTTTTAAATGATCTGAAATGACAGCAAGGGTAGACTTGATTCCAAATATTTCTCATATGTTATATCTCTCCTCTTTGGTTTGTATACATAAACTAAATTTCACAGTGTGTAAAGATTATTTAATACTGGAGATATTCATAATCGTACCCTATTTCCAAAAGAGGGGGATATAACATATGAAAAATATTTGGAATCAAGTCTCCCCTTGCTGTTCTTTCAGATCATTTGAAACCATAGCAGCATAGTCTCCCCTCCATCAAGGCCAGAGGTTTTGGGGAAATGTATATCTATATATCTATGAAAGTGAAACTGTCTGTCTGTCTGAGTGTCTGTCTGTGTACATTTCCCTGTGAATTTTCAATCTACAGACTCGAAATTTGATATACAGGGTAGTGAGATTTGGGAAAATCTTTGTAATCGGTTTTCAACCAAAGATTTGGCTGTTAAGGGGTCGAAGTTCAACGATTTGAACTTTGAGAACTCTACTAAACTCCTCCGACAATTTTGGGTCTAAACAATTTAAATTTTAAATATAGGACATGGATCTAACTTGATTTGAGCCTAAAACAATAAATTTTAAGGGGTCATAATAGGAGTCAAAGTTAAAAAAATTTGACCTCTGTGGGCTCTACCAAATTTCTGGTCTAAACATTTGAAATTTTACATAAAGGGTATTCAGAGATAGGGCAAGCTTTTTAATCGGTTTGAGTCGAAAATTTGAGCTACCAATATATAAATGTATGTATGTATGTATGTTTGCATGTCTGCCTAAAACTTTCGACAGAAGCAACGGATTTTACCAAGATCAGTATCATTTTGAAGCTCTATCGTTCAGACGCCAAATACCGAAAAATTGGCTAAAATCATTAATTTCTTCACCCTCAACTGGGCACTTTTCTACAGGAGGAGGGGGGGGGTCGCTTTTTTCGCCAATATTTTTGAAAGTCATCCCCTTCTTTCAATTGTCTAGCCTTAATTTAAACCTGCGTCACTTCTGGTTTGGTGGTGGTCGTAACAGCAAAGATGTCAGTTTTTTTTCCTGTTCTTTTCCTCCTTCATAGTACGGGTTCGAGCCTGCCTTCCTACTACCACTTTTTTTTTTTTTTTTTTGCTCAACACACATCTCCAAACACCCGGGCAACGCCGGGCACCCATGCTAGTATATATATATATATATATATATATATATATATATATATATATATATATTACAATAGAAAAATGCGAGCATGAAAAGTCATATGGTTAAGCTTAAACATGGAAAAATAAAGGACTAGTTGTTAAAACTGGAAAGAAAAGGACACGATATTCTAGTAACAAATATATAAAATTTATAACTTAAAATAATGTATAATTTAGAATTGATTATATAATGTTATGAATTGAATTTAAAAAAATTCTTAATGTTGCAATATTTTAAGTTATAAATTTATTATATTTTTTACTAGAATATCTTGTCCTTTTCTTTTCCAGTTTTAACAACTAGTCCTATATTTTCCTATGGTTAAGCTTAACGATATTACTTTTCATGCTCGCATTTTTCTATTGTAATCCATGATTTTTCCAGGCTTTCAGTAAATTCACTTGTTTTTTGTTTAATTTCAGTCTTATTTTTCGCCCCCATAAACATAACATACACATATGTAATAACAATGTACGGCAATAGTCTGCTTTCAATAAAATCCCCCAATTATCTCCCTTTCAGTCTTTCAATCTCTCTGTTTCACTTATTACTTCTCTTTTCGTGAGAGCGGTGAATTAGTAGAAACATAGTTGCTATAGAAACCAGTAATAACAAACGTTGCTCACCTTACGTGTTTTTTTTATGATTTTGAACACCAATAAATTCATCATTACTTTTGTTTTATTGAATAAAAATTGAAATTATTTTTTCACAATATAGCTGAGAAGGTGATCTATAAACTGTAAAAATTGTTTGAAATTTGGTCGGAAATGGGTGAGCAGTGAAGCTTTAAAGCAGTTCTAAATGACTAAAACTGTCACTTAACCATATATTCAAACACTACTGTATTTGAATGATTATATATATATATATATATATATATATATATATATATATATATATATATATATATCAGTGTTGGGACGATTAATTAGAATCAGGAATCGACAAAATTGAAACTTTTTGGAGTATTGGAATCGGTACGGAAAAATTTGTGCTTATTTTCCGATGCCAAAAACGATTCTTTTAATTGGCTTTTTTATTTGATTTTCCATAAGGAAAAAAATTCTACCGCTGATGGTAATACTAAAATAATGAATACCGATTTGAGACTGTTAGTAAAACTAAAACCGATAGATCATCTCGCACATGTGTATTTTTACGTTTGAGAAAATATTTGCATATTTAACATGTGTTTTACGGTAAATGTGAATAATAAAAACTTTATAGTTAAATATTTAGAGATTTATAAAGAATCAGAATCGGTAATTGTAACGTAATCGGTAATTGCATTGGAATCGTCTCATCACTAATACATATATATATATATATATATATACACACACACAAATACTCACAAAAACTATCTCTCCTCTGTGCAACAATTAATGAAACTGTAGTTTTCTTTACAGCAAAACAAAAAAATAATTTTCATTTCACATTTCGCTAACAACAAAAAATAACTTTATTTGATATATCTCAACGTTGATGAAATTTACTGTGTATAAACATAGTCATATTTTATTAATTAAGAAAGAAACAACAAAACATTTTGAGTGTCATTTTCACAATGTCTCGATCAATGTAACCTCCGACTGTCTTCAGGCGTATCTTGTTGAACTCAAAAATGTTTCTATCGAACTCCGGCATTTGGGCGAAAATTAAAAAATTTCCGAGTTACAACAGAAATATTCCCGAGTTCGACAAGATACACCTGAAGAAGGTCGGAGGTTACATTGACCACAACTGTTATAGCGACCAAAAGCTAAACAAGAAATAACCCTAATAAAGGAAGTAAGAGTTATTGCCCTTATATAAACGAAAAGAAAAAGACTAGAGAGTTCCAGAATGGACAAGATGGTGGCTGCACTAACATGTGCATATCGTGCTGTAAATATAATTTGTGTTTCGACTGTAATAAACAGCATTTAATCTAAAATGAGCTTGTTTACTTTTCATTCAAATATTCCATGATTCCGATAACCCATTTTTCCGGACACAACAAAAACGGTGTGAAAATAGCACTCAAGATGAGAACAGTAGTTCAAAGAATCCAAATAATACGAAAAATTAATCCTCATCTGAAAAATTCCAAAATAGTTATTTTATATGTTCTGTTCGCTATTTAATACGTCGATATGGGCAAAGATTTGTATTCCAATGTCTACTTACCAAGTGTATCCAGCATGTGGACAGGGAACATTTTGCGTCCACTTTTAAACATCAAAAGTCGCCCCAAAAGGTTGATGGAGTGCACAACGAAGGCATAGTTCAGTTGTCCACCAGAGTATCGCAAATCATGGGAATATTCTGGCAATAATAATAGAAAAAAAAAATAATTCTTCAGTTTTTGAAAAACAAAGGTCCTTCTTTAAAATTAAACCTATTTAAAAAAAAAAAAACTAAATTGTAGAAAAATCTTTATTAACTAAGTCATATTCTAAAAATCATGTAAATTAATCAAGTGTTTTTTTAACTAAGAAAATCAAAATGTACGATTTTTAGCGATTAACATCGAAATCGGTACAAGGCTGATCTTGCAAGTTTGAATTATTGTGGACTTATCCGCCCCCGTTTTTTTTTTTTTTTACTAGATATTGACGGGAGACAGTTCCTTTCTGTTCACTCATAAGATTTGATTTTCTTTGTTAAAAATAAAACTACTTGATTAATTTACGTTACTTTAGGAATATGACATCTTCATTGCGTCATGGGTACAAACATCATATAGTTTTGTTTTTTTAATTTCTGTATTTTTGTTTTGAAAATAGGGTGAATTCTAAATAAGCATCGAAACAACATTTTTTAACCCTTTCATTTTATTATCTATACTTCTGGGCAACACCCTCAGGTAGCCATGCTTGTGGTCAAGTGGTTAATGACAGACTGACAACCTGGGCGTTCCAAGTTCACATCCAGTTCGTTCCACAAAAATCACCTTCACTTAGGATGTTGGCAACCTTCACGTGGTTCCTCCCGTAAGTGCCTGATGTCTTTCTAGAAAAAAAATTCTGACCAGAAATATATCGGAGAAACCAATGCAAACAATAGAATCTTTGGCTTCATATGAAGATGAAGATGATCATGGTACCGAGATGTTTACAATTAAATAATTTGCAGATTCTTACCTGATGGAACTTTTTCAAAGAAACGCTTGTTAACCGTATCAACTTTTTTCTCTTTTATCTTCTTAATATACTCCAAGACACACCGCACGGAATTATTCACCTAAGAAAAAAGATATGTAAGGACATAAGAAGGCTGTTAGCAATGTAGGAAACCCGGATGTTAAAAGTAACATGACATATGAACAAAAACATACAGACTTACTGTTTCATATGACCAGGATGATAAATGTCTTTGGTTGGTTGGTTGGTTGTTTTTGTTTTACGGCATATCAACCCTTTTTGGGTTATTTAATGCCGAATCCAAAGATTCGGAAGAAAAATTTTTTTAATAGAATATATTTGTTGTTTTCACGTCGGTTTCTATTAAACCACAAGTTGGGACCCTAACAGGTAATACCACTCCGGGTCAGAGTGGACCTGGGAGCAATGGTAATTAAAGGGTGGCTCCACACTGGATATAGTTTAAGGTCATATCCAGGACCCCCATTGAGGAACTTTTACCCTCTGCAGGGGGGCAGTCGGCGTATTCTAATGCCCCAGCGACAAGGCCAGATAAATGTCTTTGAGAATTTCGAAAAATACCTCTTTTTTGGAAAAAGAAAAAGAAAACAACAACAAAAAAAATGCCGTAAAAATGAAACAGGAACATATATATATATATATATATATATATATATATAAAGCTGAATGTGTGTGTGTGTCTGGTCACGAATAGGTTCCTATATGGTTGACTATTTTAAAAAAACTGATTGCATATAATAATAGATGTATCGAGACACAGGAATGGGTATGTTTGATCTGGCAGAACGGTGGTTTATTAAAATTGTTGGGTCTGCGTTCGCGCCTGGTCCACAAAGTATGGAAATAAAAAATTTAAAAATGAAAAAAAAAAAACGTTTACAAGTGTTTTTGCTATAGATGTACATAAGAATACTTTGATAAGTATGTTTCAACTTAAATAGGGATGGTATAATAAAATTGTGGGGTCTGCGTTCGCGCCTGGCCTCCACAGAATGGAAATAGGCACAAACTTTAATAAAGGCTTTTCATATCTATCTGTGTAAGTATACTTTGACAATTGTGTTTCAGTTTGAAGAAATATGGTATAATAAAATTATGGGGTGTTTGTTCGCACCTGACCTCCATAGAATGGAAATATGTCACAAAGTTTAACAAGGTTTTTTTTAATATAGATTCACAGAACATTATGATAAGTGTTTTAGTGTGAACAGGTATGGTATAATAAATTATGGGGTTTATCTATTTTATTTTTACTTTCATCATATTTTGCTTTGGTTTTGATACCCCCGAATTCGAAGCTATCTCTTTACAACTCTTCCTTTTCATAACCTATCATACTTTAATAAATCAGAGTCCATTTTCTGTAGGCTGTTTTTGAACCCAGTGAACGACGGGTACTTTTGCTAGTATATATATATATATATATGCAGGAATGAAGGTGGAGAGTTGTATGTTTTGGTTTTGATTCTAGCTGATGGCAGCAAGTCATATATATATATATATATATATATATATATATATATATATATATATATATATATATATAGTCATCCACAGACAGAGTGTTTCGTTATATTACATCTCTTCAGACCAACATCGACTTCAAGCCCAGGGTTGAACAAACAACCATCGAATTAATAATCAATAGTTCTAGTCATCAGGCCACTAGGACAGGTGCCATTAGCCATGACAACTAACGATGCTTTGTTTTTTATTTATTCCTTATCAGTATACTTTTCTTTCTAGTTAGAGATGTTGGTTTAATAATCTCTCTCTCTCTCTATATATATATATATATATATTAAATATTATTTTACGTGCATAAAAGTATACCTATGGACACGCGCGTTTCTGGCTTTTAGCATTCGTCCATAGGTATACTTTTATGCACGTAAAATAATATTTAATAATAAAAATAAATAAATACGAGATCTATATATATATATATATATATATATATATATATATATAAAGAGCTTATAGCTTTAAAAAAAAATCCCCCAAAACGCTAAGATAGCGGAAAAAAAACTGCGTTTCGAAGTTGTTAATATCGCTACAAAAATACCAACAACAAATCTTATATATATATATATATATATATATATATATATATATATATATATATATATAAAATTCAGAATAGTGAAATACACTAAATCTACTGGTGTGCAAATTTAGTGATTATCGGTCTTACAAAATATTATTGGATGTAATATTTTATATAAGACAGTCCCAGCTAAATAAAATTTCTCAATATCCTAGATAGAGCAATAAATCATAATTTAGGAATTTAAAATTTGTGATTTGAAAAAGTTAAATTTAAAATATAGAAATTTTATTGTATGCAAGACAAAGTATAGTAAAATATATTTCCTTACCCCATGAGTTTTCGATATTTATAGATCTCCTCGGAGGAAAAATATTAGCAAATATTATAAAAGGTTTGCCCCTAATTTGCTAAAGGTAATAAACATAGAAAATTAAATTAAATGTTTTTAAAGTTTTTAAATCATTTTAGCTACGTAGAATAAGGGAAATTGGATATTGATGCAGCCAAAAAAAAAAAAAAAAAAAAAGAAAAAAAAAAGGATATTGAACTTCAAATCGAAATTGTATGCTAAATCCTGTAATGGAAGTTCTTGGTATTCGGCAGGTAAAAAGATCCAACGCGTATTGTAGTAAATCCAAGGAAGCTTTGGCAGATTTTACCGGATTGATATAATAAAAGATTTGCCGGATATCCAATCAAACTAAAGAAAAACTATGGAAATATGTTTATATTGGATTGTTACCAGCTTCCTTGGATTTATTACAATACGCGTTGGATCTTTTTATCTGCCGAATACCAATAGCTTCCATTACAGGATTTAGCATACAATTTCGATTTGAAGTTCAATACCCTGGGTTAAGGAAATATATTTTACTATACTGTATTCTTCGTCTTGCATACAATAAAATTTCTATATTTGAAATTTAACTTTTTCAAATCACAAATTTTAAATTCCTAAATTATGATATATATATATATATATATATGATGATTGCAACGTCTTGTCAGACGAGTGCCACTCCCTCAGACATTTAAAATCCATGAGCCAATATGCCTGAGGGAGTATCTATACAAATATGATGTTACAGAGTCTTAGCTTTGTACGACAGCTAAGTCTCTCTCTCGGTTCAAAATGTTGAGATCCAGCAACAAGCAAGAGCAAGATAGCCAGCAACAAATTAAACTGCAGACCAACTTAATGCGGGTAATGGTCTTCCGCTTTATGGTTTTTTAAATCAGAGATTTGCTTCTCCTAGAAAGGTTGCCTTCACCATGGCTTACGGGAGCCCTCTCCACCCCAATACACATATACACACACACACACAAATATACACGGTGCTAGTTGGCCGTTGACCCAGAAAAAGAGTTCATTCGCCCTTTGGAAGGTCTTGTTTTTAATCCTCCAGGGAGACTAGCCGCCCTCCTCACCAAACAAGTCTGGTGGGGGAACCAGTTTAGTCGCCGGTGACCCGACCATGAGGCAGGTAGTACTGGGTTACATGGTACCAGTAGCACATGACATGACCTGACATAATATATATATATATATATATATATATATATATAAAATTCAAAATGGTGTAATGGAAACATATTAAAGATATTTGTAGCTTCTCTTCCAATTTTCAGATTTTAATCATGTCAAATAACACTTTATTTCCTTTTGACGGATTGATTGTTGCTATTTCTTCTGATGAGTTAAGGACATAATACATTCACTAATTTCCTTTTTCTTATTTACTTAACCAAATGGATAATATAAACCAGAAGTCAAAAAATAATCTTGACTATAACCTGCCATCTTCTTTGACCCTTCACGAACATTATCTGCAGCATCTACCATTGTCTAAACGCCAACTCTCTCCCATTGATTACTGCTTGCTAGCGTCTTTTATAGAACGAGTAATCCATTCTCAGGAGGTGTCAGGATCTTCCACTATATCACATACATCTCATACCATAGCCTTGAGCACCTGGAGGGGCAGAGGCCATCCACAACTTTGTAAATGCTTGTAGCGAGGAGCTCTTTTTCTGAGGTGAAGGTGCTGGCCCCACGCCCAACATTCTCAGAAAGTACATACAGCGCCTAGCCTTCCCAAATGGTCATCCATCTGGTACTGGCCAGGCTCAATGTTGCTTAACTTTGATGTGGTGTGTCAACGTGATTGTATCGTATATTGTACTATATCACATATTTAAGCATATTTTACGATCGGGCAATGCTGAACACCATGCTAGTCAATATATTTTTAAAAAGTTTTAGTATTTTATCCTTTTTTTTATTAAATCACTTTAATTACTGTTAATATTAACAAAACTATTGCATATGTATTGTAATAATAGAACAATAGAATTACCAATGTATAACACTAAACATTAATTTATTACAAACTGTTTAACAACTAATTAAGCAAATAAGGCATTCAGATAACTGTTTTGGGGTCTTTCCTCTGTACTATATTTTTTTTTTTTTTTTTTTTTTTTACACAGTGATCACCACTTATCAAGGCCCGGAAGCCACTCAGGGATAAGGGTTATTGCAAGTACATTACGTTAGTGTGGAGATTTGGTGAAATGTTTACTTAAGGGGGCGGTTCATTAGGAATTTATAACGTTGGACTTGAAGACATCCAAGTTGTAGTCCGGTGGGAAGCAGGCAGACAGAACAGAGTTCCACAGGCATGCAGTTCTAAGAAAGCTTTGTTCATGGAATCCACGTTTTGATTTAGGCACAGATAAAGAGTGGGGGAAATTTTTCACAGTGGATTCAGCTAGACGGGTGTTTTTCGTGAAAGATTGGCAAGGGGGGACCAGAGATTCGAGTTCAGATGAGGACCTGCCATGGAAATAACGATAAAACAAGGATATGCTCGCAACGTCTCTTCTGTGGGAGAGAGGTTGCAGGGTAGAGAAAAGGGCATCCTCCACTAAGCCACAAAGTCGATTTTGTACTTTGTCAAGGCAGGATAGGCTGTTTTTAGCAGCTCCTGCCCAGATATGGCAACAGTATTCCATCCTTGTACATATTTTTATTGCATATTAGGAACCCTGTGTAAGTAGTGATTTAATTAGCTTGTGAAAATTTTGACAAGGGTCATATGATAACTCAGATCTGTAAAACAGAATTGTTTCCAGGGTTGTGTAAGAGATGGGTGACAAGTCAAACGAAGTTCTCAAGTGAGAGAAAAATAAAGTTTTTAATTTAGTCATCTCATGGAGTATTGTTGCCACATCTAGTCAGGAGCTGCTAGAAAGATCTTATCCTGCCTTGGCAGAGTTCAAAATAGACTTCATAGCTTAGTGGAAGGACGCCCTTTTCTCTTCTCTGCAACCTTTTTCTCATAGAAGAGACATTGAGAACCTGTCTCTGCTTTGTTATTTTCATAAGCTCCAATCTATGGTCCCCCCTCTCCAAACTTTCACGAAAAACACTTGTCTAGCTGAAAACACTATCAATAATTTCCCCACTCTTTATCTGTGCCTAAACCTAAACATAGATTCCATGAACAAAGCTTCTTTCTTAGAATTGCACACTTGTGGAACTCTCTTCCATTTGCCTGCTTTCCGGCTGACTATATGATCATCTTCAAGACCAACGTAAACAAGTTTCTTATCCTGCCTTGACAAAGTTCAAAATAGACTTTGTATCCTAGTGGGGGATGCCCTTTTCTTTTCCCTGCAACCGCTTTCTCATAGAAGAGACATTGCGAGCCTGTCTCTGCTTTATCGTTATTTTCATGGCAAGTGCTCGTCTGAGCTCTAATCTATGCCTCCCCCCCTCTCCAAACTTCCACAAGAAACACTCGTGACTATTAATAATTTCCTCCACTCTTTATCCGTGCCTAAACCTAAACATAGATTCCACAAACAAAGCTTCTTTCTTAGAACTGCACACCTGCTTTCCGGCTGACTAAAATATGGTCGTCTTCAATGATGAGCCGTTCCCCTTAAGTAATTTAATTTACCAAATTTTCGCTACTAATAATTATTACGTCATTGTCCCATTGGCCACTGTACACTTATTAACCCTTATCCTCAAGTGGCCTCTGGGCCTTGATAAGTGATGACTCCTTTGTAAAAAAATAAAAAAGATATAAGTCATGTAAATCAGTCGAGAAGCCATGTGAATGAGACACGGCCCATATGGTAGAAAACTGATAATCTCATACGCGCATGTCACTCATTTCGTTAATAAGTTTAAGAATAAGAAGTAAATAACTAAGACAACATTAGTCTCTCTACTATGTAAATTCTCTCCAAATAAAACCTTGAACAAAACTCAACGTACGTCTCCTTTGTGTATATTACTTTCATATTTTCTCATTTAGATTACAATAATAGAAATAATAAGAAAAATGTCATGATGTTATGTTTTATTATAACTGCAGAATTATGCGATGATTTTAAAATTGGTGCTTACCAAACTTTCATGCTTCTTCAAGAGTTTCAGTAAAGGTGCTCGGCTGTAAATCCCATGCTGTGAAAAATGACAGAGACAGATTATTTTAGAGAAAGAGCATAGTTAATTTACCAAATAAAACTCAATTTCTTTCTGAAAAAAAAAAAAAAAAAAAAAAAAAAAAAATATATATATATATATATATGTATATATAAATGGGAATTCTGAATTAAATTATGTAGAACTATCCTGGGTGCCTGGTGTTACCCGGGTGTTCGGAAGTGTGTGTTGAGCAAAAAAAAAAAAAAAAAAAAAAAAAAAGTAGGAGTAGGCAGGCTAGCTCGAACCCGTACCGCGTAGGACGAAAAGAATGTGAAAAAAAAAAAGTAACGTCTTTGCTGTTCTGCCCATTGCCAAACTGGAAGTAACAAATGTTTAAATTAAGGCTAGTCAATCGAAAAGAGGGGATAACTTTCGAAAATATTGGTGAAAAAACAACCCCTCCCTTTAGAAAAGTGCCCATTGAGAGTGAAGGAATTAACATGCTTGGCCAATTTTTCGATATTTGTCATCCAAAGGATCGATCTTCGAAACTATACCAATCTCGTGAAAATCCGTCGCCGCTGTCGAAAGTTTTAGGCAGACATACATACATACATACATTTAAACAGACAGGTGAGATTTATATTATAGACTAGCGGGGGTGCCCGGCATTGCCCGGGTGTTTGTAGGTTTGTGTAGGGGGTAACAAAAAAAAGTTTTGGTAGGTAAGTAGGTAGGATCGAACCAGGAGCTTTGAGGCGAAGGTGGAAAAAAAGAAAGTGTGAAAAAAACCTGACATTTTACCGCTGCGCCAGTGAGGGAGAGTTACAGAAAAACGTTTGAATTTATTTAAGGATTAAAAAATGAGGTCAAATATCACACCATAGAAATCGCACAGTTAACTGTTACTGTGAGGCAGTTTTTGGGGGTTTATTTACCCAACTTCGACTGGTTTTGTTTCCCTAGATTTAGGGGGGAAACCACTCTATAAAAAGGGGAGTGTCCCAATGAATAGCAATTGTCTGATATAAGGGGTTTCCCCAACATTGATCAAAAGCTGATTGCATTCTGGATGTTCCTGGTATGGAAGCTGGGTAAGTTGCTTCACTTCAGATTAGTTTCGGTTTTATACGAAAAAGCCGAACACACACAAGAGGGGCCGAAATAGCAAGAATTTTGTAAAAGTCGATGTAAATAAATCTAGATGCGACGTGCGTTTGCAAATCATACATATTATGATCTAGGGGGTATATAAACAGTTCTAAAATGTAGTAACCCCACGGAGAACCCCCCTCAAAACAGCCTTTGATGGACATACAAAAAATGTGCACACACATATAGACTAGCGAGGGGTACCCGGTGTTGCCTGGGTGTTTGGAGGTGTGTGTAGTTTTGGGTAAATCAAAACTCGGGGGCGGGGGGGGGGGTTAAAATAAAAAAAATGTTTTGGTAGGTAAGTATGAGGATCGAATCCGAACCGTTAAGGCAAAGTTGGAAATTAAAGTGTGAAAAAAAAAAAGAGTGCGACGGTTTTAACCATTGGGCCACCGCGACATGCTAACGGAAGCACGTTTGAATTTATTTAATTACTTGGATTTGGCAGGTGCACGTTTAAATGACTTAATGAGGTCAAGTTTGACTGCAGGATAGTATTTCATTTACTGCGGGAACGCTTTTTTAAAATTTTTATTTTCCCAAGATGTTATAGGAAAAAGAAAGTCGAGCAAATTAAATAGACAGGCGAGCTCCATTGTTAACTCTGAGATATTACGATTTATATGTGATATAAAAAGTTTTACGAAGTTGTGAACCGACCGACTACTTCTCTGAAAAAAGCCTTTTGTAGACATACAGAAAAAGCGAACACACATACATACATACATTTTCGCTTTTATAGATATAGATTACAACAAAATTTATTGTTTGACAAAGAAGTACAAATAAATTGTAAAGTTTTTCCTTAATCCATGGATTTTCAATGAATGGCTCATCTCATCGGAGGAAATGTTATTAGCAAAATAGATGTGGGTAATTATAAATTTTGCTTATCAGCACATAAATTGAAAATTAAAATTGAAATGATGTATATTTATATAAATCGCTCAAGACAAGACATGAAGCCACTTGATGTAAGGACTAGAAAATATATATAACTTCAAGGTCAAAAAACTTGGCAACAATAAGCGTTAGATGGAATAGATTCCAACTCAGAAAACAGCAATTCTTCCCTCACTGTTCATGGAATGTTAGAACTAACAGAACAAATCATTTTGATGGGCAGATTTAATTTTTCAAATCTCAGCAAAGAACAAGCGATAGAATGATCTCGTTTTTAAATGGGGTTCATTTACGGCATATCAACATTTTTTGGATTATACAGAGTGACTCCCACCCTCAAAAGAAAATCCTAACCATGGAACCGTTTATAAAAATCACATTACTGCAATAAAACCATATTCAGGACAAATAAAATTCAGACTATTCCTGACTTGTCCATCAAGTTTCAGTCATGAATGTTTAACAGTTTTTGTTGTATCGCTATTCAATGCTATGTAGGGTACACTTTGGTGATTGTCTCATCAGTAAGTAGTGTGATTCTAAATGAATTTCACACCTAGTTGACCTTACAAACTCTTGAGTTTTTATCCAAATCTTGATACTTATGCAGAATAAGGACTATGCTGAAACCACCACCCACCAACCCTGTCACATGGCCATCAGATTTGTCAATCATTCATTAACACTTATATGTACAGAAAATAAAACAACGATATATTTTTATAACCAACTGCATGTGTTTTCGATTTTCACCAACAAGTGTTTAAGTCAAAGAAATGACAAAAATTGTTATTTTTAACATTAACTAGACTTGAATTCAAAATTGTCTAATCTAGTTTCTGCTTCATTTGTACCAGCTCGTTTGTCTAATAGTCTTCATCAATTTGTTATTTTGATACCTCATTATAATACAGCTTCCAATTCCAGTAACTTTTTTCCAAGAACTGCAAAAATATTTCTATTGTTATTTTTGAAATTAAATAGACTTAAACGAAATCGGCCACCCTCATCCTCATCATCATCCTCATCATCATCACTAGTATGTCATTTGTTATTCAAAATTGTTTGATTTATTCTCTGCTTCATTTGTACCAGCTTGTTTGACTCGTTGGTCTAGCAGTCTTCATCAATTCGTTATTTTAATAACTTATTACTAGGTCTATGACAACAGCATATTCTTTCCATTGTTTTGACTCTCGAGTGTGTATCCGTTGATATCTTATATGCTTTTATATAGAGTGATGTGGTTCTCAGTTGATTAACTGTGTCTAACTGTATCGGATATATACTCGAGAGTCAAAATAATGTAAAGAATATGCTGTTGTCATAGCCCTACACATTATAACACAGCTTCCTATTCCAGCTTCTGAAAATTTCTATCTGCTGACTGTTTTCCTCCTACCAATAACCTTGGTCTTTTCAAGTTGACGATCAACATCTTGTGTCTTTGCGAGAATCATCTTTCATTCTTGTTAGTGCCTTACACCAAGGGGTTTCATACCCTGTCTGGAGCGATTTCCTTATAGAAAAATGTCCGAGCTGTAAAAGGGTTTTACCATCCATTTTGAGAACCAAGAGGCTCTACAATCCAGCAAGGCCAGGAAATGGACAGGATGAAGTAACGCTTGACCACTTGGTGTTGTTGTCTCGTTCACATTGCTGACGAGTTTCAACGTGCTTTCCAAGATCTTCTTCATAAATCTGAAAGTATATGAGAGCACCATAAAAACTAATGATTATGTTCTCAAAGACTCAACACAAAACAGAGGGTATATACGAGGGGCGTGCAATAAGTAATACACCTGACCCACTTCCAGTTGTCTGATCTAGCTGAAATTTTGCATGTGCAATGATTTATATCTCTACGGATGATGTAGCAAATTACAGCTCTGAACTAATTGTGGTTTCTGTTTTACAGGTGTTTGAACTGACTCAGGTGTGAAATGGAGCCTGTTGAATGTCGAGCAGTGATCCAGTTTTTGTTTTTGAAAGGACGCACACCACAGGAGACTTTTGATGAAATGAAAGAAACTGATGGTGATAATGTCCCATCATATGACCTTGTAAAACGCTGGCATCGTGAATTCAAACATGACCGGAAGTCTGTGGAAACAGCTCCCAGACCTGGTTGCCCCCCTTCTGCCATTGATGAGGAATCTGTCCGTCAAGTTCAGGCTGCTATTTTGGAAGATCGGCGCATTACTATTCGCCAAATAGCCCAAGATGTCAAAATTAGTACAGGGTCTGTGGAAACTATCGTTCATTACCATTTGCATATGCATAAGGTGTCTGCCAGATGGATTCCCAGGTTGCTCACACCATTCCAGAAGCAAGAATGCGTTGAGTGCTCGAGGATGAATTTGGAGATGTGCCAAGAAGATGAGTCAAAGTTTTTCAAAAGACTGATGACACAGGATGAAACCTGGGTCCATCACAGGTTACTGGGACCAGGACGGAGTAGTGATGACAGATTTCTTGGCAAAGGGTACCACAATTACAGGAGCCCATTATGCTTCACTTTTGAGGAAATTAAGGGAAGCTATCAAAATCAAGAGGCAGGGCAAGATCAGCAAAGTTATCCTCCTGCAGGACAACTCTCCGGTCCACAACTCGCATGTCGCCAAATCAGAAGCACAGGCGTGTGGTTATGAAATCCTCCCCATCCTCCCTACTCTTCTGACCTTGCATCCTCTGACTTTCACCTCTTCCCAGCCATGAAATTGTTTTTGAAAGGAAAGCGTTTCTCAGATGATGCAGCCTTGAGTTCTGAAGTCACGTCGTGGCTGGAGGACCAACCTGGGGTGTTCTACAAAAACGATCTCCAGAGTTCCATTAAACGATGGGAGAGATACATAACTCTGGGTGGTTCCCATGTAGATAAAGACTGATAACTGTGCCAAGTTTCGTTGCTCTACTGCTATAGGAAATGGGTCAGGGGCATTACTTATTGCACGCCCCTCGTATATATATATATATATATATATATATATATATATATATATATATATATATATATATACGTATGTATACCTTATTCATATTTTTTTTTTAACCAAAAGTTTAATATATTAAAATTTTGGTAATGTTTATATACCAATAAAATGTTTATATACCAATAAAATCCATGATTATCAGTATGCGTATAATATTTTTGCAAAAATAAAGACAAAAAATATAAAAAGAAAACTTTTTTGTATTTTCTTATGAGATTAAATTGTTTCATAATGATTTGAATAATTTTGAATATTATATCATTTAAAATATTCCAAAAATAGCTACTCTTCAGACAGCAAACTACACTAGTTATACATATATGAATACACTCATAATCTCTATTTTTACCAAAATTAAATATAAGAGTAGTGGAGAAGTCGGTCCAACTGCTTCATCTCTTAGTATATACATAATATATATAATTGGCAGAAGCTCTGAAAAGCACCATTTATAAAATTTAAAATAAACAAATAAACTGTTTTTAAGAAAACACTTGAAGGTGCTGATATTTTATAGAATGAGAAAAAAAAAAATGTCAAAAGAAAAAAAGAATTCTAAGGAAAAAAAATCGAATGATTTTTTTTTCGTTTCTTTTTTGTTTTTCTCACTTAAAAAAATGTTTGCGCCATTTTTAAAACAGTTTAATGTTGAGACGATTAATCAAAATCGGAATTGAGAATTGAAAAAAAAATCAGAACTTTTTAAGGTATAGGAATCAGAGAAAATTGTGTCTACTTTCCGCTGTCAAAAACGATTCTTTTAATTGTTGCTTATTTCGTTTGTTTAAACCCTTATTTTCCAATACTGTTAGTAAAGATAAAATAGTAAATATCTTTTTATATTTTTTTTTTGCATAGGCATCACCACATATCAAGGCCAAGAGGCCACTCGAGAATAAGGTTAAAGAGTGTACAGTAGAAATTGGAGAATATAATAACCGTTAGTAATGGAAATTCGGTAAATTTGTTAACTTATATGGAACGGCTCACCAAAAACATGTTTACGTTGGACAACCATATTGTAGTTGGAAAGCAGGAAAACGGAAGACAATTCCATAGTTCTAAGAAAGAAGCTTTCGTTCATGGAATCTGCGTTTAGGTTTAGGCACAGATAACATGTAGGGTAAATTATTGATAGTGGTTTCTGCTAGACGGGTGTTTCATTTCATCTATTGGCTCTAAGTACCCAAACTTTCCCTAAAATTATGATTGGGAAGGGAGTGTCTATGTATGCCTGCCTCTGACAAAATCCAAAAGAGAGAGGGAGAGAAAAAACGGAAGTAACATTCTGAGGGCACATTCGACATGGTTATTGACAGTGGTGGGAAATGTGTTTGTCTTTCTTTTGTGACGACAAAAGACCCAAAATCTGGAGGGAATTACAACTCATACAACAAAACTATCACTAAATAAACAACACACTCCAAGAAGGCCTGAGGTTGAATCGGCTGAAACAATATAATATATATAATATATATATAATATTATATATATAATATATATAATATTATATATATAATATATATATACACATAATATATATATAAATAATAGATATACATATATATATATAAATAATATATAGATATACATATAATATATATACATATAATATATACATATAATATATGCAGATAATATATACATATATATACTTATAATATATATATGCATATAATATATACATACATACAATATAATATATACATACATATATATAATATATACATACATATATATAATATATACATACATATATATAATATATACATACATATATATATATATAATATATATTATATTTATTTTATATATATATAATATATAAAATATATAATATATATATAATAAATAATATATATATATATAATAAATAATATATATATATATATAATAAATAATATATATATATATAATAAATAATATATATATATATATATAATAAATAATATATATATATATATATAATAAATAATATATATATATATATATAATAAATAATATATATATATATATATATAATAAATAATATATATATATATATATAATAAATAATATATATATATATATATAATAAATAATATATATATATATATATAATAAATAATATATATATATATATATAATAAATAATATATATATATATATAATAAATAATATATATATATAATAAATAATATATATATATAATAAATAATATATATATATAATAAATAATATATATATATAATAAATAATATATATATATAATAAATAATATATATATATAATAAATAATATATATATATATATATAATAAATAATATATATATATATATAATAAATAATATATATATATATATATAATAAATAATATATATATATATATAATAAATAATATATATATATATATAATAAATAATATATATATATATATATAATAAATAATATATATATATATATATAATAAATAATATATATATATATATAATAAATAATATATATATATATATAATAAATAATATATATATATATATAATAAATAATATATATATATATATAATAAATAATATATATATATATATATATATATATAATAAATAATATATATATATATATATATATATAATAAATAATATATATATATATATATATATATATATAATAAATAATATATATATATATATATATATATATAATAAATAATATATATATATATATATATATATATAATAAATAATATATATATATATATATATATATATAATAAATAATATATATATATATATATATATATATATATATAATAAATAATATATATATATATATATATATATATAATAAATAATATATATATATATATATATATATATATATATATATATATATACTAGCATGGGTGCCCGGCGTTGCCCGGGTGTTTAGAGGTGTATGCTGAGCAAAAAAAAAAAGGGGGTAATTTTTTAAACTTTGACCCCTATTATGACCCCTTAAAATTTATTGTTTTGGCCTCAAATCAAGTTATTACGTTAGATCCATGTCCACGGAACCTATATCTAAAATTTCAAGGGTGTAGACCCAAAATTGTCGGAGGAGTTTGGTAGAGTTCTTTAAAGGTCAAATCGGTTAAATTTGACCTCTTAACAGCCAAATTTCTGGCTGACACCCGTAACACTGATTTTCCCAAATCTCAGTACCCGGTATTTCAAATTTCGAGTCTATAGACTAAAAATTGACAGAGTTATTGCGTAGGGAAATGTACACAGACAGACAGACAGACAGACAGACACACAGACAGGCAAACAGACACGTTCATTTTATAGATATATAGATATAATCTATAATATAAAGCTGAATGTCTGTGTGTGTCTGGTCACGAATAGGCTCCTATATGGTTGACTATTTTAAAAAACTGATAACATATAATGATAGAAGATGTATCGAGACACAGGAATGGGTATGTTTGATCCTGCAGAACGGTGGGTCATTAAAATTGTGGGGTCTGCGTTCGCGCCTGGTCCATAAAGTATGGAAATAAAAAATTTAAAAATTAGAAAAAAACGTTTACATGTGCTTTTGGTATAAATGTACATAAGAATACTTTCATAAGTATGTTTTAACTTAAATAGGGATGGTATAATAAAATTGTGGGGTCTGCGTTCGCGCCTGGCCTCTATAGAATGGAAATAGGCACAAACTTTAATAAAGACTTTTCATATCTATCTGTGTAAGTATACTTTGACAATTGTGTTTCAGTTTGAAGAAATATGGTACAATAAAATTATGGGGTGTTCGTTCGCACCTGACCTCCATAGAATGGAAATATGTCACAAAGTTTAACAAGGTTTTTTAATATAGATCCACAGAATATTGTGATAAGTGTTTCAGTGTGGACAGGTATAGTATAATAAATTATGGGGTTTATCTATTTTATTTTTACTTTCATCATATTTTGCTTTGGTTTTATACCCCCAAATTCGAAGCTATCTCTTTCCAACCCTTCCTTTTCATAACATATCATACTTTCATAAATCAGAGTCCATTTTCTGTAGGCTGTTTTTGAACACAGTCAACGACGGGTGCCTTTGCTAGTATATATATATATATATATATATATATTATATATATATATATATATATATATATGTATGTATGTATGTATGTATGTATGTATATATAAATTTATTAAATTTTATTCCTGTTGTTTCTTTTGAAAATTTGTTTTTCCATTCCCAATTAATTCCACTTAGTAGTTACACCGATTAAATTGTCCTTAAAAGAAAGAAACTAACGGATTTAAATAATCTCTGACTGCAAACAGATTTTTCTGCAAAGCTGGGTTACACATATTTGGATTATTACAATCCTTTTGGATCACTACACACATTTTAGATTTTAATTTGAGTCTGCGTGTCAACAATATAATTCTGAAGTTTTCTTATGGGAACCTTGTCTCTTATTACCTTTTCGTCTTGATAATAACTGACCTCTCCATATCTTTTTATCTGTTTTTTTTTTAATCCTTGACTTGTAATGTATTCTCTTATTTCTTAAATTTTTCCCCCATTTTATAAACTCTTTGCCCCCCCCCCAATATTTTTTTTGCAAAAGTAGCCCCGTTGAAATTCCCAGCAGTGTCACCGGTGCTTAAAAGTCGAAAAAAAATCCGTATGAAAATAGTACATTTGTAACGGACAAGATTTGAACGTTTTGCTTAAGATTTGAATAGAGAAGGAAGGTCTTATATCTCAACCAGATTTTAATTACCTTTAATGTTCTATTCAAAAAGTTCACAGCATGGTAAATTTTCTTTCTAAAATAAAATGCTGCACAGTACCAACACTGAGTGGAGTAAGATGAAGGACGGCTATCATTCTTTTGTCTAATGCTGTTTTACTTAATGTCAGTACCAGCAAATTCATAGCTTTGCTATAATTTCCATTTGCTAATATCTTGTCCTCCGATGAGAAGAACGCATTTCTTTGAAACTCCACTGATAAAGGAAATCTCAACATATTGTCGAACAATAAATTAATGTAAAAAATATTTTTACAGTTTAAAAATTTTATTTTTCTCTCTATATATATATCAGGAATTCGATATATATATATATATATATATATATATATATATATATATATATATGCTAACGGTTATATCACATAGGATTAGTGAATCTCTTGACAAAGGTTTCCTTTCCAGGGCAATTGCTCTTGACATA
This sequence comes from Euprymna scolopes, assembly GCF_053919585.1. Taxonomy (NCBI): domain Eukaryota; kingdom Metazoa; phylum Mollusca; class Cephalopoda; order Sepiida; family Sepiolidae; genus Euprymna; species Euprymna scolopes. The sequence goes on from NC_136503.1 coordinate 105,979,876, forward strand.
TCGAAGGCCTTCGATAAGGTATGGCTTAAGGGCCTACTTCACAAGATTTCCAGCTACGGTATTACTGGAAATGTTTTCTCAATAATTAAATCATTTCTCTCTCATAGGTTCATAAGAGTAGTGGTTGATGGGCAGAAATCAGAGGCCCACAGTATTAATGCTGGAGTTCCCCAGGGGTCCATCCTGGGCCCAACTCTCTTCCTGATCTACATCAATGATCTCCCAAGACACATACTTAAATCATTCGTTGACATCTATGCTGATGACACGACCATCTATGGCAACACATCAAAGGCCGTAAATGACAAACGCGCTGATCCCCATCTGGCATCAATTGAAATGGATGGCTCCCGTCTTGGGGGAGGCTCCATGTTTTGACAAGGTTCTGGGTTTGACCTTTACTCCTTATCCGAAATGGAACACGTACATCAAATCTGTTGCCGGGGATGCTGGGAAAATGGTGGGATCCTTCTACCGCCCCAAAAGATATCTCACTACTGATGCAATTCTCTATCTGTATAAAAGCCAAGTATGTCCAAGGATGGAGTACTGCTGCCATATCTGGGCAGGAGCTGCTAAAAACAGCCTATCCAGCCTTGACAGAGTACAAAATAGACTTCGTGGTTTAGTGGGGGATGCCCTTTTCTCTTCCCTACAGCCTCTCTCCCACAGAAGAGATGTTGAAAGTCTGTCTTTGTTTTATCGTTATTTCCATGGCAAGTGCTCGTCTGAGCTCCAATCTCTCGTCCCCACTCGCCAATCTTTCACGAGAAACACCCGTCTGGCTGAAACTACTGTCAATAATTTTCCCCACTCTTTATCTGTGCCTAAATCCAAACGTAGATTCCATGAACAAAGCTTCTTTCTCAGAAGTGCACGATTGTGGAACTCTCTTCCATTGGCCTGTTTCCCACTTGACTACAACTTGGACGTCTTCAAGTCCAACATAAACAAATTCCTGACAAACCGCCCCCTTAAGTAAGACACTATCAAATCTCCAATACTAATGATTACTACAATACTATCTCATTGATTACTGTACACGCAATAACCCTTATCCCTGAGTGGCCTCCGGGCCTTGATAAGTGGTGACCTCCATGTGAAAAAAAAAATATATATGTATATCAGGAATCCTAAGTAATTCACAGTTATATTTGAAGTGTCTCCCACACTGACGATTGAATCTTCAACCTCCAGAAGAGTGTAACTTTTCAACTGAATTTTACCAAGTACTTTATCCACTATGCCATCGTCCTTGATTGAAATTCTGTGCAGATTCCTGGGTTCGGCAAAATACTCCTGAAGAAGGTTGAAAATGTTGTGAAAATAACACTAAAGAATAGCAGATCGAAGAATCCAAATAATACGAATAAAAATATATATTACCAAAGGAGGGGTGATAAGTAGTAAAATGGATTCGTCCGAAAAGGAAGAACGTTGTATATTTTATAGGGTGAGTGGCGGTATATTTATTCTTGTGTGTAGATTCTTTATATGGTTGTTTGTTCAGTGTTGACATTTTCAACTTTCAGTAGTGCTCAGCATATATATATATATATATTTAATAGGACAATGATTGTATATATGTTGTAAAATCAATTTCAATGTTCAGTTCCACATTTCTGCATGTCTGTAAACTCTTAACTGGATATCATCTATAATTTACAATTAGATTTAGAAACTCCAATGCATTTTTACAAAAAACACCCATCTAGTGAAGCCACTGTCAAAAGTTTTCCCCACTCTCTATCTGTGTCTAAATCAAAACGTAGATTCCATGAACACAGCTTCTTTCTTAGAACAGCACACCAGTGGAACTCTGTTCCGTCTGCCTGTTTCCTACCTGACTACAACTTGGATGTCTTCAAATCCAACGTAAACAAATTCCTGATGAACCGCCTCTTTAAGTAGACACTTTATGAAATCTCAACACTAACGTACAACGTACTGTACATGCATTATCCCTGAGTGGCTTCCGGGCCTTGATAAGTGGCGACCTCCTTGTAAAAAAGAAACAAAAAATCGATTTGAAACCAGATTCACAGCATATTTCCAGTTTCTCTCTGTAGCAATCAAATTTCTCTCGATTGTCTGCTTCCAGTTCAGTTTTGGTCTTCCTGTTCCTTTTCCATCAGGGGTCAATCTTAGGGTTTACCCGAGCCAACCTAGACGTTGTTTGCAGATTATTGACAATACTGCCTATTGGTTGGTTATTCTCTGACTTCTTGATTGGTAATTTGATCATTCCATTTGATCCATAGAATCTTTCTAAGGCACTTGGAATCAGACACATCTAATTTTTTCTCTTGGCTGATTTTGCTATGCCAAGTTTCACTTCCGTATAGTAGTGTGGAAAAAACTTTGCTGTTATAAAATTTTTACTTAGATCTGATCTCTATCTGAGGGTGAATTTTTGCTTCTCCAGATCTTTCAGAGCTAGATAAATACTGCTGAGGCCTTACCTTTCCTGTACTGCAACTCACTTTTGAGTTCCCTAAGTAGGGGAAGCTGATTTACATATTAAACGTGTCCGACATCTTAATCTATAATGATTGATTTGCAACTCCACCGGATACTTCTCCACTTACAAGTGTTCATTCAAACTGATCAATCAAATTACCTATATACAGGGTGGGCCAAAATAAGGGTCCTATTTTTAAAAATTCATAAATTCATGTAAGTTTTAAGAAGTGTTTTTCGGCCAAAATTTGTTTTGTTTATTTCAAAAAAATCTCGGAAGGGTCAGTCTACACACACATAAAGTTTGGTGAGTTTATCTTTTATTTTGTGGAAGTTATTCAAATTTAAAGATAGGACCCTTATTTTGGCCCACCCTGTATATATATATATATATATATATATATATGATTATTTTTATTATTATTTATTTTTTTAACAGTAATCTATGGAAATGCATATTTCCAAATTCCTACTGCTCTTCAGCATAGCTTGACTATATCTCTAGGTATTGAACCCCGAATCATGCGTATTAGAGTCTGGCACATTAAACGTTACGCTATGAAGAGAGGTAGGAACCTTGAAACATGCATGTCCGTAGATTGCTGTTTTCAAATTAATAAAAGACATAAAAATTTTATTTATCTGAATCCAAATAAAATATGGGCGATTTTCAAAGCAAAACAATTTTCGGGGTGAAGACGATACTTAACCGTATTTATTGTTAAAAAAAAAATCAACAAGAAATCTACAATTACCAACCAAGACGTCAGAGATCATACAAACTAAGAGGTAGTATCGTGAATAATCTGCAAACGACATCTAGATTGTCACACAATACTCTAAGATTGGCTCTTAGAAAGATTTGCCAACCAATGGATCCTTGATGGAAAAAAAGAAGAAGAGGAAGACCAAAAATGAACTGAAAGCAGACAATCGACAAAAGAGATTTGATTGCAACGGGAAGAAACTGGAGGGACATTTAACTTCCTAGTAATATATGTTCGTTTGTCATGATACTATCCTCCCAAGTATGAGCTACAGATCTGGAGAAACCAAAATTTCCCCTTCAGATCTAAACACAATGTCTTATCCACACTCTTATAGTTAACGGGGGGGGGGGGGACACTTGTGGATTTGATAATTTCATGAAGTTTTCTCTTTTGGAAGAAGCTGATTCAACCAACCTAGGGTGAGTGCTGCTTCGATACACTCTGCGTACAAGGGGGAGGGCTAGTGTAGTATCATTGTCATGATACAATCTTACCAGGTATGAATTTCCGTGCAGAACAGGTAAGAACTCTGCAGCATTTAATCAGCTCTGCAAGATCTGAAGAAACCAAAAATTCACCTTCAGATTTAAACACAACAACGTCTTATCCACACTGTTTAATGGAAGTGAAAGTTTGCATCTTGAAATCAGTCGAAGAAATTAGACACGTTTCATTTGAAATGCTTTAGATAGTTTCAAAGGATCAAATGGAATGATTGGATTATGAACCAAGAAATCACAGATTACAGTAACCAACAGGTGGTATCATGAATAATCTGTAAATGGTCATCTGGATTGGTCCGGACATGCTTTAAGATTGGCTCCAGAAAGAATTGCTAACCAAGTGCTACAATGAATACTTGATCGAAAAAGAAGGATGGGTGACCAAAAATGAACTGGAAATGAAGAATTAAAAGAGATTTGATTGTAACGGGAAGAAACTGGAGTGATACTGTGAATCTGGCTTCAGATCAGAAACAATGACATACTTTGATTGCCCCATGCGTTGCAGGACGTAGTTGGTCATAAGTCTACTTGATGAAGACGATAGTCGAAGCACAGTCAACTTAAACAAAGAAAAAGTAAACATCGTGAAATTTCGGACAAAAAATCCCTTCCAAAATTAATTTTAAATTCTGAGACGCAACATTATCATGGTTCAACAAATTACCGTCATTATATACTGCGTCGTATTATGGCATCGGCATTGGTCAAGAAAAAAATTGGTTGGAATTAAGATCAGAAATCAATAAATAAGAAAGTCTGACTAATTTGATATGATTTTCTTTTTTCCGTGATTAAAGAAATATGAATGTTTTGTTTCATGCTTATAATGATGAAAGGTAATTACCAATGATTTTATGTTATAAATGACTTGACAGAAGAATCAATATTATCTTTTATATTCGGATATTTAGGTGCATATACAACAATATATATACTTGTATGTGTGGTGTATATGTGTATATATATATATATATATACACACACACACGTGTGTGTGTGTATATATATATATGTATGTAGTAAGTTAGAAAAATATATATGGCAATTATGCTACACAGAATATATATATATATATATATATATATATATATACACACATATATATATATATGCTTGACAGACTATGGATACCCACGGTAAAGGTGCCTGCGTGTGAGATTTTCGTGGCAAGAGTTGCACAATCTCCAACCACACCTGGTGGAAACTAGGAAGCTGATTGGCTAACTAAAAATTCAATAGAATGTACGTATATAAAAATGCGAGATAACTACAATTCTCCGCATAAGCCTGATGGATTCTCATGAGAATGAAACACGGAATATTCTGTGTAGCTTAATTGCCATATATATTTTTATAAATTACTATATATATATATATATATATATATATATACTGAAATAACAGCAAGGGGAGACTTGATTCCAAATATTTCTCATATGTTATATTTCCCCTCTTTTGGTTATCATTATCTCCAGTATCAAATAATCCTTATCTTTTATCATTCCACCCTGTAGAAGTCTATTTCTAGAAGCCATCCAGCACATACCAGCATATAAAATGGACGTTACACCGATGATGATGATGATGATGATGATGATGATGATGATATTTCTGTATTATTTTGGTTTGTTTGTTTTTACTTACTTTTCAGGAAACCTCACCCAATAATTTGGTATTTCATGTTGAAAGTCATTCATCAGGCGGAACTGATTAAAAAAAAAAATAAAAAAAAAAAAAAAAAAATAAAATAAAAAAAAATATAAATAAATCAATAAAAGAGATTATTATTTCTTTGGAAAATAGTCAGGAAAGAAAGTGAAATTAACATTTCATCTACAGTCAAAAGTAACTCCCTATTATTAAGTGCTTATAATTTACTAGCAGGGGTGGTGGTGCGGCTTTACCCTTTACCATATGCTTAAATATGATATTTCAATTTGTTCAGATTTCGTATATGTTATTATATGCTATGTTATTATAGAGTCGTGATTTCAAAAGTAAAATAAAGTATTTGGGTGCCATCAGCTGAAACCAAAACCAAAACTAGAGCATTAAAAAGTTGGTGACGTTACCACCGTACCAACGTGACACGCATATGAACTGATTAAAAATTAAAAATAAACTAAGATGAATGTACAAAATGTATAAAGAATTTTTTCAATTATGATCCATTTTTGACCCCTTTGGTCAAGATCAAAGTGTAGTATCTGTTCCGGCAGATACTGCAAGCAAAGACCAGATGTGGGGGCAACCCCACATACCTGACCTTTAACCAGCTCCCATTTCCCACCTCTCGGGAGCTGGTCCCCTTTTTCCCTTCCCCCTCCCTTCACTCCTCACATTAAAAATTGGCCTTGTGCCTAATTTGCTCGGTGGGGGAGCAAATAAATACCATCTGTTCTTCAGATGCTGCACTTCAATTTCTTGTTCTCTCTCTCAGTGGAGGAGAAATCCTTCACGACTGAGGCAATTTAAAATTTTTGTTCCTTTTCTACACATTAAAAAACGAGCCTGGTGTCTAACTCTGTCCTCGTGGGGAGGTAATGTAAATAGAAACTCAGATGAATGTACAAAATGTATAACAATTTTTTTTTTTCAATTTTGACCCCTTTTTGACCCCTTAAAAACTATTTTAACCGTCTAAAGACCCATAAAAGAACGGTCCATAAAAAATCCAATCATTTGAAGCCCCTACCACCGCTCTGCAACTTTTAGTTTGAAAATATGGAGACAGACAGACAGACAAACATAGTTAGTTTTATAAATTAGATTAGTGAAAATAATTAACATTAATGTTTGGATAAAAAATCCATCATTTGAGGCCCCTACCGCCGCTCTGCAACTTTTAATTTCGGAAGAGATAGAGTTTGAAAATATGGAGACAGACAGACAAACATAGTTTTATAAATTAGATTAGTGAAAAAATCCATCATGATGAGGAGACGCACTAATCCTTATTTTCTCATATACAAAGTGATTCGAAATTAACATTTTATTACAAGGGTCATTTCGAAAGTAAAACCTCCTATTTTTTAACTAAAAAAATTAAAAGAGCTACGAAAACGAGAGCGGTGCGATTAAAACGAGGGCCCTTTTGTGCTCCAGAATGTATTTTTCTACATAGTCACCCCCATTTTCAATGTACTTTTGCCAGCAATAAACGATGGCTGCGCATGGGTGTTTGGAGCGTATGTTGTCATATGAGAGTCGTTTCAAAAGTAAAGCTTCCTATTCTTTTTTAACTCGAAAAGTTGAAGAGCTACAAACATGGAAGCGGTACCATTGATACAAACGAGATTCTCTGCTCCAGAATTTATCTTTTTCTACATAGTCACCACCTTTCCTGATGCACTTTTGCAAGGAATTCAATGACGCGTCTCCGTTTATGATGCACGTCTGTGACAAGGGATGCTTTCTTAGAGTCTCGCACCATCAATATCTGCAAGAGAGAGATGAAACTTTTGGATCACGAATGCATCAGTTCAGTCATCATAACAATGGAATTTGCAATCCCCTCTGATCCATTCGAGTGAAAGAAAAGAATAGGAGCATTACTTTTGGAACGTCCTTTATATTATGTTACTGCAATATAATTTCTACAAGAAATTAATAATTTATACATTTAACTACATTAATTTGTCAAGTTTTGATATGCATGTGTTGTTAGCTCAGACAGTAGCAAATACTGCTAGAGAACTAAATGATTTGGGTTCGATTCTATGATTGCACCCAAGTAATATTTTTTTTTAATTTTTTGAAATCATAACTATATATTGGGTACAATATAATAATCAATAGAGTATTAGCTCTATAAAAATAAATATGAAATTTGCATCAATTAAAATATCATATTTAGGCATATTTTATGACAAAACAATACATAGAATAGAAATCATAGTGGATCCAACGAGGGGAAAAATATGTATTTATAAAATGGAGAGCTGTGAAAGTTTTCAATTTAAAAATATGTATTTCTTATATTATTCATTAGGCATGGTTTTAAGCTTCTTGAGTTTGCTTTGCTAATAAGCAGAATTGGAAAAAAAAAAAAAAAAAAAGGAAGGGAAATGGCACTAATCCTATGCAGGTTTAACCAGCTTCCTTCAAAGGTTGGTTGGTTGTTTTTGTTTTACAGCATATCAACCCTTTTTAGGTTATTTAATGCCGAATCCAATGATTTTGAAGAAAAAGTTTTTAATAGAATATATATATATATTTTTTTTTTTTTCACGTCAGTTTCTATTTAACCCATAGTTGGTACCCTAACAGGTACTACCACTCCAGGTCAGAGTGGACCTGGGAGCAATGACAATTAAGGGGTGGCTCCACATTCCCCAAAGCCCGCAAGCTGGGGCCTCATCATCGAATATAGTTTAAGGTCATATCCGGGACCACTTCCTCTAAAGAAGGAAGTTCCATGGGAGTATGAAATTCACAAGCGGTCCTCAGTTGCATGTATATCTCCATTAGGGGAGATGACGATATTAGGTTTTTGCAGCTCTTGTAGGGAGGTATTGACGTTCTCCTACATACAGCACCTGGAATTCCCAAACTGGTTACCCATTTTAGTAATGACCAGGCTCAACATTGCTTAACTTCGGTGATTTAACTAGAACCGGTGTGTCAACGTGATTATGCCGTATGAGCAGAATTAACATTAATTTATGTGAAATGGTCTTAAAATCATTGGTTTTATAATCCTATTCATTTTTATATTTACTGACATTTCATCCTTTTCTGTGAAGTGTGTTTCTAATTTATGAGTACATTTATTTCTCATTATTTTGTTTATTCATGTTCGCCCTTCTACAAAGAAAAAACAAAAAAGTTATTTGAAAAAAAAAAAAACACTCTCCACATCATACTCTTATATCTTAAAAAAATTGGCCTATATAAAAATTTTTAAAAAGAGCCCTTTTACACAACGGTCCTGAATATGACCTTAAACTATATCCGATGGTGAGGGCCCCAGCTTGCAGGCCTTAGGGAGTGTGGAGCCACCCTTTAATTGCCATTGCTCCCAGGTCCACTCTGACCCGGAGTGGTAGTATCTGTTAGGGTCCCAATTATGGGTTAAATAGAATACGACTTAAAAAACAAATATACTATATTAAAAAATCGTTCTTCAAAATCACCAGATTCGGCATTAAATAACCTGAAAAGGGTTGATATGCCGTAAAACAAAACAAACAACCAACCAACTAACAAGGTATATTGCCACTTGGATGTAAAGGGCTACTATTTGCGACCATGCCTAGGAAAGATTAACAAGATGTTGGTTTACGTTACATTTAAACTTCTGCATATCACTACAGACAGGGTAGCAGGAAGGTAATTCCAAAGTCTAGCTGTTCGAGAGAAGATGCTATTAAAGTAGAAAGCATTCTGGCATTTAGGGACCTCAACAGTGAAGGGGTGAGATTTTGTTGCTAAGTGGGTTTTTCGGTGATATGTATGTCGAGGGGGCACAAGTGCAACGAGTTCATCAGAGCACATTCCATTAGGATACTTGTAAAACAGACACAGAGATGTAACATTGTGGCGATGGGACAGGGGTTGGAGCTTAGTTGACAAAGTGGGACCTATTAGATTGAAAACTCTTTTTTGGACTCATTCCAAGAGGGAGAGGCTAGTGGTAGATGAACTAACCCAGATGTGGCAGCAATACTCCATGCAGGAGTGTATGGTGGCCTTGTAGAGGTACGGGATACTCTCAGGTGTGAATAGTTTTCTAGCTCAATAGAGGGAACCCATCTTCTTTGCAGCAGCTTTTGCAATGTTTTCAATGTATTTGTTCCAGTTCATGTGTGGAAATGTACTTGTGCTTTTATAAAAAGAGTGTTTATAAATGTTTCTTTGCATGTTAATCTGTTTCTGTATTTTGTTTGGATGTATGTGTTGGTGTGTATTTAGGCATTTAATGATGTTGATGCAGGCGTATTTTTGTTAGTGTATATGTATATACTATATGTATATGTGTGTATACGGTTAGTAGACGTTTATTTTTTGTGCATATTCATTTCTGTGCGTTTGTGCTAATTTTTCAATGTTTTTGTATATCTTATTTGGTATGTGTGAACGAGTATTCGTGCATTTTGTAATATATACATATCCATTTTCTACTCTCCATAAACACACACACATATATCATTCACACTGAAGAAGGCCGAAGGATCGGTCGAAAATAATGTGCTTTTGAAAGAAACATTTTCGTTTTTTTCTAAAGACTTTTTGTATTCCTACACGTCAACACATAGGAAATAAATACAGAAAAAATATAAATATTTATATATTTTTCGTATTGATTTTTTATCCATACATAATTAAACACACACACACATATATATATATATACACACTTGCATATGCACATATACATAATTAAACACACACACACACACATATATATATATACACACACTTGCATATGCACATATACATAATTAAACACACACACACACACACATATATATATATACACACTTGCATATGCACATATACATAATTAAACACACACACAGACATATATATATATACACACTTGCATATGCACATATACATAATTAAACACACACACACACATATATATATATATATGCACATATACATAATTAAATACACACACATATATCCACTTGCATATGCACATATACATAATTAAATACACACACATATATACATTTGCATATGCACATATACATAATTAAATACACACACATATATACATTTGCATATGCACATATACATAATTAAATACACACACATATATCCACTTGCATATGCACATATACATAATTAAATACACACACATATATCCACTTGCATATGCACATATGCATAATTAAATACACACACATATATACATTTGCATATGCACATATACATAATTAAATACACACACATATATACATTTGCATATGCACATATACATAATTAAATACACACACATATATATCCACTTGCATATGCACATATACATAATTAAATACACACACATATATACATTTGCATATGCACATATACATAATTAAATACACACACATATATACATTTGCATATGCACATATACATAATTAAATACACACACATATATCCACTTGCATATGCACATATACATAATTAAATACACACACATATATCCACTTGCATATGCACATATACATAATTAAATACACACACATATATCCACTTGCATATGCACATATACATAATTAAATACACACACATATATACATTTGCATATGCACATATACATAATTAAATACACACACATATATACATTTGCATATGCACATATACATAATTAAATACACACACATATATATCCACTTGCATATGCACATATACATAATTAAATACACACACATATATACATTTGCATATGCACATATACATAATTAAATACACACACATATATATATACACTTGCATATGCACATATACATACACTGATAAGTTACAATAAACAAGTCTTTATTCAGTTTTTCTCATCAAAATTCAATTCGCGCACAAACAAAAATAAACATGTAATTACTACGATTTTTTGATAATGAGGTGTTTATTCCTAGTTGTGTGCAAAACAATTGTTTATATATATATATATATATATATATATATATATATATATATATATATATATATATATATGTGCGAAGGGAAATAAATAATGCAATATGAAAATTTACAAAAATTTATTGTACATAAACAAGGAATACATTACTATTTTTAATTACATCTCCCCCTTCTCTCTCCTATATATATATATATATATATATATATATATATATATATATATATTAAATATTTATCATTTGCACCTATAAATACTAGCGTTTCAGATTTATACAATCTTTAGTGTAGGAAATGATAATAATTGCCGGTTGGAGGATTTTATATATATATATTCTAGTAAGATTTCAAATGTTTAAACCCAAATTTGTCTGAGCAATTTTTGTAGAGACCGCATAGGTCAATTTTTTTTTTTTTAACTTTGACCCCAATTTTGACCCCTTAACATTTATTATTTTGGTCTCAAATCAGAATACAAGGTTTTACCCAAATTAATTTTTAATCCAAGTTACCGACATCTAAAATTTCAAGTCTTTAGACCCAAAATTGGCAAAGAAATTTTGTAGAATCTGCAACGGTCAACTTATTCAACCAGCCAAATTTTCGCTTCAAAACTTATTAAAATGCTTGCCGCATGTCTGAATATCTGTTATGTATAAATTTCAAATGTTTAGGCCCAAAATTGGATCAATAGTTTGCTAGACACCGCAAAGGTTAAATTTTTGTAACTTTGAGCCCTTGGCAGCCCAAATTTTCGGCCCAAACCAATTAAAAAATTTGCCCTATCTCTGAATACCCTTTATGTAAAATTTCAAATGTTTAGATACACAATTGGCTGAGTAATTTGGTAGAGACCGCAGAGGTCAATTTTTTTAAACTTTGACCACAGTTTTGACCTTTTAACATTTATTGTTTTGGGCTCAAATCAAATTAAAAAGTTTGATTCATGTCAAGTAACCTACATTTAAAATTTCAAGTTTTTAGACCCAAAATTGGCGGAGGGGTTTAGTAGAGTTTTCAAAGGTCAAATCGTTGACAGACAAATTTCTAACTAAAAACCGATTAAAAAGATTTTCCCAAATCTCAATACTCCTTATGTCAAATCTTGAGTCTGTAGACCGAAAATTGACAGAGTTACTTAGTAGGGAAATGTACACACACACATCCACATTTTAACTTTTATAGATATACTAGCGAGGGGTACCTGGCGTTGCCCGGGTGTTTGGAGGTGTGTGTGTGGAAACTCCGGGGGTGGGTTAAAAAAAAATGTTTTGGCAGGTAAGTATGAGAATCGAACCCGAACCGTTGAGGCAAAGTTGTAAATTAAAGTGTAAATAAAAAAAAGTGCGACGTTAACCATTGCTCCACTGCGAGACGCTAATGGAAACACATTTGAATTTCTTTAATTACTTGGATTTGGCAGGTGCCGGTTTTAATGAGTTAATGAGGTCAAGTTTGACTGCGGGATAGTATTTCATCTACTGCTGAACGCTTTTTTTTTTATTCCTCTATATAATATATTAATCGCTCGTCTTCACTCTCTAGAGATTTTTGTTATCAGTTTGCTTTGTTTTATTTACTATATATAAATACATACATACAAATATATATATATATACTATTTACTAATATTATTATATTATATTTACTATTTATTTACTAATATTCATAACTTTATGTGCATATGTATCTATTAAAAAGTGTGAATATGTACGGTAATGCCTTTCTATATAATAGATATCCTAAACTACAGTTGGTAGAGACCGCAGAATTTAGCAGGTGCCCGTTTTAATGAGTTAATGAGGTCAAGTTTGACTGTGAGATAGTATTTCATTTACTGCTGAACGCTTTTTTTTTCCCAAGATGTTATAGGAAAAAGACTAACCCACATGCGGCGAGCGACAAATGTTGAATATTTATCTTCACAAAATCGAGCAAATTAAATAGACAGGCGAGCTTCGTTGTTAACTGTGAGATATTACGATTTATATGGGATATAAAAAGTTGTGAACCGACCGACCGCTTCTCTGAAAAAAAGCCTTTTGTAGACATACAGAAAAAGCGAACACACATACAAACATTTTCGCTTTTATATTCATAGATATATAGATTATATTGGATCGAATATAAAGTAATGATTTAAAAAGTTGTTAAAAAAAGAATGACTCGCACGCCACCACCGACAATCGAAACCAAAACGTTTAGCTTACCATTTACTTTCTTTCTTTGACGTTAGTGCCTGAGCTATGAAGACGTTTTCTGTAAGGCTAAAAATTAAAACCATAACGTTAAAAGCTATAAAGTTACATATGTGCATTCGTAATGCCGTCGTTCGACCTTCACCTGGCAAATTTCACTTTTTAATTTTCACACTTTTGCACCGATTTTCCCTGGCTAAAACCCAAATTGATTAAATTTCATGTATGTGGACCAAAAACTGACAGAGAAGTTTGATAGGCAAAATTTTTTAAACAAATATATATATGCATACATAAATATATATGAAAAGAGGTTTGTGTTTTTACGCAAATATTACGCAAGTATAAATCATATAGAATATCCGCATGAAAATAATTATACGCAATAGTTAACTAAAGATGATCATCCCATAAGAAAACCAATAAAAATAAAAATAAAAAATAATAGGGAATTAATTAAAATGAACGTTTGAAATAATATGCAAATTAGATCCTTTGAAAAGGAATGCAATTTTCACAACGCATATATAACAAAGTTGTATTTTCTTTTTAAATAAATAGAAAAAGGTTTTTAATATGAATATCAATACACATACAAAAAGAAAACACATTTATAGGAGTATACATATTAGTGATGGGACGATTCAAATATTTGAATTTTCGCCCAAATGCCGGAGTTTGATAGAAAAATTTCTAAGTTCAACAAGATATGCCTGAAGAAGGTTGGAGGTTATATTGATCGAGACGTTTCATTAATTGTTGCATAGAGGAGAGATAGTTTTTGTGAGTATGTGTGTGTGTGTATATATATATATATATATATTAGGGATGAGACGATTCCAATGCAATTACCGATTCTGTATTAAATTCCTGATTCCAATACAATTACCAATTCCGATTCTTTATAAATCTCTAAATATTTAACTATAGAGTTGTATTTTTTCTTTGATTACTGTAAAAATACACATGTTAAATGGACAAATATTTTTCGTAAACGTAAAAATATACTTGTGGGGGACGATCTATCGATTATAGTTTCACTGGTGGTTTTAAATCGATAAATATTTATTATTTCATCATTATTACCAGCAATGAAAGATTTTACTTTAAACAAAATAAAAAAAAACAATTAAAAGAATCGTTTTGGCATCGGAAAATCGGTAAAAATTTTTCCGATTCCGATTAATAGATAAACTTTCATAGAACTTAGATACCAGGGTCGGAAAGTGGGATTTAAAAGTCAGCACCCCCGAGGAGGAGCACTCTGACCTGCAAAAAGTGCCTGAGCAGCCTCATCGATATTCCCTGGTAAGCGTACCTTAGACGATTTAAAAAAAATTTTTTTTTATTCAATTTCAATTTTCACCCCAAACAAGGCACAGTGCCATTTTGAAGCAGGGGGCTACTATCAGGGACTTAATTAGTAAAAAGATGTTTGTTAACATTACACTTGAACTTCTGCATATCAGTGCAGTTGGGTAAGCAGAATCCCGGAAGGGAGTTGATTAGCAATAAACTAACCTCCTTCTCAAAGAGAGAAGGCAACAAGCCCTGAGAAGGCGGACCTCCTAGAGCTGCGCAGAACCAAGCTGCCACAGAAAAATCAACGGGAACCGGATCTAATCTCTATTGACTTTGAAAGAGTATTCTTTCACAAAAAAAAAAAAAAAAAATTCTAAAAACAACAATCTGGGTTCTTCAATTTCTCTGATATCACAACACGAAGGATCCTCATGGAACAAAAAATTAACGGAATAAATTTATTTATCTATCATGTGCTTTTATTCTCTCTTCCTCCTACTACCCCTCACCTTAACTCCTTCTCCTCTCATACTCAACCTACTACCCCCTCTCCTCTTGTTAACGGCTGACACAAACGTCCACCCTACTTTCTTCGGCTCTTACCTTTTCATCCCTTTTCTAATTCCTCTTTTGAATTTAATAATTAATTAATAACTTTCTACTCTCGATCGTTTTTACCGCTTTGCTTTTTTTCTGCAATGTCTTTAATGACAAAAGAAACTCTTTATACATATATATGCGTAGGTGCTTATATGTGCTAGTGTAACGTAATAGAAGGTTGCCCGGCATTGCCTGGTCATAAAATACGCTTAAATATGATATTTTAATTTATGCAGATTTTCTATTCATTCTTATAGAGCCAATTCTCTATTGATTATTATATTGTAGCTAATATATAGTAACGATTTCAAAAGTTAAAAAAAATATGACTTAAGTGCGAGCTAGAATCGAAACTAAAATGTGTATAGCATTCTAGCCTTATTCGTTACAATCTGAGCCACGTCCATATGTAGAAAAAAAAAAACTTAAAAAATAATGTTGTTAAACCTATAAATGTATATTTGCGCATGGGTAGAGAAGCACTTTAAGTCGACTTACGCCTGCCAAGTTTCATCCGTTTACTATTTTGACTCCTTAGCAGCTATTTTTTTTTTTTTACCGACTAAATAGGTTAGTGACATGACCTATATATTGGTTATAATAAGTATTGTATCCATTTTGTGCTTCCATACTTCAATTGTCAGACCTGCAGCCATCTTTGAAACTTAAGGTCTTGTTTTATGCACAATTAACGGAAAAGAAAACTATGAAGATGAAGAAAGATGAGGAGGTTAAATAGAATAAAAAGCAGAGGAGGAGGGGGAGGCGGTAAAGAAGGAGGAGGAAAAAGAGAAGATGAAAAAGGATGAGAAAAAGAATAAAAAAAAAGGATGGTTGGAAAAGACGTTGAGGAGGAAGAAAAAAAGAAGAATGAACGAGAAGAAAAAGTAGGAGAAAAAGAAGAAAGGCAAGCAAAAAGAGGTAAAAAAGTGAAAAATGAGGAAAAAAAAATGTGTGGAAATGTACAAACCATTTTGATTATTTTGTCAATCGCAGGGGACGAAGTGCAGAGGCCATTTTCAAGCAATAAATCATTGTTTTTTTCTAACGTCTGCAACTGATGAATCAAATTATCAACTGGAAAAAAAAAATGAAACACTCAACCATTACAAGAATTTGAATAACTATATAAATAAAATATCACATCTGTAGGTTTGACTATATATATATATATATATATATATATATTAGTGGCCTGGCAAGACCACAGGGAAAACAACTAAGCAAAAAAAAACAAGCAAACAAAAAAAAAAAAAACTAAACAAAATTCAACCAAAGCAGCAAAACTGAAGCTGGCCTGCAGGACACTATATATACAAATGTAGGCAAATTTGAGCATATTTTATTGGTTTGAAAATATAGGTTCTTTTTTTTACCAATTGTCATAAAATTTTAACCATAGTATAGTATTATAATCTTCAAAAAGCCTGCAGATTTTCATGTATTTTTGTCCTATAGAATCAAATATATTAGCATTTCAATATTCAATTTGGCTACAAGTATAGATATATCACTAGCAGTTCAACCCGGTTTTGCTCGGGCCCTATGTACTGTTCATAACTTGCAATACGTGTGAATACATTTTATGTAAATTTCAAATGTTTAGACCAAAAATTGTCTGATTAATTTCGTAGAGACCGCAAAGGTCAATTTCTTTTTTTACTTTGACCCCAATTTTGACCCCTTAACATTTATTATTTTGGTTTCAAATCAAAATAAAAAGCTTTACCCATATCCAAGTTACCTACATCGAAAATTTTCAAGTATTTAGACCCAAAATTGGAGAAATTTGGTATAATCTGCAAAAGTCAACTCTTTCAACTTTGACCTTATGGCAGCAAAATTTTCACCCCAAAACTGATAAAAATACTTGCTGCATGTCTGAATACCCGTTATGTATAAATTTCAAATGTTTAAATCAAATTAGCTGAGTAGTTTGCTAGATACCGCAAAAGTAAAATCTTTTGGTCTTTGACCCCTTCGCAGCTCAAAATTTCGACCCAAACTGATTAAAAAGCTTGTCCATTCTGTGAATACCCTTTATGTAAAATTTCAAATGTTTAGACCAGAAATTGGCTAAGTAATTTGGTAGAAACCGCAGAGGTCAATTTTTTTTAAAGATTTGACCCCAACTTTGACCCCTTAACATTTATTTTTTGGAGGCTCAAATCAAATTAAAAAGTTTGATCCATGTCCAAGAAACCTACATTTAAAATTTCAAGTGTTTAGACTCAAAATTCGTGGAGGAGTTTGGTAGAGTTTTCAAAGGTCAAATCGTTGAACGTTGACCCTTGACAGGCAAATTTTTGTCCGAAAATCGATTAAAAA
Organism: Euprymna scolopes; assembly: GCF_053919585.1. NCBI lineage: Eukaryota > Metazoa > Mollusca > Cephalopoda > Sepiida > Sepiolidae > Euprymna > Euprymna scolopes. Next base: position 105,997,609 of record NC_136503.1, read on the forward strand.
GATTTTCCAAAATCACAATACCCTTAATGTCAAATCTCGAGTCTGTAGACTGAAAATTGACAGAGTTATTTGGTTGGGAAATGTACACACAGACACACACATGCACAGATAGATATTTTCACTTTTATAGATACTAGCATTTCAGTCCGGCGTTGCCCGGGTATTTGGAGGTGTGTGTTGAGCAAAAAAAACCCAAAAAAAACAAACAAAAAAAGGCAGGCTCGAACCCATACTGCAAAGGAGGAAAAGAACGGGAAAAAACGTGACGTCTTTGCTGTTACGACCACTGCCAAACCGGAAGTGACGTAGGTTTTAATTAAGGCTAGACAATCGAAAGGAGAGGATGACTTTCAAAAATATCGGTGAAAACAGCGACCCCCTCCTGTAGAAAAGTGAAGGTGAAGATATTAATGTTTTTAGCCAATTTTTCAATATTTGAACTTCAAAACGATACTGATTTAGTAAAAATCCGTCCCCTCTGTCGAAAGTTTTAGGCAGACATACAAACATACATACATTTAAACAGACAGGTGAAATTTATATTATAGAAGATGAGCAAATTCCAATTGCAAAGATAGCATCCTAAAATTATGGAAGAAGATTTTTCCACTTCAAAAGAACTACTTTTGTTACAAGAACAAGTCACCTCTTCTTGTAAGTGAGTAAATATGAGATAGGATAGCCGAGGATTCGAACCTGTGAAGCTAGGATTGGAATTGAGAATTCCGATCATAAGTTAAAATAAATAATACACAATGTTATTTAAAATGGAATGTAGAATTAACCATTGTTTAGTTCACATAAAATAGTTAGATATCTGTTTATTGAAAAAGGAATGTGATAATGCAATTTTGTTTCTGTTAATGAAATGATATTAAAATAAGGAATCTAGATCCAAACAATAGAAAATGGGCAACATATTTGTAAAGTGGGTTAGGAAAATTAGGTTAGAGAGAAATCAGTCGTTGTAAATATGTGAGGAGCGATGTATGCTTGCACACGTGAGGCATGTCAGGCCATGAGTCAGATATGCACGTTGATTGGTCATGCAATGACGTCATGAGTTCTCAATATAGAGAGTTTTAAGTCAGTAAGTCAGTCAGTCAGAGAGAAGTCAGGTCAGGACAAGGTCGGACAGACAGAGCTGACATCGAACCTTGGAAGCGAAGGGGAGGAGAAAAAATCATGTAGAGACTTTGAATTCCTTGATGCAAAGCCATTGACCGGTCGAATAGAATAAACGAACAACTTCATAATTTTGTATCTGCGTCTTCGGGTTATGTTATTCAACAGAAACGTATTGTGAATTTGTATTATAGACTTGTGTTCCACTCATCTGTATTTATAAGACTGCATATAAACTCATCTAAGAATGAGTCTCTATCATCTTAAGAATTCGTCTCCCCCTCAGTTAATATAAATAATAAATGTTCCTTCATTATGATAAAAGACTGAGATCCTCATCTCAAAAATATATGTGTTAAAGAAAGATAATGTTTATAGAAACACTCCCGGAACTGTCAAACGTATAAATGTCAATCTCTCTTCAATCTATCTATCTATATATCTAAATCCACCTCTCAATGTCTATAACATGTTCCCGGCTCTGTATTAAAATGTACCCTGTCTCTGTATTAAATATACCTACCTCACACCAATATGAGCTCTCCACAATATGAATCTCCCTAATATGAACACTCTAATATAAACACTCACAACAAATATAAAATACGTCACTCATCTCTTCCTAACAAGACAATACATAACACTAAATGTTGAGGAGATGAAAAACAAATAAACCAAATTAAAAAAGTGTCGATGGATGAGTAATTAGTATGGCCATGACAACAGCATACTCTTTTCCTTGTTTTGATTCTCAGGTATATATCTATTGATATCTTATGTTTTTATGTAGAGTGATGTGGTTCTCGGTTGATTAATTGTGTCTGTGTCGGATATATATACTCGAGAGTCAGAACAATGAAAAGAATATGCTGTTGTCATAGCCCTAGTAATTAGGCAGCATGTGGGTGGCGAGCATTGCCAAGGCTGCTGCGAGAAAGGTGGGCTCTCACTACCATGCTAGAAAACTACTTATGCCTGAAAGTATCTTGTACCTCTATAAGGCCACCAATCGCCCATGTATGGAGTACCGTTGTCACATTTGGGCTGGTGCATCTACTACTTGTCTCTCACTCCTGGACAGGATTCAAAAGAGAGTCGCCAACCTGATAGGTCCTGAACTGTCATCTAGGTTTCAGCCTCTGTCCTATTGATGAAATGCTGCATCCCTCTGCCTGTTCTACAAGTACTTTAATGGTGAGTGCTCTGACGAACTACAAGCACTTTGTACCCCCCTCGACGTGAATACCCCCGACAAACCCGACAAGCAGCCAAATCCCACCCCTTTACAGTAGAAATCTTTAGGTGTAAGAAGGCCTTCTACTCTAATAATTTCTTCTCTAGAACTGCTAGACTTTGGAACTCCCTTACAGGATTCTGCTTTCCCAACTGTACTGACATGCAGAAGTTCAAGTGTCATGTGAACAGACATCTTGCTACTCATCTCTCTTCATAATACCCCTGCAACTTATGTCCCCAATAGTAGCCCCCTACTTCAAAGTGGCACTGTGCCTTGTTTAGGGTGAAAATTGAATAAAAAAAATAAAATATGGCACCTGACAATAAACCGCATGCTAACACAAATAAAATCATGGAATTATGCAAAAGACCACACCCGAACACTGATACTTGCACAGACTCAGATAGTGAAACGGAAGAAGTAACCACTTACTATCCAATGAAAGTAGTTCTTGAGTTGGTGGATAACAAACCCATCACCAAACTCTCATCCTTCATAATAGAATAATATCAAAGTTTGTTTCAAAATTTTGTGTGTGTGAGAGAGAGAGAGAGAGAGAGAGAGAGAGAGAGAGAGAGAGAGAGAGAGATAGAGAGAGAGATTTACCTTCTGGTGGCATGTGTTCGTATTCAAATTGTTGAGTTAGCTCTTGCTAACTGGTGACCCGTTTACACCATTCATCTTTTTCATTCACCAATTTAACTATATGTGTATTCATTATATAGCGCTGTTCTTGACACTTTTCAGAAACGTTACTGCCGCCAAAATACACTATCCAAAACCAAGAGCGGCACTACAAAGTTAAGAGTTTTTTTTTTTTTTTTTTTTAAACCAACTTCAAAAATGATAAGTTGGAGACTGTCAGCCGACTTGTGAGAAGTGAAAGTTGAAGTCACATGATCTTCAGCCCCCCCCCCACTCCTGCTACCTCATCTACAACAATTTATATCATTTTACACTTTCCATAGTAATACCTTTCTGATTTTGACATCCTTTACAACAAATTTCTTCATTTGTTTTAATACTATGGTGTCTATAAATACAATTAGTATGCTTGGCCGGATCGGCATTACTGGAAATTGAACCCGGAACTTCATGAGTTCTGGTTGAGTGCACTTCCACCAAATCAATATCGTTCGAAAGCAGTGAATCATGGTCAAAATGAAATGAGACGTGAAATGAAAACGAGGCTTACCAAGCAGGGAATAAATTTCTTTTGTCTGTGGATTTACTGTGCTGAAAGCATGTGATATGAATTTCAGGCTCAGATTCTGTAAAAGAAAATACAATTGGTGATGCGAATGAAAATAATGATTGTTAATGAAAAGCAATGATTGCTATTGAGTGCAAAACAATGATTGTTAAGAAATACAAAATGGAAATTTTTAATGATTGTTAATAGATGTTAAACAGTCATGGTTAAATAAAAAACAGTGGAAACAAGACAGTGATTACTAATAAATGCAAGACAGTGATTGCTAACAAATGCAAGACTGATTGCTAACAAATGCAAAACAGTGATTGCTAACAAATGAAAAACAGTGATTGCTAACAAATGAAAAACAGTGATTGCTAACAAATGAAAAACAGTGATTGCTAACAAATGCAAAACAGTGATTGCTAATAAATGCAAAACAATGATTGCTAATAAATGCAAAATAATGATTGCTAATAAATGCAAAATAATGATTGCTAATAAATGCAAAACAATGATTGCTAATAAATGCAAAATAATGATTGCTAATAAATGCAAAATAATGATTGCACTGGTAAAAAAAAATTGTCTGCGTTTTTACAGCTGATTTAGAACAAATCTGATGCGCTGAATCCAAAAATCACATTGGCTTTGTTCAATCAGGTCAAAGTTTTGAACTATGACTACATGTCATTTTTTACAATTTTGTACGGAGTTAACATATGTGGAGTATTTTAGAAGTTGGCGAGTGATAAAATGGCATGTTGAATAATTGTTTTGATTGGAAATTATTATTTTAATGACAAGAAGTATTCACAACTGGTAGTTCATGGTGATTATGTTGAAAAGGGATTAGTTTGAAGTCATGAAACCTAGAAATTTTCCAAAAATTGGTGCACCATTACATGAAGAAGGACTGACCTGTGCAGGAGGAATTAGTGCTTTGCATAAAAGGAACATCATCAACGCCCTCTGATGGACAGAGACAAAATACTCTTCCCACCGATGCACATCAAGCTCAGCTTAATCAAGTGGTTCACCAAGGCCCTGGACTAGGATGGTAACTTTACTAACTTGTGACAGGCTTTTCCAGAATTGACCATAGAGAAGTTGAAAGCTTGCATCTTTGACGGTCTCCAGATCTGACAGCTCATCAAGGATCCCAAGTTCAAAAACTCAATAAACGAAGTGGGATTGGAAGTGAAGAATTTTCTTGGTAACACTAAGAAACATGCTGATTGTAACATCAAGCGAAGTGGAATTGGAAGTGAAGAATTTTCTTGGTAACACTAAGAAACATGCTGATTGTAACATCAAGCGAAGTGGAATTGGAAGTGAAGAATTTTCTTGGTAACACTAAGAAACATGCTGATTGTAACATTAAGCGAAGTGGAATTGGAAGTGAAGAATTTTCTTGGTAACACTAAGAAACATGCTGATTGCAACATCAAGACGCACTACCTATTTTCAAATATGGACCTGTTTTTTGAGAACTTGGGTTCAATGGGTCATGAGCATCGGGAGAGATTCTGTCAGGATTGAAAAGAGATGGAGACAAGATATCAGGGTCACTGAGACGCAATCATGATGTTTGATTACTGTTGGAATATGAAGAGAGACCTCCCTGCTACCGAGCATTCCCGAAGTTTGAATAAACGGAAGTTCAAGCTCTGAAGTTTGAACAACGATGAAGCAACATCCAATTTACGTGCATCAACATCCACTGTTCAGTTAACACTAATCGATGTCTCTATTGGGTGATCAATATATGTTATTCGCAAAACATTTTTTTCTCTTAAAAACATATTTAAGATGATATGCGTTGACAAAAATCACCTGATAATGCCACAAAAATAGAATTTTTTTCGTGTCAACTTCGCACAAAAATCTGATATGATGGAAAAAATGGGACCCAGTGTTGTTATAAAATTTCAAATAATGATCGTTAATAAATGCCAAATAATGATCGTTAATAAATGCCAAATAATGATCGTTAATATATGCAAAATAATGATCGTTAATATATGCAAAATAATGATCGTTAATAAATGCAAAATAATGATCGTTAATCAATGCAAAATAATGATCGTTAATCAATGCAAAATAATGATCGTTAATAAATGCCAAATAATGATCGTTAATAAATGCCAAATAATGATCGTTAATAAATGCCAAATAATGATTTTTAATAAATGCCAAATAATGATCGTTAATAAATGCCAAATAATGATTGTTAATAAATGCCAAATAATGATTGTTAATAAATGCCAAATAATGATTGTTAATAAATGCCAAATAATGATTGTTAATAAATGCCAAATAATGATTGTTAATAAATGCCAAATAATGATTGTTAATAAATGCCAAATAATGATTGTTAATAAATGCCAAATAATGATTGTTAATAAATGCCAAATAATGATTGTTAATAAATGCCAAATAATGATTGTTAATAAATGCCAAATAATGATTGTTAATAAATGCCAAATAATGATTGTTAATAAATGCCAAATAATGATTGTTAATAAATGCCAAATAATGATCGTTAATAAATGCCAAATATTGATCGTTAATAAATGCAAACTAATGATTGTTAATAAATGCAAAATAATGATTGTTAATAAATGCCAAATATTGATCGTTAATAAATGCAAACTAATGATCGTTAATAAATGCAAACTAATGATCGTTAATAAATGCAAACTAATGATCGTTAATAAATGCCAAATAATGATCGTTAATAAATGCCAAATAATGATCGTTAATAAATGCAAACTAATGATTGTTAATAAATGCAAAATAATGATTGTAAATAAATGCAAAGTAATGATTGTTAATAAATGCCAAATAATGATTGTTAATAAATGCCAAATAATGATTGTTAATAAATGCCAAATAATGATCGTTAATATATGCCAAATAATGATCGTTAATAAATGCAAAGTAATGATCGTTAATAAATGCAAAGTAATGATTGTTAATAAATACAAAATAATGATTGTTAATAAATGCCAAATAATGATTGTTAATAAATGCCAAATAATGATTGTTAATAAATGCCAAATAATGATTTTTAATAAATGCGGATCAAGTAAAGATTAGCTATCCCGTAGCAGACGACAAAAATAAGCGAACAATTCAAGCCGCACCGTTTGTTCGACCTTGACATTGTCGTTAGTTGTTTCTAAACTTGTAAACACGTCAAATAGCAGACATATTAGAATGTTCGTGTGCAAGATTTTTTAAAAATATATTTACAAAACTTTTAAAGATTTAAAAGAAAAAATAAATATTTACAAAACATTTTCTTTAATATTAAATATTTACAAAACTTTTAAGGATTAAAAAAAAACTTTTTCGATTTACACAAAACTTTTTAATATCGAATATAGTTTAAGGTCATATCCAGGACCATGTAAGTATCCGATGTCTTTCTAGAAAGAATTCTGACTAGAAAAATATCGAGGAAACCAATGCCAACAATAGAATCTCCGGATTCATACGAGATGGTGATGATGAGGATAAAAATGCTAGGATGGTGTCAGGGTGGGGTTCCAAACAGCGGTCAAATCATTTTTTCTTTTTAGCACTTAAAGTCAGACATGATCTGCTTGGAAGAATTTGAATGATGGATTTTTGTCGATCATCCATGTTATGTCTAGTCTCAGGTGCAGTCAAAACTAATCTGCGGAGAAAATTGAAGATTTTATAATCTTATTGTTAATGGGCAGAACACATGTGGACCACAGAGATGATGATGACGATGATGATGATGACGGAATTCATTGATTTGATTAATTTGGAATTTGAACAATTCATAAAGTTTGTTTGAAATGTTTTGCAGTTGTAGAAAACGTTTTTGCAATTCGCTATAAAATAATTAAATGATGAAAATCGTCTTTTATTTATTTTGGTTTTCGCTTCATTTGTTGGATTAGAAAATCCATTAAGATGGTATGGAAGTGAATAGCGAATAGTAATTGAGATGGAGGATAGGTGGGGAGGAAGGGTAGTGATAGAGATTAGTAAAAATAAGAGGGTGGAAAAAGGAGTTAACGTGAGGAGAGGGGGGGATGGAAAGAGAATGGAGAGCGGAAGGAGAGAAAAAAGATGAGATAAAGTGTATCCAGAGGATGGGAAGAAAAAAAAAAAAAAAAAAAGAATGGGACGAAAACATGCAGGCATGGAAATGGGCGGCTGATGGAGGAGCAGGGAATGGGAAGAGGACGCCGAAGCAGGGAGGAGGAGGAGGAGGAGGAGGAAGAAGGAACAGAAAATAGGAGGAGTAGGAGAAGGCGGAAGAAGCAGAGAATAGGAGGAGGATAAGGAAGAAGCAGAGAATAAGAGGAGTAGGATGAGGTAGAAGAAGAGAATGGAGAGAAGGAGGAAGATACATAGGAATGGAGGGGGAGAGAGAAGAAGCAGATAATGGGGAAGGGGGTGGAAGACTAAGGAATGGGAGGAGAAGTAGAAAGAAACTGAGAATTGAATTGAAGAAAGCAGAGAATAGAAAGTAAGAAGCAAACATTAAAACTAAAACGAGAGGAAAAGGAGAGAATGATAGAAGACAAAGATGATCGGATCAGATGGAAATGGAGAAATGCGAGGGGGAAGGAGGAGGAGAAGGAATTAGACTGGGAATGTACAAAGTATGAGGAGAGAAAGCAGGAAATGAGAAGAATAGGATGAAGCTAGAAGGGGAGTAGGAGGAAGCAAGTAAGGGAGGAGTAAGAAGAAGCTAGGAAAGGGAGGAGTAGGAGGCAGAAAATAAGGAGTAGGCTGACGAAGGGACTGGAAGTAGTAGTAGGAAGTGAAAGTGGAAGAGGTGGAGGAAGCAAGAAAGGCAGGAGAGGAGTAAGAAGCAGCAAGGGAGGGGAGGAGTATGAAGAAGCAAGGGAGGGGAGGAGTAAGAAGAAGCAAGGAAGGGGAGGAGTAAGAAGAAGCAAGGAAGGGGAGGAGTAAGAAGAAGCAAGGAAGGGGAGGAGTAAGAAGAAGCAAGGAAGGGGAGGAGTAAGAAGAAGCAAGGAAGGGGAGGAGTAAGAAGAAGAAAGGGAAGGGAGGAGTATGAAGAAGCAAGGAAGGGGTGGAGTATGAAGAAGCAAGGAAGGGGAGGAGTATGAAGAAGCAAGGAAGGGGAGGAGTATGAAGAAGCAAGGAAGGGGAGGAGTATGAAGAAGCAAGGAAGGGGAGGAGTAAGAAGAAGCAAGGAAGGGGAGGAGTAAGAAGAAGCAAGGAAGGGGAGGAGTATGAAGAAGCAAGGAAGGGGAGGAGTATGAAGAAGCAAGGAAGGGGAGGAGTAAGAAGAAGCAAGGGAGGGGAGGAGTAAGAAGAAGCAAGGGAGGGGAGGAGTAAGAAGAAGCAAGGAAGGGGAGGAGTAAGAAGAAGCAAGGAAGGGGAGGAGTAAGAAGAAGCAAGGAAGGGGAGGAGTAAGAAGAAGCAAGGAAGGGGAGGAGTAAGAAGAAGCAAGGAAGGGGAGGAGTATGAAGAAGCAAGGAAGGGGAGGAGTATGAAGAAGCAAGGAAGGGGAGGAGTATGAAGAAGCTAGGAAGGGGAGGAGTATGAAGAAGCAAGGAAGGGGAGGAGTATGAAGAAGCAAGGAAGGGGAGGAGTAAGAAGAAGCAAGGAAGGGGAGAAGAAGCAAGGAAGGGGAGGAGTAAGAAGAAGCAAGGAAGGGATGATTATCCCCACTCTTTATCTGTGCTTAAATCAAAACGCGGATTCCATGGACAAAGCTTCTTTCTTAGAACGGCACGCCTGTGGAACTCTGTTCCTTCTGCCTGCTTCCCACCGGACTACAACTTGGATGTCTTCAAGTCCAACGTAAACAAATTCCTAATGAACTGCCCCCTTAAGTAAACACTTCATCAAATCTCCATACTAACGTACTGTACTTGCAATAACCCTTATCCCTGAGTGGCTTTCTGACCTTGATAAGTGGTGACCACCGTGTAAAAAAAATGAGGAAGGAAGGAGGAGGAGGAACAAGGAAGGAAGGAGGAGGAGGAACAAGGAAGGAAGGAGGAGGAGGAACAAGGAAGGAAGGGGAATAGTAAGAGGAAGGAGGGATAGGGGGCCTAGGAGGAAGCAAGTGATAGGAGGGGTGGAAGGAAGCAAATGATAGGAGGGGTGGAGGAAGCAGGGAATGGGAGGGGTTGAGGAAGCAGGGAAGGAGAATAGTAGGAGAAAGCAAGGAATGGGAGGAATAGGAGAAAACAAGGAAGAGTTGGAGTAGGATGAAGGAGGGGAGGGGAGAAATAGCAGGAGGGAGGGAAGGGAAGGAGTAGCAGGAGGGAGGGAAAAGAAGTAGTCTCATGAAATGTAAGCAGAGAAGTAGCAGGAAGGGGAGGGGAGGAGTATTAGGAAGAAAGGAAAGGGGAGAGCAGTCCAAAATAAGGAATTTCGGGAGGGAATGGGAGAAAGTAAGTAGTAGAAAAGGAAGAAAGTGGGAACTGAGAGGGAGATAAAGCAGGGGAGAGTAAGAGTACCAAAAGAAGAGGAGATAGAGAAATAGAGATGATGGCGTGAACAAAATTTACAAAAGAAGTGAATAGGAGGGGGAGGATAAAAACCAGAAAATGGATGAAAGAGGGGGAGAAAATGAAAATAGGAAAAAGGTAGACAGAGGAGAAAGGGATGCAAGAGAATGAGAAAGCAAAACAAAAAAAAAAAAATAGGAGGAGAAAGAGGAGGGAGTAGGGAGTGGAAGAAGGAGGAGTATAAAGCAAGTAATGGCAATAGTAGCAGTAGGAGTATAAAGCAGGGAATGGAAGGGGGAGGAATATAAAGCAGGGAATGGGAGGAGGAGGAATATAAAGTAGGGAGTAGGAGGAGCAAAAAGAAAGCAGAGAGTAGGAAGATGGAAGTAACAAGATGAAAAACGAGAGAATGAGTAAAGGACAGGATGAGTAGGAGGAGAAAATAGGAAAAGGTAAGAGGAGGAGAAAGAGTAGAAAGCAAGATGTGAGTAAAAAAGAGGAGGAGAAAACAGGGTTTTATTAAAAAGGTAGAGGAACAAACAATTTAGAGATAGGAGGAAAAATAGTGACTGAAGAAGAGAAGGAGAATAAAATAAAAAGAGGAGGAGGAGGAGGAGGAGGAGGAAGAGGAATACTGAAATAAAAAGATAAAAGGAGGGGTGAATATGACAATGACTCCGGATGGGAGGGGAGGAAGTTAATGATTAATGAAATAATTAATTTTTAAGTAAAATGAAGTCGATTAATAACATCGACATTTAGGGGGAAATAATGCCAAATCCATAAAATGCATCAATTATGTTCGATATATACATTTGACGAATTCCCCACCCCCACGAAACAAAATCAGGAATAAAAATATATATATATATATATATAAACCCTTTCCACTTTTCAATGTTATTTTCAAAACAAATTGGTAAAAAAGATTGAAACATTTTGGAGTTATCTCCAAAACTTTGGAAAATGGAAATATAATGGATGCAAAATGAACGAGATTGACTTTATAAATGTGTAGGTATAGGTGTGTGTTTAATATATATATATATATATATATATATATATATATATATATATATATATATATATATATATGGAAACAAGTTGTGCGTATGTGTGAAAAGCTATTTCCTGTGCATTAACCTTGATTTTGCAGATATTGTGAAAAGACTCAATTCCGAAAAGAAGAAAAAATGTTTGACTCTTTTGTATTTGACATGTTCAGATGTGGATATTTTGCGGCTTATTTTAATTATGGAATTGTATTTATTATTTCCTACATATATGAATACATATATTCTAACATAGGCACGCACACACATATATAATTATATATTCATACAGACCGACATACATATAGTCACACATACACGCAGGCACATATATATATATATATATATATATATATATATATATATATATATATATGTATATATTCATTCCTACATACATTCACACACACATTTATATATATATATATATAAAAGTGAAGTGTCTGTGTGTCTGTCTGTCTGTGTACAGACTCGAAATTTGATATACAGGGTACTGAGATTTGGGAAAATCTTTGGGATCGGTTTCAACCAGAAATTTGGCTGTTAAGGTGTCAAAGTTCAACGATTTGACCTTTGAGAACTCTACCAAACTCCTCCGACAGTTTGAGGGCTAAACACTTGAAATTTTAGATATAGGTTCCTTAGACATGGATCTAACTTAATAACTTGATTTGAGCCCAAAACAAATGTTTAGGGGTCATAATAGGGGTCAAAGTTAAAAAAAAGTTTGACCTCTGCAGTCTCTACCAAATTACTCAGACAATTTCTGGTCTAAACATTTGAAACTTTACATAAAGGGTATTCAGAGATAGGGCAAGCTTTTTCATCGGTTTGGGTCGAAAATTTTTAGTTACCAATATATAAATGCATGTATGTATGTTTGCATGTCTGCCCAACACTTTCGACAGATGCGGCGGATTTTCTCAAGATCACTATTGTTTTGAAGTTCGACCTTTCATACGACAAATATCGAAAAATTGGCTAAAAACATTAATATCTTCACCTTAAACTGGGCACGTTTCTACAGAGGGGGGGGGGGTCGCTTTTTTCGCCGATATTTTTGAAAGTCAACCTCTCCTTTCGATCGTCTTGCCTTAATATTAAAATATATCACTCCCGGTTTGGCGGTGGTCGTAACAGCATAGACGTCAGTTTTTTTTTCCTGTTCTTTTCCTCCTTTGTGGTACGGGTTCGAGCCTGGCTTCCTACTACCACTTTTTTTTTTGCTCCATATGCACATCCAAACACCCGGGCAACGCTGGGCTGAAATGCTAGTGTATAAATAAATATGAAAATATATATATTTAAATTTAATTGAAATTTCTTATCAGTCAGATTTTACGTGTCATAAATACTAATTTAAATAAATATATATATATCTATAAAAGTTAACGTGTCTGTGTGTCTGTCTATGTATCTGTGTGTCTGTGTACATTTTCCTATGCAATAACTCTGTCAATTTTTAGTCTACAGACTCAAAATTTGATATACATATGGTACTGAGATTTGGGAAAAAAACAAAAGCCCAAAAAAAAACGGTCAATTTTTTAAACTTTGACCCCTATTATGACCCCTTAACATTTATTCTTTTGGGCTCAAATAAAGTTATTAAGTTAGATCCATGTCCAAGGAACTTATATCTAAAATTTCAAGTGTTTAGACCCAAAATTGTCGGAGGAGTTTGGTAGAGTTCTCAAAGGTCAAATCGTTGAACTTTGACTCCTTAACAGCCAAATATTTGGCCGAAAACCGATCACATAGATTTTCCCAAATCTCACTACCCTGTAAATCAAATTTCAAGTCTGTAGACTAAAAATTGACAGAGTTATTGCGTAGGGAAATGTACACACACACACATTCACTTTTATAGATATATAGTCACACTCACATGCACACATACATATAGTAACACTCACACACACATACATGTTCATACACATGTTGTAGAAGATATCTACATCTGTATATTATGTGTTAACAACATACACACATGCAACGAAAATTACATAGATGATCATGAACACTAGAGAAGACAACAGACACACACACACACATATATATATATAGACATAAAAAAAGGCTCCTGCAGTCTTTGACAGACTATGGATACCCACGAAGTGCTGCCTGCGCAAGAACTTTTTGTGGCAGGTGCGCAATCTCCAACCACACATCTCCTGAGTCGATATTGTTAAATACCAGTAGCAAGTGAAGTGTACAAGACGACTGGAAACAAATGCCGAGATAAGCAGAGAGCACATACACCACCTAGAATTCCCAAATGATCACCCATCTAGTACTAACCAGGCTCAACGTTGCTTAACTTCGGTGATCTGACGAGAACCGTAATGTCAACATGATTTTGCCAAATATATTGCTAATTTGGGCACATTTTGTTAGTTTGAAAATATAGTTTTTTTTTTTTAAATCAATTGTCATAAAATTTGAACCAAAAATGGTATCATAATCTTCAAAAAGCTTTCATGTAATTTTGTCCCATAGAACCAAAGATATGAGCATTTCAATATTCAATTTGCCAATGAGTATAGATATATCAATATATAGATATACAACTTTTTGGGCAATTTCATAAGTTTGAAATCTCGGCAACTACTGATCAGAATTTAACAAATGAAAGCTCGTTGGAAAGGTAATGATCTGAATTGTGCAGTGGGTTGCGTGACATTTGCTCTTAAGGTCGTACATTATTGTTTAAAGAAGTAAGGAATCACTTTTCTTTATTAATTTAACGTGAAATGAGCACCCACTTTATGTCCACCATGGCTATAAAGCGGATGTTCATTTTCCGTTAAATTAATATAAAAAAGTGATCCCCACTTTATAATTTTTTCATATCGTGGAAACTACTCGTTTCCTGAAATTTTTACTGTTGTTTTCGTTTTCAGCACCCTCGAAAACCTATAATAGTGGTAATTTTAAAGGATTTTTTTTAGGGTGAAAAGATACTGCACCTTTACAAATATTTCAATCATAGTTATTTGTTTTCCTAGTTTTGCATATGAATTACAAAATATCTGATATTTTCCCAAAACCTCTCTTAATGGAGGGGAGACTAAAACTTGTAGCTATGGTTTCAAATGATCTGAAATAACAGCAAGGGGAGACTTGATTCCAAATATTTCTCATATGTTATATCTCCCCTCTTGTGTTTTCCAACATAAAATAAATTTCACAGTGTATAAAGATTATTTGATACTGGAGATATTCATAATCGTACCTTATTTCCAAAAGAGGGGAGATAACATATGAGAAATATTTGGAATCAAGTCTCCCCTTGCTGTTATTTAAGATCATTTGAAACCATAGCAGCAAGTTTTTGTTTCCCCTCCGTCAAGGCCAGAGATTTTGGGGAAATATATATATATATATATATATATATATATATATATATACACACACACATATACAAACTTACATAGACGACTATGTAATATGTACACGTTTTGGCTCTCGTTTATAAGGCACATTCAATAAGTTTCCAGACTTTTTTTTGTGCAAGTGTTTAAAATTGTCATAGACTCTTGGAAATTCAATATGATATTGCTATACATCTTATAAGATGACTGACTACTTTTTATAATTTCAGATTCAAATGAACAGCTACAGCAGGAATTGAAATACACCCTACTACAGCCTGATTGTCGCAAGTGGTGTACTTCAAAAATGCAATCTGGACGTGAGAACATTTTATAAGAATGATATGCAATAAAATTCTGTTTTAAACTTAGAAAAAATGCCACAGAAACGTATGGAATGCTTCAGGCTGCTTTTGAACCATCTTGCATGAATCGAGCATAAGTTTTTGAGTGGCATAAGAGATTCAAGGAAGGTAGGGAGTCTGTGAGGGATGATTAGAGGGAGTCTGTGAGGGATGATTAGAGGGAGTCTGTGAGGGATGATGATAGATGTGAGAGAAGTAAAGAAGTCAGAACACAGAGTTGATTGGCCAAATAAAGAATTTCATGGATAAAGACCGTTGTGTGTCTATAGAGACAAAAAGTGCACAGTTTGATGTTAGTGTGGGAACTGTACACACGATTATTTGCGAGGAACTGAAGATGCGGAAGATTTGTGTGAATGCACCAGTTCACAACTCCATCCTTATCACAGACGATTTGACCAAGATTGGCATCAAGACAATTCCTCACCCTCCCTATAGTTCAGACCTTACTCCCTGTGACTTTTGGTTATTCCCTAAGCTCAGGGAAAACCTTAGAGGCTGTCGTTATAAGACAATTTAGGAGATGAAAGAGGCTGTGACGAGGGTCATTGACACGTTCACACAAGAGGACTTCCATGGGGTCTTCCAGAAGTTGTTGGAACGGTACAACAAGTGCATTGCAGCTGGAGGAGATTACTTCGAAGGAGACTAGAGTTTTATGTGTGTACTTATTAAAGTGCCCATGCGAAAAAAATCTGGAAACTTATTGAAGGCACCTATTTGTTCTATGCTCTTTCACTATGGAAGATTTGTGTTAATTTTTGTTGCCGCCTTCCCCACTTGTACAAAAAAAAAACAAAAAAAAAAAAAACACTAAACGACGACAAAGAAAGATTATTTTAGCTTTTTTTTTTTAAATTTATTATTATTTATTTTTACATCCAAATAATGGTTTCTCACTTTTTTTTTTTATAATCAACGAGGAAATTGAAACTTTACACAAAGCAAAAATGATAAAAAGTTAATTATTTTTTAAAACTTTTTTTCGCCATTAATTTTCAAAATTACAGTTTATTGAAATATCACCATGAGATTTTTTTTTTTTTGTATTTCAAAAATATTAGTAGATTTTGTTGAAAAAACACAGACAAAAATAAAAGTCTTTCGACGAGAATGTCAACAGGAATCATTTAATGATACGGGAATTGTGAAACCACTATTCTTTGAAATTTTTTTTTTTTTTTTGACTGATTATTCTTACATAAAAAATAGTTGGAATAAAACAAAAACAGAAATTCTTAAGTTACGTCTGTGTATTCTGCATGTTTCGGCAGAAATGCTTTTTCGAAATAAAACGTGACAGACCAACGAATATGATATTTCAAAATAAAGCATGACAGACTAACGAAAAAGGTATTCAAAACTGAAATATGACAGACCAACAAAAATCCTATTTATAACAATGAGCAGACCAATGAAAATGATATTTCAGAATGAAGAACGACAACCCAACAAAAAAGTCTATCTAAACTGAAGCATGATCAACCGAACTGCTGTAATTTTAAACTAAGTGTGACAGACCAACCAACTGGACACATCTCAAATAAAATGTATCAATTTAATCTGCTTGTTCAGCAATGAAAATATGATTGCAAACGTAAACGTGACAGACCAAAGAAAAGTAAAATGACAGACAAAGCTTCTTATAGAAATGTGTGGATGCATATAAAAATGAAAAAAAAAATCCAAAGAAAATAGAAAATGGACGGCATTTTTTTCTGCTGTTTCTTTTTCAGTTAAACATAATTTTCATCATCAGTTTTATTATTGCTATTACAATTGTATCATTATGACGATTATTATCAGTGGTAGTATTAGTATTATTACTATTTTTACTGTTGTTATTATTATTATTATTTTTGTTAATACCATTTTTACTGTTGTTGTTATTATTATTTTTGTTAATACTATTTTTACTGTTGTTATTATTATTTTTGTTATTACTATTTTTACTGGGTAATGTCGCAAAATAGGGTTTGATACGAGAAAAACAAGGCATTAAAAATATTTCTTATCTTAAACATTATGACACGAGGAATCATTTTCTGTAAAAAAAGTTAATTTATTTTATCCATCGAAACTCGAGAAATGCACGGTTAAAATGTGTAAACATTAAATGAATAAAAAAATCAATATGGCTGCCCAGTTGGCATTTTGTTGACTAAAAAGCGGCCTTGACCTTGCGAAAAAAAAAAAAAAAAGATTGTGTCACACGGAACGAATCGACGGGAGTTCGGTGACTCTGTTTGGTTCGTATCTTTATGAAATTATGTGGAGAGAGCCAGTGGCACAAATGAAATCGGCGAAATCTGTTGCTGTATCACGTTTCATGACGATTTTATTACCATTATTACTGTCTTATTACTATTATTACTAATAATAGGATAACGTTTGTGTTATCTATTTTGTGTGTCACGCTTACATCCGAGTGACTGTCGTTTAATTGTTATGGACTTCCATTTCTTGTAATAAATAATTTTACCAAGAATTCCTCATAAGTTTTGGTTTCAGTTTCGATTATAGCTGAAGGAATGCAATTATATATATATATATATATATATATATATATATATATATATATATATATATATATATATATATATATTGTTGCAATATTTTGGACGAAGAATGGGGTAGCTATTTATTTGGTGTCCACCACACCAAAATGTGGCAGAAGGCCGGAAGGTGGAAATAGGCAAGCTCCCCTAAAGGAGGGGCACCCTTGCCTCATCAAAAATTGCCTGGTCACCCCCGTCGGCATTCCCCGGTAGGGGCGCCTCAGGCGACAAGCAATTAATAAGTTTTGGTTTCGGTTTCGATTATAATTGTTGGTACTTAAGTAATCTATTTCTTGTAATAAATAATTTTATCAAGAATTCCTCATAAGTTTTGGTTTCGGTTTCGATTATAGCTGAAGGAATGCAATTATATATATATATATATATATATATATATATATATATATATTCACCCAAGTTATAGATATATTTTTGAAATCGCAACTTTATAATAAATAACAATCGTGGAAAATTGATTATAATAATATATAGGAAATCTGCAAGAATTAAAATATCGTATTTAAGTGTACTTTACATCGAGCGTCCCTATTAGCTTAGATAAATACTTTTGCAGCTTTAACAAAAGAGCTACAATAATACCAGAGCGTTTCCATTTACACTGAACATCTACAGAATACCAACATCAATATATTACATATGAAGGAGTCCCCTGCGGAATTTCTACAGGTCCCGTTAGTTATTATTATTATTACTACTATTGTTATTTTTACTGTTATTATTACAAGTGCATATTATTATTATTATTATTATTATTATTACAAGTGCATCTCAGCTGGAATCTTCCTTATTTTTTCTTGCTGTCTACAATTGTTCTTTCCATGTAGTTTTATAGCAGGTGTCACCTGATCCGATAAATTCTACACAAAGACATTTTCCTGACAGAAGAAATAAACATTTAAAACATGTCCGACATATAAATGAATAAAAAAACGTAGACATGTGACAACCATTACCGGCAGAATTATCAACAACATTGAACGCCACCGTCTACTTCCTCTTCATCCAATAAAGTATTTAAAAAAAAATGTCTATAAAATATATTTAAATTCATTTTTATTCGTTCATTTGCTTTTTGTCTTCAGCTGTATTATCATAGCTGAAGGAAAGTAACGGTGGTCTAGTGGTTAATGACATGACTGGGGACCAAAGTGTTCCAAGTTCGAATCCAGTTCGTTCCACAAAAATCATTTTCACCCAAGATGTTAGCAACCTTTAAATTAGAATCCTAAAAAGGGATTTCCAAAGAAGGAATTTTTTATTACACTCTTTTTCACTCTGAACAAGGGGCTATTATTTCGGATTGTGTCTAATAGGGGACTTTGGATAGTTGAACGGTGAGATGCCTGTTCACATTACATTTAAACTTCTGTACGTCAGTGCAGTCAGGGAAGCAGGAAACAGAAAGAGAATTTCAAAGTCTGGCAGCCCGAGAGAAGAAACTATGAGAGTAGAAGATTTTCCGGCATCTAGGAACCTTAACAGAGAAGGGGTGGGATTTTGCTGATTGTCAGATAATCCAGGAGTACGTTTGTCGATGGGGAGACAAGTGCCCTGAGTTTGTCAGAGCACGTTCCATTAAAGTACTTGAAAAACAGACACAGGGATGCAACATTGTGGTGATGGGACAGAGGTTGGAGTTTGACTGATAGTATGAAATCTATTAGACTTAAGATTCTTTTTTTGGAGTCTGTCTAAGATTGAGAGACCAAGAGCAGATGCACCAATACTTCATGCATGTGTGAAATTTTGCAAAGATATAGGATACTCTCTGACGTGAGTAATTTTCTAGCACGGTAGAGGGATCCCACTTTCTTTGCAGCAGTCTTGGCAATGTCCTCAATATAGTTGTTCCAATTCATGTTGTCCGTGAATGTTAAGCTGATGAGTTTGAATGAAGAGCTTTCAGGTAGCGTATTATTAGTCATGGCAATCAGTAGTTGAGAAGGTTTCTTGCAATTGTTAAAGGAAAGAAGTTTAATCTTAGCAGCATTGAATGTTACGATCCATTTACGTCTCCATTCCACTACAGATTGGAGGTCTTCCTCTAAGGTTTCAGCCATTTCCTTAAATATGTGTTCATTCATCCCCCCCTAACCCGATCTGTTATAGATGGTGTCATCAGCATTACCCATCTCAGACACAATTTTATTAATCAGATAATTTATGAATAGCAGGAATAATAAAAGTCCAAGGATAGACCCCTGGGGCACACTTGCATTAATATCAATGAGAAGGGGTTAGTTTATCGCTAATCGCCTGCGGCGCCCTTACTGGGAAATGCCGATAGGGCTGCCTAGGCATTTTTTGCAGGTCAGAGTGGCCCCTCCTCGGGGGGGGGGGGCTGACTTCTCAATCCCCCTTTCCGACCCTGGTGGCCCATTCTTGCAGTGACAGAGAACTAAATACCTTGACGTATGACCATCGAGGACAACCTGGAGTCTTTTTCTTATTTAAGGATTTGATTATGTTAAGTTATCGTCCAATAATACCATATGATTTAATTTTTATGAGAAGACCATCGTATTGTACCCTATCAAAGGTCTTAGATATATCTAGGGCTACTGCCCCCCCCAGCCGTATCCGATGCACGGTATATATGTTCAGAGATTACAGTTAGGATATCTGCAGTAGAGTTTATTATCTATGAGATGGTGGAGTATTGCTTGATTGATTAAGGATTCAATGATTTTGGCGAAGTGAGGAAGGAGGCTAATGGGTCGACAGCTTAGTGAGTCATTCCCTTTGCCAAAATTCTTGAAAACTGGTACCACAGAAGCAATTTTCCAGCAATTAGGAAAGCAAGATTCGGGAAGGTATTTGTTGAGTTGAGAGAGAACTAGGACAACCTGAGGGGAGCATTTTTTTTTTTTTTAATAGTATAGCTAGGATGAGATCAGGTCCACCTCCCTTCAAGGAGTCCAGGCTTTTTATGATATCGTGAACATGGGGAGGGGTGAGTTTCAGATTATCGAGTGTGGCTTCTGTCTGTGAAGGAAAATCTGGGAAGGATCTAATTATGCTGTCATACTTTTTAATTCTAAGTCATCTACTGTGCACAGTTATCCCCATCACTTTTGCAATCTATAACATCATTACCCCCCCCCCTCTCCATGATTCTGAAGTTTCTTCTAAGGTAAATCCCTGTAGTCGACAATAGCTTAAAACCTGCTGCAATGCCAAAGGAGCTAAGGTAATTCTTTTTTAATCTGACTTAAGCATTTGGGAATCCTATTTCGAACTGACCTTATGTCAAACTTAGCCATATATGTTTGTTCTCTTTTTCACTCCAAACAAGGCATACTACCATTTGGACATAAGGGGCTACTATATATCACAAAGAATGGTGGGGAGTTGAGCAGCGAGATGTCTGTTCACATTAAATTTAAACTTCTGTATGTTAGTACAGTCAGAGAAGCAGGAAACAGGGAGGGAATTCCAAAGTCTAGCAGTCTGAGGGAAGAAACTATTAGAATAGAAGCCTTTCCGGTACTTAGGGACCTCAACAATGAAGGGGTGGAATTTTGCTATTTGTTGGATTAGTCGAGAGGATGTACGTCAAGGGGGGCACAAGTGTTGTGAGTTCATCAGCCCACATTCCATTAAATTACTGCTGTCTGCCTAAAAAGCTGATGGAATGCCAAAGGCTCTATGGTAATTTTTTTTAAGCTCAGCATTTTATGTCACTGGAAATCCCAATTTGAACTGACCTTGTGTCAAACTTAGCAATATAAGGAGAGGCAAGTGGATAAATTTAAAGAAAAACGAACAATCCTTTCTGGAATTATTAAAATCAGAACATCAAATTAATAACTTTTGTGCAATTAGTCTGTTATTTTCGGACTTGCGGGTCGACAGCGAAGCACAGCGTTATCATCGCAGTAGGAAAGGATGCGTAAATTACAATTAAAATGGCGCGGAATCTGGGGGAAAAATTTAATCAACTTTTGAAAATGAGAGAAAAAGAACAAAACGGTAAAAAAAAAGAAGTTCCCTGAAAAAAAATAAAACAAAAAATAAAAACGAAACGAAATAAATTATAAAATAAACAAAGTATCGTAAAAGAATGTAAAAATTCAGAAATAATTTTTCTTGCATTACTGAAATGTTTATTTATTTTTTATTTAAATTTATTTGGAAATTTCGTGAAAGTTAATTAAAACGATGCATCAGAAAATGAGGTAGGAATGGCAGAAATGAAGAAATAAACGTAAATTGTGTTGAATTATTTTGAAATCAGCAAGACAAACATGAAAAATTACAAAATGAGGGCAGGGAGGCAATTAAAAAGAAACACAAAAATTATGTTCGGTTTGTCTATATCTGTACAACTAAATAAACAATGTCTAGCGTTGTGTTACAGTTTTTACAAACTCTATTCAACATAAGGACCAATTATTTCACTAAGACCATCAAAACGATAACGTGCCAGTAATTTGATACTCAGAAATACATTAGAGCAGAAACGCATAATTATATATATATATATATATATATATATATATATATATATATATATATATATATATATATATATATATATATATAAATAAATAAAATCCTCTTCTTCTTCCCTGATCTTTCTTATTAACATTATGTCTCGGCAGTCGTAAGTGAGTGTTCCTAATGATGGCGGTCTTAACAGAGCTGAAAGAGAGAAACAGACCAAATACCAAGGTCTCATGTATGATATGAAAAGAAACTGGAACCTAAAAGGGATATCGATCATACCAGTTATCATAGGTGCCACAGGGCTTATGAAGAAGAACCTGAAGTCCTACCTAACTAATATTCCTGGTGAACCAAGTGCAAAAGAGATTCAGACAATTGCACTTAAGGGAACAGCGAGGATACTAAAAAGAGCTCTCGGTTGGTTTCAATAAAAAAGCGGGGCAATGTTGGCAGCTGGTTTGGCTGCCCCATACCCAGCATTACAATCTTCAAAGGAAGAAAAATAAAAGAAATTAAAAAAAAGTGAAAAGCATATCTTATTTTTCTTTTATTAATATTATTGGAATTTTCCCCTTTTCCTTGTACATATTTGTGAATTATTCCATGGATTTCGGCCTTTTGAATTATTTTGGACCATCTTCCAATTACGTGATTTCCTTGGATTTTACTTGTGCAAATGGAAACTCAGTTAACTTTCTTGGGGTTATATTTTTGGATTATAACGTCACTGGATTATTTATCTTTCACCAGACTATACATTCACGTGAAATCACCTTTTTCTTCACCATATTCCCTCTGCTCCACTTTTTGTTATCAAGTAAAATCTTTGACTTACTTGTTGTTTCATCAAATACTTTTGTATGCAAAATCTGATCCCGCATTTTGCTAATTCCTACCCTCTGATGAGAAGGAAAGTATTCCTTCGAAACTCCGCGGATTAAGGACTATCCACTTTTCAAGCGTTTCCTTTTTAGATTAAATATGTTTTTAACTCTTTTTCAAAGTGTTTTTAACATGTTTTATTAACTGTTTGCTCGTATATATATTAATTATTAATTACTACGTGCATAAAAGTAAGTCATCTATATACATGCATGTTTCGGAGTTTATTCCTCATCAGTGTAGCTAGACTTTTATTGACAAGGATCGAACCTATAACGGTTTGGCAATAAAAGTCTAGCCATACTGATGAGGAGTAAGCTCTGAAACATGTATGCATATAGATGACTTACTTTTATGCACGTAGTAATTATTAATTAATAATTAAATAAAAAAATTATCAATTAATAATTAAATAAAAAAATTATCAATTAATAATTAAATAAAAAAATTATCAATTAATAATTAAATAAAAAAAATTATTAATTAATAATTAAATAAAAAAATTATTAATTAATAATTAATATTTAAATAAAAAAATTATTAATTAATAAAAAAAAAAAAGTAAAAAAACGTTCTAAGATCTGGGCGAAGAAAAATGTAAACAAAAGGGCAAATAACTCCTTTCTTACAATAAGAGAAAACGTTCAGGGAGCGAAATAAAGAAATTAATCGCTAAAAAAAAAAGAAAAAAATATTCAAACAGTCTTATATATATATATATATATATATATATATATATATATATATATATATATATATATATTTAAAGGAGATTAGAACAATAGTCTAAAGAGCTGAGTGTATTTTAATGTAACAGTGAAATTACTAGTTTTATTAAAATACAGGAAAGAAAAAGTGCTCGTTGTAATTTAGATATATAATAAGCTCGATAGGTAAATATCCTAGAGCTAATTCAATATTAGGTAATGTGATTGATAATTTAAAATTTAAAAATCAAATTATAATTAAATTAAAAATCAGTTTTACAAGAAGGAACAACAACAAAATCAATTATCTGTACGATCGTTTCGGAAAACCGTGTTTTTATTGCGGTAGACATCAAGTTACGGACAATAATTATTACATATAGTTTTTTAATAAACAAGGTCTCCTCGTCTGCAAATTTTAAAGGGTTTTTATTAAATTTAAAAGACACCATAAATAAACCTAGCATTAAAAGTAAGGCAGATGTATCTTTTAGTTTTTCGCCGTTTGAAATCAGGAACTATGGTTAAAATACACATATGTGATGTTTGCTATAGCTTTTCACCTTATTGAAACTGATTTTTAATTTAATTATAATTTGATTTTTAAATTTTAAATTATCAATCACATTACCTTATATATATATATATATATATATATATATATATATATATATATATATATATATATATATATAAAGCATATTTCATTCATTTTTGTCTTGATTCTATTTCCGATCCTTTCCAACTTCCGAATAAAAGTCTTCACTTCTGGAAGAAACTGACTGATGTAATCGCCATATTTATCATAAGTCTAGGTACTTTCCAATCCCTCATGATTCATCGTCAGGGATAGATTAATCTAACTCGTTTTGAGCAATTTATATGCGTTTTTTTTTCCCTTCTCTTTAGTTTATTTATTTTACTTTATTTTTTCATTGGTTAATAGTAATATCAACCTGAAATGTTTGAAAAATTATTAAAATAAATAACTTTACAAACATTTCAGGATGTTATTACTATCGAAACAATTTATTTTTGCTTATATAACAGTTTATATTTTAATAGATATTCTTTTAAAAAAACTTTATTAGTAATGCTTCTAATATTTCAAGTTTTCGTTTATTATTGGTCAGAAGTGAAGACCGATATTTAGACCAATAATAAACGAAAACTTGAAATATTAGGGGACATGTCCCCTGTCCTAGGCAATAACAAATCTAAATTTATAAGCGATAAAAATAAACAGTATAATTAATCTAGGGATTATGGCCTAACGGTTAAGGCACCGGACTGTGGTAAACATGGTCTGAAGTTCAATCCCTAGAAACAGTTGAACTACGCTGATGAGAGGTAATGACCTTGAAACACGCGTGTACGTAGATTACTGTTTTAAAAATAATAAATAAATAAAAAAATGTTATATACGTCCAAACAAATAAAAAAAAGGGCGACTTTCTAAGTAAATAAAAAAATGAGCTTCGAGGCGGAGCCAATATTAACCGTATGTATCGCTTGAAAAAACAACAATAACAAATATATATATATATATATATATATATATAGATTTGTATACGTAATAAAAATTAAGCTGAAAACTAAATTTTCAATTGTAAGACATATTCTATATAGCCTCAAACGTAATTTGTTGAGCTTTGCATTATCCTGATAAGTTTCTTCTTAAAGAATCTTATTCTTCTAACTTCCCCATATATAAGCGAACGTGTCTGTGTGTGTGTGTGTCTGTGTACATTTCCCTACGCAATAACTCTGTCAATTTTAAGTCTACAGACTCGAAATTTGATATACAGGGTACTGAGACTTGGGAAAATCGATGTGATCGGTTTTCGGCCAGAAATTTGGCGATTAAAGGGTCAAAGTTCAACGATTTGACCTTTGAGAACTCTACCAAACTCCTCCGACAATTTTGGGTCTAAACACTTGAAATTTTAGATATAGATTCCTTGAACATGGATCTAACTTAATAACTTGATTCGAGCCCAAAACAATAAATGTTAAGGGGTCATAATAGAGGTCAAAGTTAAAAAAATTGACCGTTTATATTTTTTTTTTGCTCAGCATAAATCTCCAAACACCCGGGCAACGCCGGCCACCCATGCTAGTATATATATATATATATATATATATATATATATATATATATATATATATATACACACATATATATATATACTATACATATACACACACACACATATATATATACATATACATACATATATATATACATATACATATATATACATATACACATATATATATGTATATGTATATATATTATGTAATAAAAATTAAGACAAACCTACCTTGATAAAAAGCTCCACCCGATTAAGAGGAGCAAACAATAGCCTAAATAAGTTTTTTCCTTATTCCCCTTTCTGTTACCCTTATTGACTTGATAATGTAATAAAGTTCCTATGTAACTTTACTCTTTATCTTCTTAACTTATTCTCTCTACCTCTCTCTCTCTCTCTCTCTCTCTCTCTTTATATATATATATATATATATATATATATATATATATATATATATGAAACAGGTCTTATAAAAATAGTGGACGTAAAATATCCAATCATTTGAGGCCCCTAGCAACTTTTAGTTTCATAAGTGATAAAGTTTGAAAATATGGAGAGAGACAGACAGACATAGTGAGTTTTATAAATTAAATATGCAATAATATACGTATATGTTAGTGGTGGGACGATTCCAATATTTTTACCGATTCCTTACTAAATTCCTGATTCCGATACAATTACCGATTACGATTCTTTATAAATCTCTAAATATTTAACCATACATTTATTATTTTTCCCGATCACATCATGTTAAATGTTCAGATATTTTCTTAAGCATAAAAATATACTTTTGAGGATGAATTATAGGTTTTAGTTTTACAGGTACTTTAAAATTATAAATATGTATTTTTTTTATCTAGCAGTGGGAGATTTGTTTTAAACAAAATAAAATAAAAAAATAAAGACAAAAAAATCGATTTTGGCATCGGAAATATACACAATTTTTTCCGATTCCGATACCCCCAAAAGTACCAATTTTTCCAATTCCGATTAATCGTCCCAGTACTAATATATATTTATATACATAAGAGAAAAGAAATTAAAACTGTCAGTTGAAATTTACAATCAAATTTCTTGTTCGACTGAATACTCCAAAAAACAATTTACAAAGTCCTTATTCCACGGAGTTTCAAAGAATGCTATATTTGCCATTCTTTTCATCAGAGGACATAAAGAAATCAGCAAATTATATTTGTAGCAGTGCTAGAATTTGCTGTTTATGGCATTAAATAAAACTGCAATTTATTATAGTCATAAATTGCAAAAATGTACATGTCCTTAAAAAAAAAAAACAATTTACAAAGTCCTTATTCCGTGGAGTTTCCATTGCTTATATCAGGTAAACACTGCAGCTCCTCTGATTTCATTATAGATTAGTGTAGGGACGATTAATCGAAATCGGGAATAAGAAAAATCGGAAGGAAAAATTTGTGCCTAATTTCCGATTACAAAATTGATTCTTTTAATATTTTTCAAACTTAATTTTCCATTGCTTATATTGCTGATAAATCTTTATTGTTTTTAAACTATTAGTAAAACTAAATTCTATCGATCATCATAATGGTACCCGGAAAACTTGCTCATTTTTGCTAGGTAGGAAAACTCGTCCATTATTGAATAAATATCGATTGAAAACAAATTTTATGACCGTTATTGGATGAGATATTGTTTTTAAAAAAGAATACACATCCCATAATATTAAAAAAAATTTTTTTTTCTTGTTTACTCTTGATTAAAGAAAATAAACTTAGTCACAGAGTTAAGACCCAAAAAACGAAACCATATATTTATTTAAAAAATACTTTAGTTTTAACACTTTTTTTGTGCTAGTATTATGGAACAAAAATAAAAGAAAGAAAACAAATATTTCATTCAGAAGAAATAAATTAGTTTAAACAATTCTTGTGCTATTACGAAACAAAAAAAGAAAACACGGTACTTATGCATTTTGATACCGCGCTGAAATAATAACGTTATTTCGAAAGTCATTTTTAACATGGGAGGGAAGGATGTTTTGGAACTAATCTGTGCTTCCACCTAACAATTTAATAAAAAAAGCTATCGTGAAACTTGAATTTAATCTGAAAAACTATTTTAAAATAGCGTGGTACCAAAATTACATAAGAACCGAAAACACTTTTTGTATTATTTGATAATATAAGATTTTTTGTTTACATCATTGGGGGGGGGGCACTTCTGCAGTATGTAGACAGTCACTATTGTCATGGGGGGATAACTCCAATTTCTTCTTGGTCAAAGAATGTGGCAAATAAGTAACAAACAAAATTTTTTGTCCGAACAGAAAAATATTTGAAAACCAAAACATTTATTGTATAAAAAGTATTAATATATAATTGTAAAAAAATTATTTAAAAGCCTGCGTAAGAAAATATATTTTTAATAAAACAATTTTGTAATAAAAACAACATTGGATTTTATAAAGTAAAATATTTTTTTTCCGAACAAATAAATAATTTAAAAAAAACATTTTTTTAATTAAAGCAATTTTGAAGGGTCAACAACACATTAATAATTTAAATGCTTTTTGATCGAGAAATGCCAGCTAGCGACAGTTTAACAGAACAAAAAGGAAACTTAACCCGGTTTAAAAAAAATGTTTTAAACATTTAATGTTTAAAAAAACAAAAAAAAAAAACGATGTTAAACTTGTTAAAAAAATAAAACAATAAAACAGCGATTTTTAAAAATGGGGGAAAAAAATCTTTTGTAAAAGAAAAAAAAGAGGGAGTCGGTAGCAAGTAGGCTCGAATCCAGAGCCTCGAGGCCAACAGGCTGACGACATACACCTGCGCTACAGCGACGGAAGCAATGTAAGACGTTAAATTTAACGATTAAAAAGTGAATGAGTTTAAATTGAGGCCAAACATTACGCTTGCGAGACAGTTTTTAAGTGCATGTTTAATGAGGTGAAATCCGCACTTAATTTTACTGCGGGATAGTTCTTTGGATTTTATTTTTTTTTTTACCCAACTTTGTCTGGTTTTGTTTCCCCAACGTGTTGGGGAAAACCAGCTCCTCCTTTATTAGGGGAGTGTCCAAATGAAAGCAATTGTCTGATATGACGATGAAAACCGACATTGACCAAAACGTCCATTGTTTTCTGGACGCTTCCAGGCCGTAGGGCCGAGAACCGCGCCTTAGTTACACATCAGTTTCGCTTTTATATGAAAAAGCCGAATCAACACAAGAAGGGCCGAAATAGCAAGAACTGTGTAAAACTCGATGTAAATAAATCTAGCCGCGACGCGCCTTCGCAATTCGTACATATTATGATCTACACGGTATATAAGAAGTTCTAAGCGATAGTAGACCGCCCCCCCCGAGACTCCTCCTCCGAAAAAAGCCTTTCTTAGACATACAAAAACTCTCGTGCGCGTTTTGCCTTTATATATATATATATATATATATATATATATATATATATATATATATATATATATATATATATATATATATATATATATATATATATATATAGAGAGAGAGAGAGAGAGAGAGAGATTTAAAGTGCAAGATCAGTTTCACACATAAAGTTAACATTCTAGCGTGTTAGGGCAGTTAACCAAAAACAAAATATTTTTTCTATTAGAGATAAATTATGTGCGTTTATTTGGGGGATGTGTACTTTTTAAAGCGATTACGCATGGTTTTACGACTTTGTCAATCGAATTTAAGTTAGTGCAAAACAATTTAGTTCACATCCATAAAGAAGTAGAATGGCCTAGAAATGATTATTATTTTACGTTAAATTTATATTCGAAAACGAGTTCTCCCTCTAAATACTAAAATGATTGCTTTTCTTTCCGTCAAGTTTTTTTTAAAGGGTTTTACACGTAATCACCTATAGAATTAACATTTCATTTTGGAATGGGGATTTAGCTGAGAGTGTTAATCATCATCATCATCATCATTATTATTTGCATCTCGATATTTTTTTGTTTTTACAGAAACCCTAACCCACCAATTTTTTATAATTAAAAGAAAATTTTCACTTCATTCATAGAGAGAAGGCACTGGATAATTAACAAAACCTACACCCTTTCCATGTTAAAAATGTTCTTTCTAAATAGTAACATTATTATTTAGAAATCCGTTCCTAACAATGGGGGGGGGGCGTTGTTAAATATTTTGTCCTTACATCGTTTTCTCATTTTGTCTACCAATCGTCGACTATTTTCAACTGTTTATGAAAACTTTCAAGTAGCATGTTGTACACTAACGAAAAAAAATATACGCGGAAATTAGCAGGGCTTATGTAATAATTTAAAAATTTACAAAAAACAACAAATCTGTAATTAAGTGTTTATAAATTTTAAAGGAATCGGGAATCGTATCGAAATCAGAAATTTAGAATGGAAATGATAATTGTATCGGAATCGGGAAAAATTTGGGAATCGTCCCATCACAATCATGTTGACTCGCTGGTTCTCACCAGATCACTGTTAAGCAATGTTAAGCCTGACCAGTACCAGATGGGTGACCATTTGGGAAAACTAGGCACTATATGCACCACGCTGAATCGTAGAAATTTTCAGGTTGGTATCTGGGTTGGTTAGTTGTTTTTGTTTTACGGCATATCAACCCTTTCTAGGTTATTTAATGCCGAATCCAAATATTTTGAAGAAAATTTTTTTAATAGAATATATTTGTTGTTTTCAAGTCAGTTTCTATTTAACCCATAGTTGGGACCCTAAGAGGTACTACCACTCCGGGTCAGAGTGGACCTGGGAGCAATGGCAATTAAAGGGTGGCTCCACACTCCCCAAAGCCCGCAAGTTGGGGCCTCACCACTGGATATAGTTTAAGGTCATATCCAGGACCTAGTATCTGGGAGCGCATTAATTCACTGGGAGAGATGCACTCCTATATATATATATATATATATATATATATATATATATATATATATACTAGCAGGACCCGTTAACTGGCGTTGCCCGGTGGAAGCCTGCCCCATCCTTCCTCGCAAAAAAGTAAACTATGGTTGTTGTTGGTAGTCACTACCGTCCCTGAACGAATCCAGAATCTGGCGGCAATGGCCGAAATGAAATAATCTGGCTTTCACTGGCGATTAGTGATGGTTTGGGACGATAACATGCAGGTACTTTTTGAACTAAAAAAAAGCAATTAACACATTCGCTAGCAACTACCAATAATTTTGTACCATGGCATTTGCTAAGCCTTGCCTAAAACTCATTGTAACAAATTTCTTTTTTCTATTAGTCAATGTGCATTCGGCACGTACGATAACTCTCTTTAACTTGAACTGGCATATCAAAATAACACACATTGAATAATATATTTACGAGTTATCTTATATTTGGCCCCTGCCATGTATTTTGTTGTTTTTTTCTTTAGTGAATACGTATATAAGTTATAAGTTGAATGATTCACTATAAATAAAAGCTGATTTGAGTTACTTTTATTACAAAAAAAATGTACAAACTAATGTGAGATATTTTCCTATTTAATGTGTTAATACCTATTTTAAAAATATATTTTTAACGTGTATTGTACATTCTTAGCTGACATTTTTAATATTCAGTTTTCTAAAAGAATGAACAATCAATTATTTTTACAATATAAACAATATCAATTTCTAATCGAATTTAACAATCAATTCTTTTTACAATATAAACAATATCAATTTCTAATCGAATTTAACAATCAATTCTTTTTACAATATAAACAATATCTAAATATTCTAATAGAATTTAACAATAGACTAATTTCTAACATTCCAATTCTTAACTTTGCTTACAAGGTTCGAGTCTCGGCTTATCCTAGTCTCATTTTCACTTATCTAATACTCTTATTTACATAAAAAGGGGGCAGCCTTTCCCTGTAACATCGGGACAAATCCTTATTTCAAGATTGGCGGTAGCAGACATAAATTTTATTTTTGCCGTCGAGTCTCACCACATCCAATAGTTGAAAAGGTTGAGGAGGATTAAATAAGACAAATTTAATAATAAGCTTTTTACTTATTTCATGTGTTAAATACGAGAATATTATAAATAAGACAAATTTAATACATATTATATTTATGTGCATTATTTGTTGACTTTAGAATGCGTAGATCAGCATGAATTAAGAAAAGCACAAAAATTTGTCGTTGGATTTTTTGTTTTACGGCATATCAACCCTTTTCAGGTTATTTAATGCCGAATCCAGTGATTTTGAAGAAAATTTTTTTAATAGAATATATTTGTTTTTTTTTTTCAAGTCAGTTTCTATTCAACCCATAGTTGGAACCCTAACAAGTATTACCACTCCGGGTCAGAGTGGACCTGGGAGCTATGGCAATACAGGGGTGGCTACACACTCCCCAAAGCCCACAAGCTGGGGCCTCACCATTAGAGAAAGTTTAAGGTCATGTCCAGGACCTAAACATGCTTTTAAGAGAAAAAATGTTTTACCAACACAAAAATTTGTCGATTAGAATAATAATGGAAAGTAAAAAACAGAAGTTTGGAAGTTAGGGATTCTCACTGAACTGTTTAGAGCAATCGAAATTAGTCCTAGCTGTTTCCGTTTGTTGTTCAAGTCTTCCTCTTCTTTTCAACTCTTCCATCAATAGTATTAAATTAAATTCCAGTTTTATACCGTCTTTTTTTAATGTGTAAAACCAAATAATTACGACTTTTTTTCACTTCACTTTTTTGAGTATTGTCATGTTAAGTTTGGAATAGATACCTCCAATATCCCTATGTAAAGAACGGCTTTCGGGTGGACAATCCCCTTAGTATTTGGGGGGGGGGATATGGAAAAATAATTCCCACAAATTTAACCATGAAATCGTTGTCAGCATACCCACCCGCAAATGCTAAAAAAAAATAAATATGTTGTGGGGTGGGGTGTCGTGTTGGTAGGAGAGAAATAGATTTGTTTATCATGTGTATAAACCTGGCAGCCAGTGAATTACAGTGCATAATAAAGGTATTTATATCTCTATAAGTACTTGTCTCCACACAATTTGAATGAGATTTGCTTAATTAGCATTGTCGATAATCTATAAAAGTATTCATTCTAAAGAAAATTGTATAGGTGGACCTAATGTACAAATTAACTGCCCTCCCCAAAAAGTTAACGTGTGCGCAATATCGAGAATCAGTCTGGAAAAGAAATGAAAATAAAATACTCCACCGAATTCAATTCCCTATGTAATGTAATTTATGGTGCAAAATGTAGCATAGGTAATTGTAACTAAAATCAGACCTGGACTTTCAAACACGCGTGCAGGTCTGTCGATTGATGTATGGAAGAATAGGAAATTAACTTAAATAAACATAGTTATTTGCAAAGATATGGAGATAAAAACTAAAAAAAATAAATTGCTTAAAAAGGTAACAAATTTTTTAAAATTTTTTTATTATAAGGGTGGTGAAAAAATGTACTTAAGAATAAAAATAGTTTAACAATTTCAAAATGGGAAGAATATATACAAACCAAGTGAGTGAGAGAGATAGAAGATAAGAAATAAATGTTTGTTGTTTTGTCCTCAAAGAGAGAGAGAGAGAGAGAATATATGGGAAGAATATATACAGCGAGAGAATCTAGTTCATGGCGCAGGTTTAAGTAAAGTATAATTAAATGAATCACCTCAAAAAGAAACGTAACTATGTTTGAAAAATATAATTAATTACTGAAAGAAATGTACGGAGAGAGCGAGCAATTCACTCATAGGGCAAAAGTAGATATCATTGCGACGCCATATTTGAATGGTACATTAGTATTCATTTAACATGCAATACCGTTATTCTGGAATATAAGAATGGCCAGAACTCATCCAATCAGAAGGAGCAGAATAGTTGAGGGAGACTTTATTACTTTGTAACGGAAAAGGGAAAGATTATGTTATGTCAAGGAGTTTAAGATCCAGTTACGAAGGGTGAAAACTCATTTGTCCAAAGTGCAGAATACCTCCTTGTGATGACTAGGAGCAATAAGAGGACTTGTTATATAGAGGGAAAAATAGGAACTACTTCCTCTAAACACGGTTACGATGGTGATGTTGCTCTTAGGATGGAATGTAGGATTTTATTATAATGACTAAATGTGTTTAAAATGGCGTTCTAAAGTTACATAAGGTAGTGGCTGATAGTCTAGACATAGTAAATTTGTATGTGCCTTCTGTTGTACTTTGGTCCAGAGGGGAATTTCTGCAATTAAAATATTATATAGGAGAGGATATATATATATATTTAAATAAGGGGGTAGTCACCAACAATGTGTATTTTTTAACATTATTTCATTATTCCGTGTCTTGGCTTTTCATTGAGAATTCTGTTTGGATCATTGTAATAATGTTTTTAAATCATTGAAATCGTTTTTACGCGTTTCAGACGTTCTGTGAAGCGTCCTCGTCAGAAATTATTTTCAAATGTGTTGGAGATGTAAAAAAAAGTGTTTCCAAGGGGTGGAGGCGTGTCATCCCCATTGTTGGCTTAATTGGAAATATTTTTATTATATACATATACACACACACATATATATATATATATATATATATATATATATATATATATATATATCAAATTATAGTGATTCAATGAAATTAAAAAAAAAAACTTTATTCAAATCAAAGATTTTTTATTATTCCAAGTAAGACAAAGAATACTTTAGCAATTTTATCTCCTTATCCTATAGGTTTCGATGCCTATCATCTCTTCAGAGGAGAAAATATTAGCAAATAGATATAATGGTATTCACCTTATTTGCTAAAGTCAGTTAGACATGGAAAATCATAATCAAAAATTGATTAAATAGAAGAAGTCACAAAACAGGGGAAATTGAAGAAAAGGATATAAAGGTTTAGTTCCAAATTGTGCGGTAACTGCCCTTTAAAGCAGCGAGGTAATATTTTATAAATCTTATAATCAAAGTGTTCCATACCAGCTGATTGTTGGATAATTCTATTCGAGAGTATATATATATATATATATATATATATATATATATATATATATATATATATATACTAGCAAAAGTACCCGTCGTTGACTGGGTTCAAAAACAGCCTACAGAAAATGGACTCTGCTTTATGAAAGTATGATAGGTTATGAAAAGGAAGGGTTGTAAAGAGATAGCTTCGAATTTGGGGGTATCAAAACCAAATCAAAATATGATGTTTTTGAACCCAGTCGACGACGGGTACTTTTGCTAGTACATATATAAAATAAGAATTACAGTTAAGTTTACCAAAATGATCCAAGATGGCAAAACTAAAGTACATTATAAATATTAAAGAATTAATATTTATAAAGTAATCTCAACCAGATGTAAAAGCTCGATAAAACCAAATAGGAGATAGAACTTATAATAACCGCAAATAGTTAATAAAACAGTTAATAAAACATGTTAAAAAAGAGTTAAAAACATATTTAATCTGAAAAGGAAACACTTTATAAGTGGATAGACCTTAATCCGTGTAGTTTCGAAGAAATACTTTCCTTCTCATCAGAGGTTAGGAATTAGCAAAATGCGGGATCCGAGTTTGCATACAAAAGTATTTGATGAAACTCCAAGTAAGTCAAAGATCTTACTTGATAACTTGCAGTTTCATCAAATACTTTTGTAATCAAAATCCGATCCCGCATTTTGCTAATTCCTACCCTCTGATGAGAAGGAAAGTATTTCTTCGAAACTCTGCGGATTAAGGACTATCCACTTATAAAGTGTTTCCTTTTCAGATTAAATATGTTTTAACTCTTTTTCAAAGTGTTTTTTAACATGTTTTATTAACTATTTGCTCTTTATAAATATATAGTCTTTGAAGTTTTTAACCTTTAAAACTATACAAAAAAAATATTTTTTATCATTCGTTAGAAAACCATCTAGTCAGTAAGTCATTTAATCACCTGCAAGCACTGCATCAACTCGCTCTCAAATTTACTATCATACCAATAATTTATTTTTCAAGGGATCATCAGTTGTTTATCATGAAACACTGTTTCGGGAATATATATATATATATGTACACGCACACAAGATAATAGTTTGTACAAAATATTGGTTGTCTGTCGAAAGAAATGCGTCGATGTGTTCGTGTGCGTGTGTTTCTTTTATGAAAAATGATTTTGTGTTTGGCTTAGGATTTGATGAAATAAAATTAAATCTGGAATTACAGGAAATAAAACAGTGAAATCTGCCGGAAAATGTTGCTGCTATCAGCCATATCCACACGAACACGAGAGTATAACGATTGACGAGTCATAGAATTGGACAGAAATAGAAAGGGGGGGGAGAGAAAATATAGCAACAGGGAAGGAAAGAGTGAGGATGATAAAGGAAGGGAGGTAATGAACGAGGAGGATGGAGGAGCTGAAAGAAAGGTGCTTGTTAAGATAGAGTCGACAGATCGATTTTTTAAAAATGTTCTTTTAAGCAGAAAAAACAATATTAGTAGTCTTGTCGAAAATATTAATATATCTAAAAATTACGAAAATTCATCAAGTAAAACAACTGCTATTGTGTTTTTGGTTTTTTAGCTATAGGCTAAATGCAATGCGTTCCGAGTTATGCCTCCTGTGTGTGAACTCTTGATTGTTTACTTTAAAACATCTAAGAAAAATGCAATTTTACCCAATTTTCCGTGAAAATTACTTTTAATTATAAATAAATTTCTACTTGATGAATTTCTGTAATTCTTGGATATATTTGGTGGTGGGTTCTGTCAACCATGCTAAAAAGCTATTAACGCCCGAAAGTATCCTATACCTCTATAAGGCCACCATTCGCCCATGTATGGAGTATTGTTGTTATATTTGGGCTGGTGCATCTGCCACTAGTCTCTCGCTCCAAGACAAGGTTCCAAAGAGAGTCGACAATCTGATAGGTCCTGAACTGTCAGCTAAACTTCAGCCTCTGTCACATCGACGAAATGTTGCGTCCCTCTGTCTGTTCTACAAGTATTTTAATGGTGAATGCTCTGACGAACTGCAAGCACTTCTGCCCCCTAGACCTGGGAGCAATGGTAATTAAAGGGTGGCTCCACACTCCCCAAAGCCCACAAGCTGGGGCCTCACCACTGGATATAGTTTAAGGTCATATCTAGGACCTCCATTGAGGGACTTTTACCCTCTGCAGGGGGGGGGGGCAGTTGGCGTATTCTAATGCCCCACCGACAGGGCCTTGTGGATAGGAGAGAAAATGTAAGAATTTAAATGCGATTCAATAGAAAAACATGATAAAAAAAAATACAAGTAAAACAAGAGAGGGGGTGGTAGGGAATATTTAAAGAGGAGAGGTGGGAGGTTCTAGTAATTTAGTACGACTTACGGTGAGTCGAGGCTCGGTGTCAGAGAAGGCATCAAACAGGTGTTTTCTCATCATGGGCCAGTGGTCACCGCAAAGGATTTCGGCAGCGATTGGCACCTGGTTCAGCATTCGAAGGGCTTCGCAACGGCTCTAGATGAAGAAAAAGGAAATTGAAGATGGAGATTTAAAAAAAAAAAAAAAAGAATGCAAAGGACACGTATCACATTCTAAACCCACTCAACTAAGCAGAGGGTTGTGAGATAGATAGCGGTAGAGGAAGCGAGAAAGAGAAAAAATTGTAGAGAGATAGGGAATCGGGAAAATATAGAGAGTTAGAAAGAAAAAAGAAGAGAGAGATGAAATAAAGAAACAGAAAAGGGAGAGATAAAGGAAGGGGGAGAGAAGGAGGGAGGGAGAAGGGAAGAGAAAGAGGGAGAGAGAGAAGGAAGGAGAAAGGGAGAGAGGAGGGAGGAGAGAGTGGATGAAGATAGGGGGAAATAGAGAATTAGCAATATATATATATATATATATATATATATATATATATATATATATATATATATATATAAAATTTAATTAACTTTCTTGGATTCTGCATCTTTGGATTTTACCGTCATTGGAAATTTTACCCTATCCATTCACATCATCAACGCTCTGATCCCCATCTGATATCAATTGAAATGGATGGTTCTCGTCTTGGGGAGGCTCCATGTTCTGACAAGCTTCTGAGTTTGACCTTTACTCCTGATCTGAAATGGAACACGTACATCAAATCTGTTGCCAGGGACGCTGGGAAAATGGTGGGATCCTTCTATCGCTCCAGAAGATATCTCACTACTGATGCAATTCTCTATCTGTATAAAAGCCAAGTACGTCCAAGGATGAAGTACTGCTGCCACATCTGGGCAGGAGCTGCCAAAAACAGCCTATCCTGCCTTGACAGATTACAAAATAGACTTCGTGGTTTGGTGGGGGATGCCCTTTTCTCTTCTTCTGCAGCCTCTCTCCCACAGAAGAGACGTTGTGAGCCTGTCTTTGTTTTATCGTTATTTCCATGGCAAGTGCTCGTCTGAGCTCCAATCTCTCGACCCCCCCCTCGCCAATCTGTCACAAGAAACACCCGTCTGGCTGAAACCACTGTCATTAATTTTCCCCACTCTTTATCTGTGCCTAAATCCAAACGTAGATTCCATGAACAAAGCTTCTTTCTCAGAAGTGCACGATTGTGGAACTCTCTTCCGTTCGCCTGTTTCGCACCTGACTACAACTTGGATGTCTTCAAGTCCAACATAAACAAATTCCTGATAAACCGCCCCCTTAAGTAAGACACTCTATCAAATCTCCAATACTAATGATTACTACAATACTATCTCACTGATTACTGTACACGCAATAACCCTTATCCCTGAGTGGCCTCCGGGCCTTGATAAGTGGTGACCTCCATGTAAAACAAAAACAAACAAAACATGAAATCACTTTTTTCTTCATCATATTCCCTGTTTCACTTTTTGTTATCAAGTAAGATCTATGACTTACTTGTAGTTTCATCAAATACTTTTGCAAGCAAAATCCGATCTTGCTAAATCCTACATTCTGATGAGAAGGAAAGTATTTCTTAGAAACTCCGCGGATTAAGGACTATCCACTTATTTTAAGCTTCCTTTTTAAAATTAAATGTTTTAAACTTTTTTCAAAGTGTTTTTAACATGTTTTATTAACTACTTGTTCTTTATATATATATATATATATATATATATATATATATATATATATATATATATATATACTAGCAGGGGTGCCCGGCGTTGCTCGGGTGTTTGGAGGTGTATGCTGTGCAAAAAAAAAGCAAAAAAACAAAAAAAATGGTTAATTTTTTTAAACTTTGACCCCTATTACGACCCCTTAAAATTTATTGTTTCGGGCTCAAATCACTTTATTAAGTTAGATCCAGGTTCAAGGAACCTATATCTAAAATTTCAAGTGTCTAGACCAAAACTGTCGGAGGAGTTTGGTAGAGTTCTTAAAGGTCAAATCGTTGAAATTTGACCCCTTAACAGCCAAATTTCTGGCTGACACCCGTCACATCGATTTTCCCAAATCTCAGTACTCGGTATTTCAAATTTCGAGTCTATAGACTAAAAATTGACAGAGTTATTGCGTAGGGAAATGTACACAGACAGACAGACAGACAGACACGTTCACTTTTATAGATATATAGATATATATATCTATATATATAAAAGACAGATGGAGAAAAATAGAGAGGAAGAAACAAACATGTATACTTTCAAGATACGTTCATCCCATCTGCACGATTAGCGCTGAAAATACTATTTCAAAATCTTAAGCGTGACAGACGGATTGATGCT
Source organism: Euprymna scolopes (assembly GCF_053919585.1). Classification (NCBI taxonomy): domain Eukaryota; kingdom Metazoa; phylum Mollusca; class Cephalopoda; order Sepiida; family Sepiolidae; genus Euprymna; species Euprymna scolopes. The sequence continues at coordinate 106,036,792 of NC_136503.1, forward strand.
GTCGTCAAGATCATTAGACGTATCTCAAATGTTCGTCCTCAAAAATAAATAAAAAATAAAAAAAGGAGGAAAGGGGAAAAATAGTCTAAGTGGGCGGGGAATGCTGCAAGGTGTCCAGGTGTCACAGGAAATGAACAATGGTAAAAGATTTGTTTCATTTTTTTTTTTTTAAGTTGAAAAATTCGCAAAAATGAAGGTCGTTAACCTTGACTTGAAAATGTTTGGAACAAATTGTGAATGGATGCTAGTGTTATTATTTGGTGAACGTGATTTGAGTTAGGGTTTATATATGGGTTAAGTATTGTTGGGTATGATGGCCTTTCAATCACGGAGAGAGATGGCAGAAAGAAAGGGAGATTGCGATTGTATGGAACGAGTAAGAACTGTGTGTTCAGGAGAGAGAGGGAGAGAGAGAGAGAGAGAGAGAGAGAGAGAGGGTGGGGCATGAGTCTATAGAACGAAAGTAAACAGTCGGTATAGAAAGAAAGAGAGAGAGAGAGAGTGGCATAAAGAGAGAGAGATAGGGGGTGAAACAAGTGGGTTAAGTATTGTTAATATGATGGCCTTTCATTTATGGAGAAGAGGGGGTCAAGATAGGTTTGGTTTTACGGCATATCAACCCTTTTCCGGTTATTTAATGCTGAATCCAGTTATTTTGGTGGAAAAAAAGGGTTTTATGCTTCAAGTTGTTTATGTCTTCAAATATTTATTAATGGTGTTTGGTTTGGTTGCTTTGTAAAGAGAAAAGGGCAAAATTTGGTTTTGCAGAACATAAGTTTTGCAAAAGGGAATAGAGAAACAAAAACATCAATGTTAGGTGCATTTCATCTCAGGATGCCAAATTCTTCAGACAGCCTAATCTGGTAGCACCAGGGTGAAAGCCTAGAGAATGAAAGCAAGAAAGATTGTATGGAACGAGTGATAATCGTGTGTGTGTGTGTGAGAGAGAGAGAGAGAGAGAGAGAGAGAGAGAGAGAGAGAGAGAGGGGAGGGGAGTAATGGAGAGAATCGTGCATCTATGGAACGAAAGAGGACCGCGTGTATAGGAAATGAGGAAAACGAGAATAGGAAAGAAAATGAGAGGAGGAATAGGAGAGAAAGAAAGAGGGGAAGTGAGAGGCGGATAAACAGAGAGGGGGGAAAGAGAGGGGATGGAGAAAAAAGTAAAAAGATCGATAATACAAGCGGGGAATGAATTGGAGGGATGGATAAAGTGATCGGAGAGACGTGGAAAGATGGCTAAGGCGAGTGGAGACGTGGAAAGATGGCTAAGGCGAGTGGAGACGTGGAAAGATGGATAAGGCGAGTGGAGACGTGGAAAGATGGATAAGGCGAGTGGAGACGTGGAAAGATGGATAAGGCGAGTGGAGACGTGGAAAGATGAATAAGGCGAGTGGAGACGTGGAAAGATGAATAAGGCGAGTGGAGACGTGGAAAGATGGATAAGGCGAGTGGCGACGTGGAAAGATGGATAAGGAGAATGGAGATGTGGAAAGATGGATAAGGCGAGTGGAGATGTGGAAAGATGGATAAGGCGAATGGCGACGTGGAAAGATGGATAAGGCGAGTGGCGACGTGGAAAGATGGATAAGGCGAGTGGCGACGTGGAAAGATGGATAAGGCGAGTGGCGACGTGGAAAGATGGATAAGGCGAGTTGGGAGATAAGGCAAGTGGAAAGAAGTTTTAACATTTAAACAGGTTTGTTTATGCAATCTTTTTTTGTTCGTTTATTCTTTATTTTGCATAACGTTTGCTGTTTTTTTTGGTTTTTTTTTCAATTAAAAAAAAAGTTAAACAGGGTTATTACGTTCGCTTATTCTTTATTTTACTTTTTATTTGGATTTACCCCCACAAGGGTTAGTTATAATATAAAATGATTTTATAGAATGATCAGTAGGTTCTCTACAGTGCAATGCAGACTACAATGTATTGTGGACTAAAACACTGCAAGAGTCGTGTGAAGCTTCCTTCCGGTGCACCATGATGGATCCCCAATCAGAGCAGGCAATCAATCGATTTGATTGAAAAATGGGCGATTTCACCGATTTCAATGACAATAAAAATATGGGAGTGTGAAACATTTCTTGATCATCATTTAATCCCGTGCAACGTCGGGTCACCCTGCTAGTATATATATAATTTAAAGTTAAAAAGTCAAATACCATGGTTCACTTGTGCTCTAAATACAAACATTCATTTTGAACGCGCCCTGTCATATTAAAGAACCTATTGTTGATTTTACATGTCTGGCTTTTCTGCTTGTGCGGTGATAATGCCTTGAATTTAAGTTAAAAATGATAAGGCCAAGTATCATGGTTCAATTGTGAAAGACATTCCGATACGAAACCTATCTAAGAACACTGCCAGACGCATAAAGTACATTTGTGTGAAATTTCATAAAAATCGGATAACCGTTGCGGAGTTTATAGTGTTAAAGTTGAAGTTATCGAACTTGGTGGCTTTTTTTCTACATATTCAGTTATGTCCTTTGTTTCTGGTAGATATTCAATATGGCGTCTGGCTAACAGTAACACGCGTTTATCCTCCGTTGTGACAAGTACTAAGTAAACTAATTAACATTGGTAGCAGATCGTCTTCTTTCGTGTGACAGATATTATATCTGTTCAACTTACGTTGAAACACAATTGAAAGAAAGATGGCGTCATCTACTAACCAGCCAGCTATCTAACAGAGTGAAGTGCACACCGAGTGGAAACAAGACGTAAGTATGTGGTCTATTTTCAAACTATCCAAGTTGGCTGGAGTACTTTGCAAAACAGACAACGAATCTTTGATAGAGACCTGAAAATCATCAAATCTTGTAACTAACAGACGTTTGAGAGTTGATGTGACCAGAGTAAAGGAAATGTTGGGAAAGGCGGAAATCCAACGCGAATGGATCAGTGGACAGGAACAGGCTGCAAACTGTTCAACAAAGATGGGAACCTCTACTGAAATTCTAAGAGACTTGTGGTGTTAATAAGCCATTTTTTTTTTTTAAACTTTATTTTAGCCTGACACCAAAATACACCAGAAATGTTAAAGTTGGAGTTATCGAACTTGGTGGCTTTTTTCCTCTATATTGAATTATGTCCCTTGTTTCTGATGGATTCAATATGGCGTCCGGTTAACAGTAACATGCGTTTATCCTACGTTGTAACAAGTACTAAGTAAACTAACATATAGAGAATGAACACACGTGCATAAAGTTCCTTTTATAATGATAGATAGGTAGATAGATAGATACATTTACGGCCTCCGCTAATCGAGCCAGAGATGTCTCGTGTCGCGGGGTTCGAATCGTTCGACTGGTAGTAATCGTGACACCCTGCACTGAAGAATCCCAAAAGGATGAAACACTAGTGTCTGTAGGTATTTAATTATTATAGTAAAAAAAAAATAATTATGACAGCCCCTTTAAGAAATACGTTTCTTATCGTTGAGCACTTTCTGTTGAATTAAAAAGTCGGTCAATTTAGCTCTTATGCGTAGATCATCGTATAACGATTTGATCACTGTCTGTCTGATGTAATGAACATTTAAATTAAAATGTTTAAAATTCAACGCTATTTCACATGATTAATGGTAGCCGAATGGATACGGCCTCCGCTAATCGAGCCAGAGATGTCTCGTGTCGCGGGGTTCGAATCGTTCGACTGGTCGTAATCGTGACACCCTGCACTGAAGAATCCCGAAAGGATGAAACACTAGTGTCTGTAGGTATTTAATTATTATAGTAAAAAAAAATAATTATGACAGCCCCTTTAAGAAATACGTTTCTTATCGTTGAGCACTTTCTGTTGAATTAAAAAGTCGGTCAATTTAGCTCTTATGCGTAGATCATCGTATAACGATTTGATCACTGTCTGTCTGACGTAATGAACATTTAAATTAAAATGTTTAAAATTCAACGCTATTTCACATGATTAATGGTAGCCGAATGGATACGGCCTCCGCTAATCGAGCCAGAGATGTCTCGTGTCGCGGGGTTCGAATCGTTTGAATGGTAGTAATCGTGACACCCTGCACTGAAGAATCCCGAAAGGATGAAACACTAGTGTCTGTAGGTATTTAATTATTATAGTAAAAAAAAAATAATTATATATATATATATATATATATATATATATATATATAGAGAGAGAGAGAGAGAGAGAGGGGGAGAAAACGCAGAGGAGAGAAAGGGGAAATCAGAGGGAACGGAAGGAGGGTAGAACAAATTGAGAGGAAAATGAGGGCGACAAAACGAGAGAGAGAGAGGGAAAGTGAGAGAGAGAGAAAATGTTAAGGAAAACATTAAAGATGTAGCAAACCTTTAATCATGGGAAATGGGTGTGCCACACTATATTTAATTCAAAGAAACCCCCATTCACCACCGCATTCTTTTCTTGTACCTGGATTTTTCCATGGAGTCCATTGATCGGAAACATTACGGATTCAGTTGAGAGGAAAATTAAATTTTGATTGTGAAATCAGCCATTGCTTCCCATTCGCGTCTCTTTTCATCGGCCATTTTAACGAAAGCGCAAACAAAATTAAACCCGTTACAACACAATGTGAACGAAGAATTTTGTTTATCTTTCTTTCTTGAAGGAATTCAACAGAGAATTAAAAATCAGGAGTTATTATTTATGGAAAAGTATCTTTGCGATATGTAGGGGGGGGGAACAAAAAAAAAACGCCACCGTGTTCCCTTTGACAAGATTTTTTAGACCCGTGCTCGCTTTCCTGTTAGAGGTTCTGTCCGTCAGTCAATCATGCTTTTCTTTTAATATACGAAGTGCCTTCAATAAGTTTCCAGACGTTTCTATACAAGCATTTAAAATTGTAGGCTCTTTAAAATTCAGTATGTTATTGCTATACATTTTATGATATTTTATGAATTCAGATTCAAATGGACAGCTACAGCAGGAACTGGAATACACCCTACTAAAGCCTGATTGTCACAGCTGGTGAATTTCAAAAAATGCAATCTGAACGTGGGGACACTTTAAAAGAACGATTTGCAATAAAATTCTGTTTTAAACTGGGAAAAAATGTCATATCAGTACGTAATAGTGTTTGTATTTAAAATGCATTTTTTTGATATCCAATTATAATGAACAAATACCATTTCAGTTTTAAATGTTGACTGCCAACGTTTATGTTATCACTGTCTCTTGGCATGTATTCAACCATCTATCCTTCCCGTAACATAACGCGAACGCGCGCAAGCAAATGCATACGAAGTGATATCACTGGTAAAGAAAAAAGACTAGAAAAAAAGAGGAAGATGACCATCACGTCGAAGACGTAAATAACGTTCGAAGTCACGTTAAAGGCACGAATGACGTTCGAGGTCACGTTAGAGGCGCGAATGACGTCCGAGGTGATGTTAGAAGCGCGAATGACGTCCGAGGTGATGTTAGAAGCGCGAATGACGTCCGAGGTCACGCTAGAAGGGTGAATGACGTCCGAGGTCACGCTAGAAGCGTGAATGACGTCCGAGGTGATGTTAGAAGGGTGAATGACGTCCGAGGTCACGCTAGAAGCGTGAATGACGTCCGAGGTGAGGTTAGAAGGGTGAATGACGTCCGAGGTCATGCTAGAAGCGTGAATGACGTCCGAGGTCATGCTAGAAGCGTGAATGACGCCCGAGGTCATGCTAGAAGCGTGAATGACGCCCGAGGTCATGCTAGAAGCGTGAATGACGCCCGAGGTCATGCTAGAAGCGTGAATGACGCCCGAGGTCATGCTAGAAACGTGAATGACGTCCGAGGTCATGCTAGAAGCGTGAATGACGCCCGAGGTCATGCTAGAAGCGTGAATGACGTCCGAGGTCACGCTAGAAGCGTGAATGACGTCCGAGGTCACGCTAGAAGCATGAATGACGTCCGATGTCACGCTAGAGGCGACGCTTGAGAAGACGATCACGTGAGGGACGTCACGGCCATAACAATGAGAAAATAATTGTTGTTATAAAGAAAAAAGCGGGTTGAAATTCTTTCCTATTCTTTATCTCCTTTTATGACTGAGCATACAACATGTTGGTTTCCGGACAACGTTACATTCCCACTGCAGTCATACTTCAGCTTTTAAGCAGTTGGGTTGTGACCGTCGCAAATATAGATTCAGGCCCTTGCACTGAAAAATGACGTCCATGAACAAAGCTTCTTCCCTAGAACTGCCCACTCGTGGAACTCTATTCCACTGCTCTGCTTTCTTGCTAACTATAATATCATTATCTTCAAATCCAACGTAAACAAGTCCATGCCCAGCCGTCCTCGTAAATGATCTGATTATACCAAATTACTTCTACAAACGATTATTATGACTACAATACACACATTAATCCTTATTCTTGAGTGGCATCCGGGCCTTGATACGTAGTGATCCCTTTGTAAAGAAAGGTCACGGTTGGATCCCCTTACATGCAAATTAAGAATAAGCAAATACCCAATAGATACCACAGGTACTTCGAACAGTGTGAGTGCAAGTACTTATGATAAAAATACTCGCACTATTTTTTTTTAAAGTCGAGCTCCCCTTTGGAGAAGATGAGAACACTTTGAAATTCAGGATTATTTTGAGTTTTTTTTTTGACAGTGATTAAACGTGAATTTAAATCAGGGTTATTAAAATGTTTGAAATGAGCGTGGGTCATGGCGCAATCAGCAAACGCCTTTAAGAAATTCAAATCTATCACAAACGAATTTTTTTTCATAGAAAACCACCACTTATGAAGGCTAAGGGTTATGGTAAAAACTATGCAAAAATCATCGTTATCATTTATTCAGCAGTATCTTTGGGAGTAAACAAAAAATCCAGTTTGGAGTCCCCAATAGGCGGATGGTGAAACACTGCAGCATCTTTTCCGGCAACTCCTATAGCTGCGCTGGCTCCGACTGTATTTCCACTCTAGAATGAAGGTTATGGTAAAAATCCATGCGAAAATCATAGTTATCATTTACGAAGTAGAATCTTTACGGTACGTAGAAGTGAAAAACAACCGTTTCCTTTGACGAGATTTTTAGATCCATCCTCGCTTTCCCATGGAATATTTTGTCTTTCGGTCGGTCACGCTCTTTCTTTTTTTACTAAGGGATCACCACTTATCAAGGGCCAAGAATAAGGGTCAACGTGTGTTGGGTAGGTATGATACTAATTTCCAACACCCATAAGAAAAATACAAGTAAAAACTAATAAAATGAAATTAATTCATTTTAATTCTTACTCTATATTAAAGAAAGAAAGATCAGGATTTAAATCGCATATAAATATTTAATTTTACACTCCATAAAACCAACGAACTTTGATTTTAAGGTTGCAGAAAACCAAAAACTTTAAAAACGAGAAAAATATTTATTCTAGGAAATATCAATTTTTAAATGGCGGAAGCGAATTCCGATATATACTAGCAAGGGGTACCCGGCGTTGCCCGGGTGTTTGGAGGTGTGTGTGAAAACTCCGGGGGGGGGGGTTAAAATAAAAAAAATGTTTTGGTAGGTAAGTATGAGGATCGAACCCGAACCGTTGAGGCAAAGTTGTAAATTAAAGTGTGAAAAAAAAAAAAAGAGTGCGACGGTTTTAACCATTGGGCCACCGCGAGATGCTTACGGAAACACGTTTGAATTTATTTAATTACTTGGATTTGGCAGGTGCACGTTTTAATGACTTAATGAGGTCAAGTTTGACTGCGGGATAGTATTTCATTTACTGCGGGAACGCTTTTTTTATTTTTATTTTCCCAACATGTTATAGGAAAAAGACTAACCCACATGTGGCGAGCGACAAATGTTGAATATTTATCCTCCCGAAGTCGAGCAAATTAAATAGACAGGCGAGCTTCGTTGTTAACTGTGAGATATTACGATTTATATGTGATATAAAAAGTTTTAAAAAGTTGTGAGCCGACTGACCGCTTCTCTGAAAAAAGCCTTTTGTAGACATACAGAAAAAGCGAACACACATACAAACATACATACATTTTCGCTTTTATATTTATAGATGAAAAAAAAAAGAAAACAAGCTTATTAAAGTTCATATTTCAAGGCAAAAGCAAAATTTTTACTGTTATATTTTACTTGACTAATTATTGAACAAAAACTTATTTAAACAAGACCTAATTAAGTACAAATATACATTATGTTTTGTTAAAGTTTTTGTTCAATTATTAGTCAAGTAAAATATAACAGTAAAATTTTTGCTTTTGGCTTGAAATATGAAAAAGACACATATTTGTAAATCCAAAATATAATGTCACGTTTGAGCAGACAACAGCTAAAACAATTAGTTTCTTGTTGATATGGAGACCGCAAACTGACAAAATGTCCATTATTATTAATTTTCAATATCGTAATTTGTAGCCCCCCCCCAAAGTAATATTTAATTTTTTATTTATTAAATTCCTCTTTATTCTAAGAAATATCAATTTTTGATTCCTAAAACTGAGCTTTTTTAAATCTTATTCTATTTTCTTCTATTATTCTATTATATAAACCTGTCTGTTAGTGTGTGTACATATGTTTGTATGCTTCTCTAAAACTTTCGACACACATTACCAACACTGACAAAATTGGTATCGTTTAAAAGCTCAGTCTATGCCGAAAAATATAAAAATATTGGCACCAAATATTAATTCTTTTACCCTCAACTGAGCCGATTTTACAAGGAGGGGTCACTTTTTTCATTGACATTTTTGCAAAGTCATTATGCGCCTTGCAATGACCAAAGTTAATTGGAATGGCGGCGACGTCGTATGTCATGGTGGGCGACAAAACAGTTTGCTTTTTACCACTTTCTTTTCCTCTCAGCATTACAGGTTCGAGCCTGGCTACTGCGGCGAATAGTCCTTTTTTTTTGTTGTTGGAAATATTTTTTTAGGATGCTGGTTATTTTTTTTTGTTTGAAACAGTTTTTTAGGGTGTTGGTTATTTTTTTTTGTTTTAAACATTATTTTAGGGTGTTGGTTCCTTTTTTTTTGTTTGAAACATTTTTTAGGGTGTTGGTTATTTATTTTTTTTTGTTTGAAACAGTTTTTAGGGTGTTGGTTATTTTTTTTGTCCGAAACATTTTTTTAGGGTGTTGGTTATTTTTTTTGTCCGAAACATTTTTTTAGGGTGTTGGTTGCTTTTTTTTTGTTTGAAACAGTTTTTTAGTGTGTTGGTTATTTTTTTGTTTGGAACATTTTTAAGGGTGTTGGTAATTTTTTTTTGATTGAAATATTTTTTAGTGAGTTGGTTACTTATTTTTTTTTTAAATGAAACATTTTTTTTAGTGTGTTGGTTATTTTTCTTTGGTTGAACTATTTTTTTAGGATGTTAGTTATTTTTTTAATTTAAAACATTTTTAGGGTGTTGATTATTTTTTTTTTTTTAATTTTTTTAGTGTGTTGATTATTTTTTTTGTATTGAAATATTTTTTAGGGTGTTGGTTATTCTTTTTTATTTTAAACATTTTTTTTAGGGTGTTGGTTATTTTCTTGTTTGAAATATTTGTTAGGGTGTTGATTATTTTTTTGTTTGAAACACTTTTTTAGGGAGTTGGTTATTTTTTTGTTTGAAACCCTTTTTAAGGGTGTTGGTTATTTTTTTGTTTGAAACACTTTTTTAGGGTGTTGGTTATTTTTTTTTGTTTGAAATATTTTTTTTAGGGTGTTGGTTATTTTTTTTTGATTAAAATATTTTTTTTAGGGGGTTGGTTAGTTTTTGTTTGCAACACTTTTTTAGGGTGTTGGTTATTTTTTTTGTTTGAAATATCTTTTTAGAGTGTTGGTTAATTTTTTTTTGAAACATTTTTTAGGGTGTTGGTTATTTTTTTTGTTTGAAATATTTTTTAGGGTGTTGGTTATTTTTTTTGTTTGAAATATCTTTTTAGAGTGTTGATTACTTTTTTTTTGAAACATTTTTTAGGGTGTTGGTTATTTTTTTGTTTGAAACATTTTTTTAGGGTGTTGGTTATTTTTTTTTTGTTTGAAATATATTTTTTAGGGTGTTGGTTATTTTTTGTTTGAAACATTTTTTTAGGGTGTTGGTTATTTTTTTGTTTGAAACTTTTTTAGGGAGTTGGTTATTTTTTTGTTTGAAACCCTTTTTTAGGGTGTTGATTATTCTTTTTTTGTTTGAAATATTTTTTTAGGGTGTTGGTTATTTTTTTGTTTGAAACACTTTTTTAGGGTGTTGGTTATTTTCTTTGTTTGAAATATATTTTTTAGGGTGTTGGTTATTTTTTTTGTTTGAAATATTTTTTGTAGGGTGTTGGTTATTTTTTGGTTTTAAACATTTTTTTAGGGTGTTGGTTATTTTTTTTTGTTTGAAATATTTTTTTAGGGTGTTGGTTATTTTTTTGTTTGGAACATGTTTTTTAGGGTGTTGGTTGTTTATTTTGCTTGGAACATTTTTTTAGGGTGTTGTCTTTTTTTTTTGATTGAAATATTACTTAGGGTATTGGTTATTTTTTTTTATTCAAATATTTTTTTAGGGTGTTGGTTATTCTTTTTTTTTAAACATTTTAAGGTGTTTTTTTTGTCTGAAACATTTTTTTAAACCGTTGGTTATTTTTTTTTTATTGAAATATTTTTTAGGGTGTTGGTTATTCTTTTTGGGTTGAAACATTTTTTCAGGGTGATGGTTATTTTATTTATTTTTTTTACATCGGCATCACCACATTATCAAGGCCAAGAGGCTACTCGAGGATAAGGGTTAAAGAGTGTACAGTAGAAATTGGACAATATAGTAATCATTAGTAATGGAAATTCGGTAAATTTGTTAAATTATATGGAATGGCTCATCAAGAACTTATTTATGTTAGACTTGAAGACAACCATATTGTAGTCAGCCGGATAGCAGGTAAACGGAAAACAATTCCACAGGCGTGCAGTTCTAAGAAAGAAACTTTGTTCATGGAATCTACATTTAGGTTTAGGCACAGATAAAGAGTGGGGGGGAATTATTGATAGTGTTTTCAGCTAGACGAGTGTTTCTTGTGAAAGTTTAGCGAGGGGGGACCATAGACTGAAGCTCAGTCGAACACTTTCCATGAAAATAAAGATACATCACAGACAAACTCGCAACATCTCTTCTGTGAGATAGAGGTTGTAGGGAAGAGAAAAGGACATCTCCTACGAGGCTACGAAGTCTATTTTGAACTCTATCAAGGCAGGACAAGTCCTTTTTGGCAGCTCCTGCCCAGATGTGGTAACAGTATTCCATTCTTGGACGCTTACCTGGCTCTTATATAGATAGAGAATTGCATCAGCAGTGAGATATCTACTGGATCGATAGAAGGATCCCACTATTTTTCCAGCGGCCTTGGCAACAGATTTGATGTACGTGTTCCATTTAAGATCAGGAGTAATGGTCAAGCCGAGAAGCTTGTCAAAACTTTAGGCCTCCTGAAGACGAGAGCCATTCATTTCAATTGATGCCAGATGTGGATCAGAATGTTGATGATGTAAAGAGAGAAGCTTGGTTTTAGATGCATTAAAAGTAACAAGCCACTCCTTTCCCCATTGTACCACATGCTCAAGATCAGAGGAGAGAGAATTGGAGAGAAATTGGTCGTTTACTGTCTTAGATGTGCTATCATAAATGGTAGTTTCATCAGCATAAATGTCTACAAATTATGTAAGGATGTGAGTTGGAAGATCATTAATGTAGATCAGGAAAAGAGTTGAGCCCAGGATGGACCCCTCAACTACTACTCTTATGAACCTATCAGAAAGAAATGATTTAATAATTGAGAAGACATTTCCAGCTATACCATAGCTAGAGATCTTGTGAAGTAAACCTTTATGCCATACCCTATCAAAAGCCTTAGATATGTCAAGAGCAATTGCCCTAGAAAGGAAACCTCCATCTAGAGATTTGCTAATCCTATGAGATATAACTGTAAGCACATCTGCTGTAGATCTAGCAGAACGGAAACCATATTGAGTGTCACTAAGAAGGTTATTTTTGTTGAGATGGTTGATTACTTCTGTATTTAACACAGATTCCAGCAACTTACTCATGATGCACAGGAGACTTATTTGCCTGTAGTGAGAGGGGGATGCGCGATCACCTGAATTCTTAAATACAGGGCATACTGATGAGATTTTCCAGGGTGATGAGAAGCTATTCTCTTTAAGACAACGTTTAAACAGTTTTGTAAGTATGGGCGCTAGTTCTGGTTGAAGTTTTTTGAGTACTATAATTGGAACACCGTCAGGACTGGTGCTTTACTGGAATCAAGGTTTGTGATTAGCTTGGCAATATCACGTACAGATATTTGTATATCACATAGCGTGTTTTCTGATACAGGAGGAAATATTGGAGGTTGGCGGCCTTGGTTGCAAAGGGTAGAATTAGCTGCAAAGTTCTTGGCAAAGAGTTTGGCTTTGTCTGATGCTGACGAGATTACCCCAGGTTCATTGATGATAGTTGGGATAGAGCACACAGTTCTGTTCAGGATTCTGTTTGCTATTTGCTAAAACTTGTGGGAACCAAGCCGCTGCTCAGCTACTTTGGACTTGACGAATTGAGCATACAACTCTCTTGCGTTTTTTTATTAGTTTCTTACAATGGTTGCTGGCAGTCCTGAAAGCAGCTTTAGTTTCCATACATCTATTACGTTTGAAACAGTTTTTTAGTGTGTTGGTTTATCTTTTTTTGTTTTAAAAATTTTTAAGGGTGTTGGTTATTTTTTTGTTTGAAACACTTTTTTAGGGTGTTGGTTATTATTTTTTATTTAAAACATTTTTTTAGGGTGTTGGTTATTTTTTTATGTTTGAAAAATTTTTTTAGGGTGTTGGTTACTTTATTTTTTTGGAATATTTTTTTAGGGTGTTGGTTATTTTTTTTTGTTTGAAACATTTTTTTAGGGCGTTGGTCATTTATTTTTTTTTTTGATTGCAATATTTTTTAGGGCTTCGTTGCTCAATACTCTTACCATAAAACCTCTCCACACTCGGGCAACGCTGGGTACCCCCAGTAGTCTTAACTAAATCCTTAGACTAACTTTAGGAAACTTATTTTCAATTCAAAATTTTTGTGTAGCTAAAAGCCACATTTTTATTTAATATTAACAGATTGTAAAACATGCCGTGCACAAAAAAATTTAATTAACTCTCAAGTCATAATTGTTTCAGTTACTTGATTTAGAAGTTATATTTTTTTTCTTACAAAAGAAACGAGTAACACTACGATTTTTATCAGCATCGTGCAAACAGATTATTACGTCATTTGCCTTCCATAGAAAAAATTATTCACGTTTGATTTCTATAAATATTCTTAATTATTTACTATTCAAAAACGGTATTGATGAAAAGGATTTATTTTTTATTGTTAACAGTAAGATTGTCTGTTTTTCATAAGTTTTAAGACTGAATATTCCACATTTTTTCACGAACCTTGAAAAATTCAATCATTAAAAAAAAAAAAAGAAAGAATTTCGGAAATTGTTTGAAATTTAAACACTGTAAAATGTAAATAATTTTTTTTTAAATTTGTAAAACTTGAATAATTTTGATACATTTTCCACATTCATTTTTTCTGAAAAATCAATAAAAATCATATAAATCGGTAACGTTTGTGACCCAAAATTAAATATATTTTATTTCATCATTCCAGTATATTTTAATTTGTAACAAAAACTAAGATGTAAATCCCCCCTCCAATTCTGATAAGATCGCAGGGGGAGGGAATATAAGAATTTTTTATATATTTTATTTCAGTTTATATATAGTTCAACTTTTTTTTTTTTTTTTTTTTTTTAAATAAGTCTGTAAAAAAATAAACGAAATTGATCAATTATTTTGAGAGAATTTAAAATATCACGTTGTTTTCATTGTTTATGCCAAAATATGTAAAAATAACATGTGGTTCCAATTTTCACGTTTTTAGCATTTTGGGGAATTTTTCTAAAATTCATCAGTTTATGGAGAATAAAAAAAAAAAATTAAAAAAAAAAGATTTTTTTTTAGAATCTTTCTTCTTGAAAATACTGCAAAAAAAAATTACAATGAATCAATTTTATTTTACAAGTTTTTAATGTTATTATTTGTTATGGGGTTGAAATTGCCACCTTTATTATGGTCATACCTGGTGTTGGGTAGATTGTGAGACAACACCTTGATGATCAGTAATGGCGGAACTTGGGTAAGGTTTGATTATTTAAGAGAATGGCTCAACAAAACTTGTTTACATTAGACTTGAAAACAACTATGTTATAGTTAGTTGGGAAGCAGAGTCGTGGTGCTGTGTTCTACAGATTGACAGGTTTAAGAAAGAAACCTTATTCATGGAATTTTTGTTTAGTTTAGATAGAGTAAGGAAAATTATAGTTGTTATAGTTAGACGAGTATTTGTTGTGAATGTTTTGCAAGGGAAGACCAAAGATTGAAGCTCAGTCAAGCACTTGCCATGAAAATAACAATAGAACAGAGATAGACTTGCAACATTTTTTCTCTGAGAAAGACGAAGTAGATAGATGAAAAGAATCTTGCCCACTAGATTTTGAAGATGGTTTTGTACTCTGCCAAAGACAGGAAAGAATGTTCTGAGCAGTTCCTCCCCAAATGTGACTCTTGTATACATAGAGAAATTTGTGAGACCCCACCACCACCAGTCATGGTGGAAGGAAATTACTCCAGAACTAAATTAGAGCTATGGTTGAAATTGCTCCAAAAAAGGGGCCAGCGAAAGAGAAATTAGAGCCTTTCTATTTTAATGGCAGGTCCGGGAAAAACAGCAGATAACTCTACCAGTTCAGTTGGAAGAGAGATGGCATGGTCGCTGATGTGAAATACATTTTCTCGTAAGAGAAAAAATGAATAAAGTGTAAAGGTGATTATTTGGAGATATCTAGCGGATTGTTTAGGCTAGAGTATTGACCCGAGGGGGCCAAGGACAGGCTCCCTGGTGCGTGAGAAGATTGTTAATGAAACCCTTGTTCTGTGGAAAGATACTCGATTAAGATATATGGGAGAAGTAGCTGATTATCCAATCAGGACGAACCACATGACAGATTGGACGATGCTTGATTAGCTGGGGCTCCCAGGCATGTTCTGACTCACACCAACCCGATATACATAAGCTGGTGTAGAGCAAGAAAAATCAGTTGGCAGTGAGTTCTTAAGTAAGTCTGGAGTGAGTTGGAATTCGGGGGTGGCACACCCTGCCATTCAAGAAGCAGTTATTTCTTGACTGATCAAAAGCAAGAAATCGGTTGTTGAAAACCAGACGAAGGCCGAGTTCATCGACTGTTGTAACTACCAGAAAAAGAAACTTGAATCGATATTTTATCTCTCTTATTTTTGATTCTCCTGTGAAAAACTGTGCATACTTATTTTCTTTTTCTTTTGTAAATAATTAATTCCATATGAAAGCTATAACCAGAGTCAACGATGTTTATTGTTGCTAATACTTACAAGTGAACTTAAGGAGAAAGAAACAACCAAGTTGAATGATTTTTCATTTCAGCGAAAGAAAGAGGATAAAAAAGATCATCAACTGCTGTGTCCAACGTCATGTCAACCCTGTCTCTGTGAGAGTGACTGGAACTGCATCACAGGACCTTGGTGGATATTCGAGCTGAACCACGTAGGACTGCACTTGTAACTGTGTGAACGCTGCGGTCTTCTTCATGTTTCATATTAACTGTTCTGTCTGCCTGCTTCCCACCTGACTACAACTTGGATGTCTTCAAGTCCAACGTTAACAAATTCCTAATGAACCGCCCCCTTAAGTAAACACTTCATCAAATCTCCACACTAACGTACTGTACATGCAATAACCCTTATCCCTGAGTGGCTTCCGGGCCTTGGTAAGTGGTGATCACCGTGTAAAAAAAAACAAAAAAAACTGAAAGAGGTTGGGTCGTCATGCAAACATAATTGTATCGGAAGTGTGATACCTTCTAGAGTGATAGAATGATTCAACCATTTTTCCAGCACCTTTGGCAACGAATCTAATGTAGATCTTCTATTTCAGGTCGGGAGTGAACTTTAAAATCGCGTTTTTGTTGTTAAACTTGCAGACAGAATGGATACATCTTATTTTATATATGATAATGATGATTGTCATAAGATTAAATTCCATTTTGTTTTTACCTGGAAGTCACCACTTATCAAGCCTGAAGGCCACTCAAGGATAAGGGTTAATGAATGTAAAGTGGTAGTTTAGTATTTTTTAATGGTGTAAATTGGGTAGAATTTGATTATTTATGGGGACGGCTCAAAAAGAACTTGTTTACATTGGACTTGGAGGCTACCATGTTGTATTCAACCAGGGAGCAGGACAGTGCAACGGTGTTCCATAGGTAGGCAGTTCTGGGAAAGAAACTTTGTTCATGGAATCTATGTTTAAATTTAGGCACAGATAGAGAGCTGGGAAAATCGTTTATAATAGTTGTAGCTAGTCGAGTGTTTTTTTTTTTAAGTTTGGAAAGGGGGAACTATAGATTGGAGTTCAGTCGAGCATGCTAACAAGTTATTAGATGTTTTTGTTTTTTTTAAGATTGATTTCCAAACCACCTTACCTCAGGAAGAGGGAAAGGGGAGTAGAAATTGAGAGAGAGGTACGAGAAGAATGCATGAGAAAAAGAGAGTGTTGCGTTGCAGAGAACGAAAGAGAATCACATGTATAGAAAATGAGAGAGAGGTGTAGGTCTCTCTCTCTCTCAATATCTTCATACCGAATCCCCTTTTTTACCACTATAGCTCCAACCGGAAGTATGCTCCAACTACTTCTTCTGAGAGGTTTTTGGTTGCATGAACTATGTAAATCGTTCAAAATAATGTTTTTTTTTCTATGTTGTCATAAGGTGAACATCTGAATAGTAAGCGACTAAAAATGCAGCAAAGACATAATTTTGCCGACTTGTTAGTCGGGAATGAAACAGTATTGTATTGTATATTTTTTGAAAACAATAAATTACCAACAGAGTAAACTTGATCTTTGGAATTTTGTGAACTTTTCTATTGCACTATATATACAGGGTGAGCCAAAAGTAGTGTCTTATTACTAGGGCTGTGACAACAGCATATTCTTTTCATTGTTTTGACTCTTGAGTATATAGCCATTAATATCTTATATGTTTTTATATAGACTGATGTGGTTCTCGGTTGATTGACTGTGCCTTACTGTGGTGATAGTCAAAACAATGAAGAGAATATGCTGTTGTCACAGCCCTAATTATTACATATAGTTGTACATATACGTGATCTTTAAATAAATGTTGAGATCACGTATGCATATAAATATATGTAATAAGACAATGCTGCCCACCTACTTTTTTCTCATATATATATATATATATATATGAACAAATGATTAATAAAACATGTTAAAAGACATCTTGAAAAAGAGTTAAAAACATTTAATTTTAAAAATTTAAAAAAAGGAAACACAAGATAAGTGGATAGTCCTTAATCCGCGGAGTTTCGAAGAAATACTCTCCTTCTCATCAGAGGGCAGGAATTAGCAAAAAATGGTCACCAATCTGATACTAACCAGGCTCAACGTTGCTTAACTTCAGTGATCTGACGAGAACCTGTGTGTCAACACAATTATGCCATATATATATATATATATGGCATAATTGTGTTGACACACAGGTTCTCGTCAACGTTGCTTAACTTCAGTGATCTGACGAGAACCTGTGTGTCAACACAATTATGCCATATATATATATATATATATATGGCATAATTGTGTTGACACACAGGTTCTCGTCAACGTTGCTTAACTTCAGTGATCTGACGAGAACCTGTGTCTCAACACAATTATGATCACTGAAGTTAAGCAACGTTGAGCCTGGTTAGTATCAGATGGGTGACCATTTCGGAATTCTAGGCACTGTATGTGCTCTCCGTTTATTTCGGCATTTGTTTTCAGTCGTCCTGTACTTCACTTGCTACTGGTATTTAACAATGTCGACTCAGGAGAGGTGTGGTTGGAGATTGTGCACCTCCTGCCACAAAAATTTCACGCACAAGCAACACAACCCTTCGTGGGTAGCCATAGTCTGTCCAAGACTGAAAAAGCCTGCTGCTTTTATATATATATATATATATATATATATATATATACATACACACAAATCGCTCCAGACACAGCATGAAACAATCTGATGTAAGGTATCAAAAAAATACTTCATTGTTTAAAAATTAGCCAATGATAAGTGTTAAATGGATAGATTTCGATCCAGAAAACAGCAATTCTTCCCTATTTGTCAGAAACATCGCTCATGGAATGTGAAGACTAAGGGACAAAATAGTAGGGAGCAAGAATTACAAAAGTAACCACTTAGTTTATTTTCTACTCATGCCAATTTACATTTGTAAAAAGCATCACGAAACATGGATTAAATGGATGCGATAATGTACAAGGGTCTGATTATGCTAAGAATCAAGTTCTTCATTGTATGTCTCAGAGTCCAGTATAAGTCCTAGTACTAAGAAATATAAAAAAGGTAGATAGTTTGAATGTGATTGGATGCCCCCATACTCGCCACTGAATGGATGCCTCTGGAGAACAGACCCATTCCTGTTGTGAAGGAGCCAATGATGAATTCTTTCGGAAGATGAAACTGGCATTTCCTTCTGGGAAATGGTTTACTGGTGCCGTTGCATGCATTATGAATGGTTTAACAGTTGGGCGAACGTGTTGGTATTTTGGCACTTCAACAACAAGAGAATTGCTAAATAGAGTTAAAAGAAAAATGGCGCCAGAGCCGAAAAAGCAATGGTTTGCATTCGAGGTGTTAAAGCTTTTGATAGTAAGTAAATTTCTTAATGAGTGCTCTCAGACTGAATAATTAAGGAAATGATAAAGAGAGCAAAGAGAGGTAGAAAAAGAAGGGAGGGACAGTGGAAGATAGAATATCAATAGAATAGGATGAGAGAAGGAAGAAGAAAGTATCTACGAGGCGTAATGGTTAAACATACTAGTTAACAGTTAGAGGATAATTCCAAGTCAAACTTTAATGGTGAATGCTCTGACGAACTGCAAACACTTGTACCTCCCTGACATAACTACCCCCGACAAACCCGACAAGCTACTAAGTCTCATCCCTTTACAGTAGAAATCCCTAGGTGCAAGAAAGCCTTTTAATCTAATAGTTTCTTCCCCAGAACTGCGGGTCTTTGAAACCCCCTTCTGGGATTCTGCTTTCCCAACTGCACTGATATGCAGAAGTTCAAGTGTAATGTTAACAAACATTTTTCTACTCATCTCCCTTCATAATGACCCTGCTAATTAAGTCCCTGATAGTAGCTCCTACTTCAAAGTGGCACTGTGCCTTGTTTGGGGGGAAAATTGAATAAAAAAAAAAAAACAAGTTCGAAACCCGTATCCTCAGATTTTAGTATAAATTGCACCACAGATGGACATCATAAAAACTAAGAAATCCTCAAAATGTAACTTCAACTGGTTGCTGATTTAGAGTATTTTCAGTTTTGCATAAATTGCGCAAGACATCACCCTGGCAACATTTTAATAATTACATTTTTTTTTTCAATATTTTCAGTTTGAGGTCTTCAGAATCAAGCCTGTCTTTAAGACATCACACGTCTATTGTAATTCCATATCAAATCATCTAATGCTTGAAACCAATATTCTCAGATTTTGTTCTCTTGCACCAAAAATGGACGTCATAAAAACTAAAAAATCCTCAAAATTTGAGCATATAACTCCAAGTGGCCTTTGGACCAAGATCACAGTGTAATATCTGTTCTGATACTTGCTGTTGTTGCACTTCGCTTTTTCTGTCCTCAATCAATGGAGAGGAAGTCCTTCATGACTGAAACACTTTTTGTTTTTGTTCCTATCCAGAGAGCCCCTTTTGGGAGCTGGATTTTCTCCACATTAAAATCCGACTTTCTGTCTTACTCTGCCCTCGTGGGGAGGCAAGTAAATAGGAGCTCCAAGTGGTTACCGATTTAGGACATTTTCTGTTTTGCGTAAATCATGTGAAAGATTACCAACATTTTGATAATTACATTTTTTTTTTAATATTTTCAGTCTGGAACATAATGTGGCCCTGAAATTTAACTCTTAGTAAGTTTTTTGACTTGGGGAATCCAAAAATGGCATCAGATTTGCTCAGAAATTAAGTCTTTTTTGTGATTTTATTGGATATTTAAATTTTTCATACGTGCACCAATCCGGAGAAAAAAAAATGGTATGGCTGAGATTGTACCAGTTTTTTTTTTTTTTCAAACTAGCATGGTTATCCGGCGTTGCCCAAGTGGAAAAAGGATATTGAGCAAACCAGCCCTAAAATAAATATTTCAATCCAAATAGCAGCGAGTGCCCGTGTGAGCGAAAAAAAACAAAAAAAACAAACAAATTAGCCGCAGTAGCTAGGGTCAAACCTGTAATGCAAGGGGAAAAGAAGGTGAAAAAAGCTAACGTGTTAGCTGCTTTGACCACAACGACTTATAACGTCACGAGCCTCTGAAATAAGGTTTTATAAACATACGTTGAGATCAGTAGGCATATGACTTGCAAAAATTTCAACACAAAAGCTGACCTCTCCTTGCAAAAAAACAACCCGGTTGACCAGCACAGAATTAATCTTTTTGGCCAAATTTTAGATACTTTTTATCCGAGAGATTGATCTTTCTAACGATACGAATTTTGTCATTGTTTTATGTGTCTGTCAAAAGTTTTTGGCAGACATCCAAAAACACACACACATCCAAACACACACACACACACACACACACATACAAACTAATGCACATTTTCCCTTTTACATAATAGATTACATCTTTTTTTCTGAGAGTTCAGAAATACTCTAATGACTGAGAGGATAATATCATGATGAACGCTCTTTCCCTTAATGCCTGGGAGGAGGATATCATGACAACAGAACATTATCTCCTCCCACCTCAACAGAGAAGACAATAGTGATAGGATGTCACGAGAAATGAATATATACTATACTGCCCTCCCTCTCAAAGGAGGTAATAACTGGAAGGGTCGTGTCATGGAAACCGAATAGAAAATCCCATAAAAAAAGGGAAATCTTGGAAAGAGCGACTATTCAAAGTTAGGCCATTTTTCTGAGAGTTCAGAAATACCTTATTGCGGGAATCAACTAGTATATGCTATGTAAGCTTAGATGACAGTTCAGGACCTATCAGGCTGGCGACTCTCTTTTGAACCCTGTCTAGGAGTGAGAGACTAGTAGCGGATGCACCAGCCCAAATGTGACAGCAATAGTCGATACATGAGCGAATGGTGGCCTTGTAGAGGCACAGGATACTTTCAGATGTAAGTAACTTTCTAGCACGGAAGAGAGAGCCCACCTTCCTCGCAGTGGCCCTGGCAATGCTCTTAATGTATCTATTCCAATTCATGTTCCCTGCTAAGCCGAGGAGTTTGAAAGAAGTATTATTATTATAAATTACCCCAAACTATATATATAAGCTTAGATGACAGTTCAGGACCTATCAAACTATATATATACTGGTGCTACCAGATCAGGCTGCCTATTGGCTTTCTGAGACGAAATGCACCTACATCGATTTCTGTTTTTGTTTTCTATTCTATTTTGTAAAACTTATGTTCTACAAAAACAAAACAAAATCAACAGCCCCTTCCCTCCCCCTTTCTTTTTCCTTCACTACGTCCCGGTCCTGGATATGACCTTAAACTATATCTGATGGTGAGGTCCTAGTTTGTGGGCTTTGGGGAGTGTGGAGCCACCTTTTAATTGCCATTGCTCCCAGGTCCACTCTGACCCGGAGTGGTAGTACCTGTTAGGGTTCCAACTATGGGTTAAATAGAAACTTTTTTTGAAAAAAAAATCAAATATTCTATTAAAAATGTTTTCTTCAAAATCACTGGATCGACATTAAATGACCTAGAAAGGGTTGATATGCCGTAAAACAAAAACAATCAATCAAACAATCAACTATATATATAAGCTTAGATGACAGTTCAGGACCTATCAGATTAGCGACTCTCTTTTGAACCCTGTCTAGGAGCGAGAGACTAGTAGCAGATGCACGAGCCCAAATGTGACAACAATACTCCATGCATGGACGAATGGTGGAAGAGGCTAAGAGGTGATAATTTAATGGGTCAGTTCTTTCACCAGAATTCTTATAAACTGGGGCCATAGAAGTAGTTTTCCAGCAGTCAGGAAAGCAAGATTCGTTAAGGCATTTGTTGTGAAGTTTGGAGAGGATTGGAGCAACATCAGCAGAGCAATTTTAATAGTACAGCCGGGATGAGATCGGGTCTACATGTTTTTGAAATGTCTAGGTTTTTATTATATCATGTACCTCTAAAGGGGCGATTTTCAGATCATCTAGTGTGGTGTCAGTCTGCAAAGGAAAATCAGGGAGGGTGTGGTTTGCTGGGTTCAATATAGAGTTTGAAGCAAACCAACTGGCAAGCATGTCAGCCTTATCGGTTGATTATTGGATAGTGGGAGAATTGTTGACTACCCATTACTTACTACATTGTTGTAGATTTTCCAAAAATCACGAGTTCCTAATTTCTGTGCTTCAATATGTTTTCTGGTGGTTTCAGTGTATTCTCTCTTAGCTGTTGCTATTTCTTTCTTACAATTACTTCTAACTTCTATAAACTTTTGTTCGGTATATAAGTATATAGGTATATAAGATGAAGTTGGGGAGATCATCTAAATTTATATAAAATTCATTTTGAAAGATTTAAAACATAAACAGTTAACTATTACAACAAAATCTGAGGATACGAGTTTCAAGTCCTCGATGATTTGAAACGGAAATTACCCTTTAATAACTAAGAACATCATGAAAATGAACACTTTTACTTGTTCATGGATGACGGGATGAGAAGAATCTACTCCTGACGATTAAATAAAGAGTTCGGTTCGAAATTCTACATAGGTTCCTGAGTTTGGCAAAGATTCTCAAGCTCAAACAGATGCAACTGAAGAAAGCCGGAAATTACATCAGCCAAAATGAATAATTCCCAGAAACAAAAGTTGGCATCATAAAAAATGGGGGGGGGGGGGTTATATCAATATGTTGAATCAGCGACACATATAAAATAAGCATAGTTATCTAGTGTTTGACAGCAGAGGCGGGAACATTGCTTTACTGCTTAATATAAATTCTCCTAGATCTCAATCCTTGTTTTTAATATATATATATATATATATATATATATATATATTTGTTGTTTGGCTGTGGAAATAATGATATATGTATAACCAGCAGTTGTACGAGATAGCCCAGGGATAGAGATTTAGGCTTCTAACCATGGAGTCCCGATTACGAATTTCGCTAGATTCAGTCACTCTGATGAGTTGTAGATGACAAAACACATGTCAGTGAATAATTATATTTTAAACAATATATATATATATATATATATATATATATATATATATATATATTAGTTGCACGGGATTGAACGAGGATCAATAACTGTTCCACAATTCCAATATTTTTTAGGTCATCAAAATTGGTGAAATTGCCCATTTTTCAATCAAATATATTGCCTGCTCTAGAAGGGACTTAGTCCACAATATATTGTAATCTACATTGCATTTCAAAAAATTATTTCAATGATCTAAATAATTAAAAAATTATTTCAATGATCTAAATAATAAAAAAAATTATTTCAATGATCTTAATAATAAAAAAAATTATTTCAATGATCTAAATAATAAAAAAAATTATTTCAATGATCTTAATAATAAAAAAAATTATTTCAATGATCTAAATAATTAAAAAATTATTTCAATGATCTAAATAATAAAAAAAATTATTTCAATGATCTAAATAAAAAAAATTCTTTCAATGATCTAAATAATAAAAAAAATTATTTCAATGATCTAAATAATTAAAAAAATATTTCAATGATCTAAATAATAAAAAAAATTATTTCAATGATCTAAATAATTAAAAAATTATTTCAATGATCTAAATAATTAAAAAATTATTTCAATGATCTAAATGATAAAAAAAATTATTTCAATGATCTAAATAATCAAAAAATTATTTCAATGATCTAAATAATAAAAAAACCCACAAAAAATGAAAATATGAAATAATAAAATAAGTATAAAAAATATAACAATTGTTGGTGACTCATTTAAATATACTTTTTTCTCTCATTCTATATATAAGATAAAGAAAATTAAAACCGAAAGTTGAAATTTACAATCAAAATTTATTGTTCGACTTAATACTCCAAAAAACAATTGTCTGTATACATATATGAATATATATATATGTGTATATATAATTGTGTGTGTGTCTATATATGTCTACGTGCTTATATTCCTATTAACATTTATTAATATCTATATTTATGTAATTCCATATGCGTGTGCAACAGTAGATTCATATGTATGTGTATGTATGTATCTGTGTATGTACATCTACTTATTACTGGAGACCTAATCCCCACATATATGCATATGTGTGTGTATGTATATGCATATATATGTGCCTATATATTTTTTGTGAGTGTACGTATATGTATAAGAGTTGTGTATATATGTGTGTATGTCTACTTATGGACCCATGTATGTCGGCATTTACTTTGTTTATATATATGTGCGTGTACGTATGTGTCTGTATGTGGATTCCTAGAAGTGTACATATGTATGTATATGTATATATGCAAATGTGCGCATGCGTTAACCTATGTAACAAAAAATAAACAAGAAAAAAGGGAAAGAAAGGGGAAAAAACCCATTAGAAACGGCAAAGAACAAGCTGACGTCAAAAAAAAAAATGACATCTACACTAACCCTTTCCCTCTCTCTTGCTCACTCTCTTTCTTATTCTCCAATCTATTTACTATACCTTGCTGAAAAACCAAAAGCCAGTTAAAATTTAAAACCAAAATATTGAAACTTCCCCCCCCCTTTTCTCTTTATCATCCTCTCTCCAACCCACCTCCCTATATCGATATATCTCCACCCACGCCTACCTGAATCTGCTACCCCTACACATACAATACAATCGAATGTATCTTTAACCTTCAAAACTGAAATATTGTCAACACCAGCTTCTACCCTTTCTTTCTTTCTTTTTTCTTAAAAACACTTTTTTCCAATGACTAACAATCACTTCTGCGAGGCCTGACGAGGCTGTTGGATCGTAAACATGGTCCAACATCCGAAACATATGTAGCCAAACAGATAAAACGGTAATAAAAAAATAAAACGCACACACATACATACAATTTATATATATATATATAATAATATATATATATATATTATTATTATATGATTATTATATTTCATAAGCTGAAAAGCCATAGCAAACATCTACATGAGTATTTTAACCATAGTTCCTGATTTCAAAAGGCGAAAAATTAAAAGATACATCTGCCTTACTTTAATGCTAGGTTTATTTATGGTGTCTTTTACATTTTATAAAAACCCTTCACAATATTTGCTGATGAGGAAAACTTGTTTATTAAAAAACTATATGTAATAATTATTGTCTGTAACTTGATGTCTACCACAATAAAAACACTGTTTTCCGAAACGATCGTACAAATAATTGATTTTGTTTTTGTTCCTTCTCATGAAACGGATTTTTAATTTAATTATAATTCGATTTTTAAATTATCAATCACATTACTAAATATTATATATATATATATATATATATATATATATATATATATATATATATAAAAACACACATACTATGATTTCCCATAAAGCAGTCCAAAATTCAATAGTGTGGGAGCATCTAAGTTATACACTAAGCTCTATCATATTACACCCATATATACATATACATGTGTATGCTCTCACTATATATATCTCGTTCTTACTCGAAATATATATTTTAAAGTTACATTAATAGAATATTTTAATTCATTTTCGCCTCGAGTCTAAAATCTGAAATTATCTTTTCCAACTCTGAAGCAACCTTTGTTTTTGAATCAGATTTTTTTAATTTTCTTTTTTATTTTCCAAATTGATTTTCGATCAAACCTGAAAACATTGACTTTTCTTCCAGGCATTGTTCCATTTCTATTTTCCTGAACTTAATCAGATGTTGGAATTATTAAAGTTATTTTAAGCTAATTCGCATTAAGTCTCTTAATTGCACTAATAGCGGCAACTCATCATTCTGCTGTTGCAAGCGGCTCTGTTTAATTTTGTTGTTACTTAACAAAAATATTATGGTTTCATAACAGAATATAACAAAAATAAGAGTTGTTTCCCTTGCAACTAAAATTGTACTTACTTTTTTTTTTAAATATAAATTTAAAATATGTGCAAACAAACTCAAATAAGTGACGAACTGCAAGGAACTGGAATACTTTAGATACAAGACAAAGGCGATTATGCAAATTTGGGTACTGTTGGGAGTTCAAAATGGCAGAATAAAAATGGATTGAGGAAGTAAATCAGTAAGTTTTTATGCCCATGGATAAGCAGCTATTAATTCTTAAGTGGTTTCATGATGTAGTTTATACAGAATGACAGCAAAACCGATTTGGCTGATGAGTGGGTTGTTTGATAAAGTGAAACATGTTACTCTAATGTGAAACCAGTTTCCGTACTTCACTATATTATTTTATTATTATTATTTTACTGTATTATTTTATTATCATTATTATTATTATTTTACGATATAATAATTTTACTATATTATTATTATTATTATTTTATTATTATACTATATTATTATATTAATAGCAGCAGTTCAGCCCGACTTTGTTCGGACCCTATGTACTGTTTATAACTGGCCCTACGTGTGAATACACTTTATGTAAGATTTCAAATCTTTAGACCAAAAATTGTCTGAGTAATTTTGTAGAGACCGCAGAGGTAATTTTTAAAAAACTTTGACCCATCTTTTGACCCCTTAACATTCATTATTTTGGTCTCAAATCCAAATAAAAAGTTTTACCCATGTCCACATTACCTACATCTAAAATTTTAAATGTTTAGACCCAAAATTGGCGGAGAAATTTGGTAGAATTTGCAAAGGTCAACTTTTCAACTTTGACCTTTTGGCAGCCAAATTTTTTGCCCCAAAACTGATTAAAATACTTGCTGCATACCCATTATATAAAATTTTAAATGTTTAGACACAAAATTGGCTGAGTAGTTTTCTAGACACAGCAAAGGTAAAATCTTTTGAACTTTCACCCCTTGGCAGCTCAAATTTTCGATCCAAACCGACTAAAAAGCTTGCCTATCTCTAAATACCCTTTATGTAAAATTTGAAATGTTTAGACTAGAAATTGGCTGAGTAATTTGGTAGAGAGCGCAGAGGCCAAATTTTTAAAAAACTTTGACCCCTTAACATTTAGATTTTTGGGCTCAAATCAAATTAAAAAATTTGATCCATATCCAAGTAACCTATATCTAAAATTCAAAGTGTTTAGACCCAAAATTGGCAGAGAAATTTGATAGAGTTTTCAAAGGTCAAATCATTGAACGTTAACAACGAAATTTCTGGCCGAAAACCAATTAAAAAGATCTTCCCGAATTTCGATACCCCTTATGTCCAATTTCGAGTCTCTAGACTGAAAGTTGGCAGAGTTATTTTCACTTTTATAGATACATAGATTATTATTATTATTATTATTATTATTATTTTACTATATTATATTATTGAGGTAAAACTTTAGATAAATACTGGGGGCATAAAATATGCTTAAACATATTTTAATTCATGCAGATTTCCTCCTTATTACTACAGAGCCAATTCCATATTGAATATTATATATTATATATAAAAGTGAACATGTGTGTGTGTGTCTGTGTGCATTTCCCTACGCAATTACTCTGTCAATTTTTAATCTACAGACTCGAAATTTGATATACAGGGTCCTGAGATTTGGGAAAATCGATGTGATCGGTTTTTGGCCAGAAATTTGGCGATTAAGAGGTCAAAGTTCAACGATTTGACCTTTGAGAACTCTACCAAACTCCTCTGACAATCTTGGGTCTACGCACTTGAAATTTTAGATATAGGTTCCTTGGACATGGATCTAACTTAATAACTTGATTTGAGCCCAAAACAAATTTTAAGGGGTCATAATAAGGGTCAAATTTTTAAAAAATTGACAGCTTTTTTTTTTTTTTTTTTGCTCAACATACACCTCCAAATACCCGGGCAACGCCGGGCACCCATGCTAGTATATATATATATATATATATATATATATATATATATGATGAGAAAAATGGAAATAGTATTCTGACAAAATAGAGAAATGAAAAGGAACAAACTGACTTATGTATTCATCAATGTTTCGTCTTTATTTCGTCTTTATTTCAAGACTTCCTCTGGATGAAATTTCATCCAGAGGAAGTCTCTGTTCCTTTTTATTTCTCTCTCTCTCTCTCTATATATATATATATATAGAGAGAGAGAGAGTAGCGTCCAAAACTAAGGAACAAAATTTTAAAACCTAATATTTGTTAGAAATAACAACTGTTAAAAGCTGAAATTTTGACAACTTTATCATCCATAATAACATACTAAAATTGAATCATTTGCAAAGGATAGAAAAAGAATTATAACATTTATTTATTTTCAAAATAGGAACGTCCAAAAGTAATTTTATCAAAAACCCTTTTTTTCTATTCATTTAAATATAGAACGGATGATGAAGCGAGGTATTTCCATGATTTCTCCATTGCCTATGACCTAACTCAGATTGTTCATGAACACATTTATGTGCCTGACAATGACGATCAGTATGTAAGCATCCTAGACCTTTTTCTCACAACTTGTCTAGAGCTATGCTCATTCTCCATTCTGTCTCACTGGGATCTTCTGACCACTTGATTGTCTCAGTTAAAATAAAAACAAAATGCAATAAGTCCTCAGATCTACCTATCCATCGTACAGTATATCGATATTCTATGGCTGATTGGGATAGCTTCCCTACATTCATATGCACAGAAATCACTATTTCTACTGCTTTCAGTGAAAGAGATGTACTGAGTTTAGTCTGCCTTTAAAAGAGTAATAAAGAATGCAAGAGAGTTGTATTGTCTAGTCCAAAGTAGCTGAGCAACAGCTTGGTTCTCATGAGTTTTGACGAGTAACAAACAGAGTCCTGAACCGAAGCGTGTTCTCTATCCCTACCATAATCGATGGACCTGAGGTAATCTCATCAGCATTAAACAAAGCCAAATTCTTTGCCAAAAACTTTGCAGCAAATTCTACCCTATGCGATCAAGGTCATCTAACCTTCCTTTATTTCTTCCTGTGTCTGAAAACACATTATGCAACATACAAGTAACCACGTGATGTTGCCAAGCTAATCAAAAATATAGCAACTGGCCTCAATGACATTCTAATTATAGTGATGAAAAAGAACCAGAACTAGTCCCCATACTTACAAAGCTGTTTAAGCGTTGTCTTGAGGAGAAGTGCTTTCCAACACCCTGAAAAACCTCATCAGTCTGCCCTGTATTTAAAAATTCAGGCGATTGGTCATCTCCTTCTCAGTACAGACCAATCAGTCTCCTTGCATTGCGACTCAGTCATGAGTAAGTTACTGGAATCTGTGTTAAACAGAGAAGTGGTCATTCACCTAAACAGAAACAACCTATTTAGTGACATGCAATATGGTTTCCATTCTGCTACAGCTGATGTGCTGACAGCAATATCTCACAGGATTAGTGAATCTCTCGATACAGACCCTGTTTCTTGGCATATCAAAGACCTACTACATAAGATCTCCAGCTACAGAATAGCTGGAAATGTCTTCTCAATTATTAAATCATTCCCCTCTGATAATTTTTATAAGAGTAGTGGCTGATGGATAAAAATCAGAGGCTCACAGTATTAATGCTGGCATCCCTCAGGGTTCCATCCTGGGCCCAACTCTCTTCTTGATCTTCATCAACGATCTCCCAAATCACATTCTTAGATCATTTGTAAACATTTATGTAGACGATACTGCCATCTATGGCAACACTTTAAAGACTGGCAATGACTAAAATCTTCCTGATTCTCTTCAAAGGCTGGAAATGGTCAAGATCTCTCTGATTCTCCCTTCTCTGGTGTGGGACACGTGATGAAATGGGGAAAAAGGTGGCTGGTTAATTTTAATGCATCTAAAACCAAGCTTCTCTCTTTCCATCATCAATGCTCTGACTCACATCTGGCCCGAATTGAAATGAGAGATTCTTGTCTTGAGGATGCTCCATGTTTAGACAAACTTCTTGGTCTTACCTTCACTCCTGATCTGAAATGGAACACATACATCAAATCCGTTGCCAAGATCGCTAGAAAAATTTTTGAATCATTCTACCACTCCAGTAGATATCTCACTACCGATGCAATTCTCTATCTGTATAAGAACCAAGTACGTCCTAGGATGGACTATTGTTGCCACTTCTGAACAAGAGCTTCTCAGAGCATCCTATTTTGCCTTGACAGAGTTCAAAACTGACTTCGTAATCTAGTAGGCGATATCCTTTCCTCTTCCCTGCAACCTTTCCCACAGAAGAGATGTTGCGAGCCTGTCTCTGCTTTATTGTTATTTTCATGGCAAGTGTTTGACTGAGCTCAAATCTATGCCCCCCCTCCCCCCAGCCAATCTTTCACAAAAACACTTGTCTAACCAAAACCACTATCAATAAATTCCTCCACTCTGTATCGGTGCCTAAACCTAAATGTAGATTTCATCAACAAAGCTTTTATCCTAGAACTGCTCCTCTGTGGAACTCTGTTCTGGCGGTCTGCTTTTCAGCTGACTACAATATTGTCATCTTCAAATCCAATGTAAACAAGTCCTTGTAAATAATCTGATTATAGCAATTTTCACCATAAACGATTACTACACTACAGTCCTAATGACCACAATACACACATTAACCCTTATCTTCGAGTAGCCCCTAGACCTTGATATGTGATAACCCCTTTGTAAAAGTGATTCTTCCAGTAATAAGTGAGCAAATAAATATTAAAGCAAAATAATAATAGAATAACAAAGACTTTCGCTGGCGAGGACTACTATTGAGCGTAACCAGTTACACAGTCCTTTTGAAATTTTCATCTCTATTTTTCTCGTTATGTACTGAATATTTGCTACTGAAACCTATATGAAATATGTTCCTTATTAAATTTTAAAGATTTTCTATTCTGAAAGAAGTTTTAAAAATTTATTTTAAAGTTTTTGTTAAAAAAAATGTCAGATTTTCTCATTATTCAGACATGTATTACAAAGAGGGAGTTTCAAAAAATGAGTTGTGGTGTGAGGAGAAACACAAACTGAAATAGAGAGGAGAGTTTTAAAATATAATCTTAAAAAGATAAGATACAAGTTAGAAAAGCATTTCATCTAAGGCATGAAAATTGTTAAACAAAATGTTTTTACTATAGGCTTTAAAAATAAAGGTACAAGATTCAAATTGAAATTTATTTATCTTCAAAGTGCACTTTTATAAATTTTACAAAGTAAGGTATAAAAATTTAATTTAAATTGAATCAAAAAATTACCTTGGATTTATTTTATGTAATGTACATTTTGTTGCAATTTAAAAACATTATCTTTCATCTAGCAATTAATGATATAGATATAAAATTCTCAATGATTTTTTTTTTAAAAGTGCAACAAATTTTTGCGAGACATACAAACATACATATATTTAAACAGGCAGGTGAGATTTATATTATACATAACTTCATCTAAAGGTATAATGTGTACGGCATCGTGTTCCACAACTGGGCAGTTCTAAGAAAAGGAACTTTACTCATGGAAGTTTCGTTTGATTTGAGAGAGAGAAAGAGAGACAGAGAGGGGGGGAATTATTGATAATGTTTGTAGCTCGACAGTTTTTACATTTTTGCTGGACACACAGACAGACAAGTTTCTTTATATGAAAAAATGGCAAAACCATTCCTGTGCACTCTCTGCCAACATTGATTTGGTTCCTAATGTATTTGAGAATTTGGCAACGCCAGCAGCAGAACTATTTGCAGACAAGTATGCGACCATTCTGGCTTTATGTCATTTTATTTCTGGAGAAATTTGAGAACTCGCGATGGCAACCTGTTTCTGCTTCTCTAACAATATATATATATATATATATATATATATTTTCTGCACTGCTTGACCCAGACTCCTGATTTTTTTAACAACTAGTCAAGCCTAAAACAATAAAGATAAAGATACTCATAAATAATTATGCCGTACATATTAAGAAGTTAGGGAAAAGTAAAAGAGAGACAGACAGCGAAAGGAGAGGGGGCGGAGAGCAAAAAGAGGGAAAGAAGGAGCAAAAGGGAGAAGAAAGAAAGAGAGAGAGAGAGCAAAGGGGGAAGAGAGGGAGAGAAAAGGGGAAGAGAGGGAGAGCAAAGGAGGAAGAGAGGGAGAAAAAAGGGGGAAGAGAGGCAGAGAGAGCAAAGGGAGAGAGAGAGAGAGAAAGCAAATGGAGTGAGACAGAGAGCAAAAGTGAGCAAAGGGGGGAAATGAAGATGAAAAGAAAGCAAAGGGAGAGCTAAGAAGGCCAGAGAGAGTAAAGGGGGAGAGCGAAGAGAGGGAGCGAGAGAAAAAGAGGAGAGAGAGCAAAGGAGGTGAAAGCTGGGACAAGGGGTGAGAGAGTACAACGAGTGAGAATGCAAACAAATGGAAGAGAGAGAGAGAGAAAACAAAGGGGATAGAGAGAAAAGCAGAGAGAGAGAGAGAGAGAGAACAAAGGGGGGGAGAACAAAGGGAGGAGGGAGATAACAAAATGGGGGAGAGAACAAAAGAGGAGAGGGAGAACAAAGGAGGGGAGGGAAAACAAGGGGGGGAGAACAAAGGGGGGGAGAACAAAGGGGGGAGAACAAAGGGGTGAGGGAGGGGACAAAGGGGGAGGGAAGAGAGAACAGGTGGGGGGAGAGAACAAGGGGGAGGGGAGAGAGAACAAGGAGGAGGGGAGAAAACAACGGGGGGAGGGGGGAGAGAACAATGGGGGGAGAGAGAACAACGGAGAGAAAGAGAAGAGAAAGGGAAGAGAGCAGACAGGCAAAAGGAACAGAGAAGCAAAGAGTGAAAGAGAGCAGAGAGAGGGGGGTGGTGGAAAAGAGAACATGTTGGGAAGTGAAGGTGATTATTTAGCGAACTAGGGTGGTGGTAAAAAAGCGAAACAGTGAAACAGAGATTTTAGAACTGAAGTTTGAAATGTTTGGTTGAAAAAACCGAAAAAAAAAACCTGAAAAAAACTTTCTCGCATGTATAAGCAGGTTGTAATGTTAGCATTTGTGACTCATTCACGTGTCGGCATTCGTTTCTACAATTCTATTTTAGAATCAGTTACTCACATGAGAGACCATGTGAAGGTTGCCAACATCATTGCAAGTGCTCGTCTGAACTTCAATATATGGTCCCCCTCTTGCCAAACTTTTACAAAACACACTCGTCTTACTACAACAACAATCAACAATTTCCCCAACATCCTATCTGTGCCTAAATCTAAATGCAAATTCCATGAACAAAGCTTCTTTTTTAAAACTGCCTGTGAAACTGTTCTGCTGACCTGCTTCCCAGATGACTACAATATGGTCGTCTTCAAGCCCAATGTAAACAAGTTCTTGTTGAGCTGCTGCCCTAAAAAATCCATTTCTATCTGATTTCTACCACTAACTATTAATATGCTGTTGTCTCAGTGACTATTGTACAGTCATTAATCTTGAGTGGCTTTCGGGCCTTGATATAAGTGATGACTCCCATATATAAAAATATCTTTTGAAAGTGGTTCAGTAGCTACCACAGAATCCAGGCTGGTAATCATTGCAGTTTAACCCGGATAGAAGAGACTTCATCTCCAGTCCCTACAGCTATCTTATATCTGGGTTATAATGTACATTAACACAGGTTCTTAAATCTGTTTTTCTTATATTTGTGTCTCTTATATCCGGGTGTATTATCACTTCCTTACTTTACAAAACCTAAAGGTTTTTTTTGCTCTGAAAGGGACAGTCATATGAAACAGTGCATAGGTTGTTTGCTCTGAAAGGGACAGTTATATGAAACAGTGCTTAGGTTGTTTGCTCTGAAAGGGACAGTTATATGAAACAGTGCTTAGGTTGTTTGCTCTGAAAGGGACAGTTATATGAAACAGTGCATAGGTTGTTTGCTCTGAAAGGGACAGTTATATGAAACAGTGCTTAGGTTGTTTGCTCTGAAAGGGACAGTCATATGAAACAGTGCTTAGGTTGTTTGCTCTGAAAGGGACAGTTATATGAAACAGTGAATAGGTTGTTTGCTCTGAAAGGGACAGTTTTATGAAATAGTGCTTAGGTTGTTTGCTCTGAAAGGGACAGTCATATGACAGTGCAGAGGTTGTTTGCTCTGAAAGGGACAGTTATATGAAACAGTGCTTAGGTTGTTTGCTCTGAAAGGGACAGTTATATGAAACAGTGCTTAGGTTGTTTGCTCTGAAAGGGACAGTTATATGAAGCAGTGCTTAGTGCTATTGTATGAAAAGGGATCCCAAATTTTAGACTTCCGAAAATGTAGGACACATGGTATCAGCTGATCTGTGTCCCATCAAATGAAATAACCTCTTTTTGATGATTTTGGTTTATTTGCTTTAACTTAACAGAAAACACAATTCAATTAGAATGTTTACAAAAAAGTAATTTTAATGTAACGAATCCCGGACAACACAGGATTTGTACAACTAGTTCAATATATGAAGTAAATAGCTGTTGCTATCTCGCATTGTCTGGGATTCCATTTTAGTTTTTAATCTTTATATTATTGCACATTTTAAAACTTATATGGAAAAAAAAATTCTTCCAATGCATCAAGGGTAGTCTTCAGTGATGCACTGCCCTCATTGCCGACTTCAGTATTTTGCATATCAGCTCAAACAGCAATCCCAATCTGATTCCGGACATGGCAGGTCGCCTCTTTAAAAAACTTTCAGATATGTGTCGACATTACCAAAAAATCCTATTCTGACAATTTTCGGCCTTTCTTTTTAACGACACGTTAGCAGGAGGCAATGAGAACCGTTCCCAATGTTCTCGCTCCTATATAACATTATTCCTCACTATTTCATCTTTCCATGTTTTTTTATTTTATTGTTCTTGTTTTCTCTTCGCCTTTTTTTGCTACCTAACAAATTTTTTGAAACAATATTAAGATGAATAGTTATCCCTATATATTAAACTAGCAAGGGTACCCGGCGTTGCCCGGATGTATGTAGATGCTGAAGCAAGGAACCCCGGGGAGGAGGGATTAAAAAAAAAGTGGTATTAGCGGGGGCAGGGATCAAAACAACAGTAGGACGTTTGGGTGGCGAAAGGTGTTTAAAAAAAAAAAAAAAGTGGTAGTAGGCAGGCAGGCTCGAACCCATAACGCAAGGAGGAAAACAAAAAAAAAAACCTAACATCTTAGCTGATGTCTCCATCGTGCAATCAGAAGTTGAGAGCATTGAAATTAAGGATAGTTAATCCAACAGAGATGATGAATTGCAAAAATGTCAACGAGAAAAGCGACTCCTCCTTGTAAAAAACGGCCGAGTTGAAGATGAAGAAAGAATGAATGTTTTTGGTCAATTTTACGATATTTGTCGTCTGAAGGATTGAGCTTCAAAATGATACCGATCTTGTGAGGATCCGTCGCATGTGTTGAAAGTTTTCGCGAGACATACAAGCACACATACATTTTGCCATTTGTATATTAGACTAGTGGGGGTACCTGGCATTGTCCGGGTGTTTAGAGGTGTGTGCGCTTTTGGGTAAATAAAAACAAAAGAATAAGCAAAAACTTCCTAAAAAATCGTTGCCCGGGTGTTTCTGTCGGGGGGGGGAGGGAGTTTCAAAAAAAGTTTTGGTAGGTAAGTAGGAAGGACCGAACCCGAAGCCTTGAGGCGAAGTTGGAAAAAAAAGTGTGAAAAAAAAACGTGCGACGTTAACCGCTTGGCCAGCAAGAAATAGTAACAAAAACATGTTTGAATTTATTTAAGTATTAAGAATTGACAAGTGCCCGCACTTAATGACTTAATGAGGTCACATATTAGTAGTGGAGTTAACTTCCACTGCGGGGCAGTTTGTTATTTACTGCAGAGCAGGTTTTTTGTTTTTATTGTTTCCCCAACATGTTGTTGGGGAAACCAGCTCCCCATAAAAAGGGGATTGTCCAAATTGAATAGCAATTGTTCGATATAAGGAGAAACTCTGCATTGATCAAAGCTGATTGCTTTTGGATGTTCCCGGCGATCGCACCGGGAACAATGCCACAAGCTTCGAATCAGTTTCGCTTTTATACGAAAAAGCCGAATCCACATGCGGCGATCCAAAATTGTGGAATATTTAGCTTTTCAAACTCGGGCAAATTAAATAGACAGGCGACCTCTGTTGTTAACTCGTAGATATTACAATTTAGAGGTGATATAAAAAGTTTTAAGAAAGAGCGAACCAACCGAGAAGGCTGACGGAGAAAGCCTTTTGCGGACATACATAAAAACGCACAAACAAACACACATTTTGCTTTTATATATATATATAGATTATTTAATTAAATCTATCTAAACTGTTTTAAGATATAAAATTTATTTGATTATACATGCGAGTTATTACCCCTTTCAGAATTTTTGGAATGATTATTTAAAAATGTTCCATATTAACAATTGTCTAAGCTAGACTAAGTAATTTTTTAAAGTAGTTTATAACAAAGTATGTTATTATGTTGCCAATAATATGGTACTTTGCAGAATTAGGTTTTGTTTAACGCCCATTTTATATGCTGGCATGGATTAGACAGCTTTTAGAAATTGACTTTGTAGTAGTAATGTCAGAAATAGCCTTATCACAAAGAGACAAAGGGTGTGTTCTTCCTGCCACCTGCACATGGAAAGAAGAAAAACGAAAAAAAACAAAAAAAAACACACACATAAAAAGTGTACTTGGTTTTATACAAGACAGCGGGGTACCTGGCGTTGCCCGGGTGTTTGTAGGTGTGCGTGGTGTTAATCGAGCCGGAAGCCTGAGGCGAAGTTTGAAAATAGAATCGGCCAGCCAGAATGAGTTAGTGAAAGATGTTTGAATTTATTTAAGAACGAAATTGACAGGTGCGTGCTCGGAAGTCATCAAGCATTACAACAATGACAACGACGTAAGTTTGTTTGTTATAAGCGAAGTAACAAAAAAAGAAAACAACGTTAACACTTAAACGGGGGGAAAAAAAAATCTAACGTAAGGCAAATGAACGATGAAAACAGAAAAACGAACACGTGGAAAATGGCTTAAATAACGCTGTTTCGATATCAAAATTTAAAAAATCTGTGGGTACCCGGGTGTTTTTGGGTGTTGCTAAGAATAAGCAAAGTAAAAAAAAAAAGCAGAAAAACGAACGTTACGTGAAAAATGGCTTAAATAACACTGGTTCAATATTTAAATTTAAAAAATCGAAAAAAAAAAAACATTTAGATAACGAACCAACTGAGCTAACACGACGTACATGAAATTTGTTCGGTTTTTCAACTATTTAAAGTAAATCAGGTCACGACGTCATCTGACGCATGCGTAGAATCGGTCATTGTCACGAGAGGACTGTTTTTGTTGACACCCCCACCCCTGTCAAAAACTGTCGATTTCGGGGTGAAAAAGTTAACGTTTTTGGCCAATTTTTTGATATTTTTCGAGCAAAGGATAGAGTTTCGATGTGATACCGAGTTTGTGAATTTTCGTCGCGTCTGTCGAAAGTTTTTAGCAAACATCCAAACATACACACATACATTTTCGCTTTTATATATATAAAAGATGTGACGAATGTGATGAGGAGGGCTATGACAACAGCATATTCTTTTCATTGTTTTGACTCTCAAGTATATATCTGACACAGTTAATCAACCTATATAAAAGCATATAAGATATCAACGGATACACGCTCGAGGGTCAAAATAATGAAAAGAATATGCTGTTGTCCTAGCCCTAGTGATAAGCCCATGTGACTGAGCAAGATCCAAGGCGGATAAAAGTATCCGGCTTGGAAGAAAAGAAAGCAGTTCTTCGTTACATCTTGCATGGGTGGAAGCATTACGATTAGTCGCAACCTTGTATAACAGACTTCTAAACTAATGTATCTCTGGCCAGATCTTTATTTATCCCTCTTTCTCTTGAATCCATCTTCTCATGTTTGCCTTGGCTTTTCTCTGCCAACTGACCTTGCTATCTCAACTATCCTACATGTACTAAACAAAGAACCCGATTCTTACAATGTAATTAAGCAGACATTTTTTCAGTTTCGCCTGATGAATGATTTTGAACTTGTAATAGCAATGTATTAGGTGAATAAGAGGGAAAAAAACAAAAACAAAAACAAAAAAATCTAATCATACCTTTTGTTGCGGGCATGCATGCATTGGCTGGCCTTCAGAAAGTGATCTCTAAACCAAGCCACCTCTGATCATGTCTTTATTCATTTTTGCATATCAGGTCAAACAGCAATCCCGATCTGATTCCAGACATGTCAGGTCGCCTCCTTGAAAGCTTTCATGTACGTGCCGACGTTGCCAAAAAATCCTATTCTGACAATCTTCAGCCTTTCTTTTTAACGACACGTTAGCAGGAGGCAACAAGAACTGTTCCCAATGTCCTCGCTCACATATGAATCTATCTTCTCATGTTTGCTTTGGCTTTTCTCTACCAGCTGACTGCTACCTCAACTGTCCTACATCTACTAAACAAAGAACTCCATTCCTACAATGTGACCAAGCCAACAATTTTTCAGCAATCTACAAGGTGAGATTCTTTGAAAAGTAAGTAAAAAAACAAAACCCAAACAAAATTTAAACATCACTTTAACATACCTTTTGCATGCGGGCATGCATTGGCCGGCCTCCAGAAAGCGATCTCCAAACCAACCCATTTCCGACCAAATCTTTATTTATCCCTTTTTTCTCTCTATCTTTATCACTTCTTCACATGTTTATCTTGGTCTTCCGCTATGAACTTAACTTACTACCTCAACTGTTCTACATACCCAACCATCCATTCTTACAACATGACCAAACCAACAAAGTCTCCTGTTCTGCACATCTCTTTATACTCTTCATATTTAACTTTACCCTAATGTCACCAGCCCGTCTGTAAGACTTACATCACACAGCCATTGTGTCATTTGCATATTATTTCTAGTCATGCTACACATATCCTCAACCCTACTTGGCCATGTTTTATTACCATACGTAGTCACACTGCAGACACATGCCTGGTAGATTCTTCTCTTGATCAACAGTGGCAATGCTTTGCTTGTTAGTAATGACAGAAGTCCCCTGAACTTATTCGATCCGCCGATAACATTTGCTATAGAAGCAGCAGCAGCTCTTCCCTGTGTTCCCCCAACACCATCATCAAAATTGGACACACGAAAAGGAAAAATCTTTACTTACAGTGTAGTCCCTTCCTTTAGCCAAACTGCTGCACAAGTCAAGTAGTTTTTCATGGCATATAAACACAAGACTCCCCTGCAAAAAAAAAAAAATAAATAAAAAATAAATAATAATGTTCGCCATCAAGCGCTTCAATATATTTATAAACTATCAGGTGACCCTGACGTTGCCCGGGATTGAATGATGATGAACGAATGTTTCACACTCCCATATTTTTATTGTCAACGGAATCAGTGAAATACTCTATTTTTCTATCAAATCGAATGATTGCCTGCTATAGTTGGGGACCCATCGTGGTGCACCTGGAGGAAGCTTCACATACCTCTAGCAGTGATTTAGTCCACATTACACTGTAGAGAATCTAGTCCACATTGCACTGTAGAGAATCTAGTGCTGATTTTCTAAAACTATTTTTATATATAAAAGTTTAAAATGCAAAAGTCAAATATCATACTTTCATTTCGAATGCGCCCCTGCTATATCAAAGAACCTACTGCTGATTTTATATGCTTAGTCTTACTGCTTGTGCGATGATAATGGCTTGAATTAAGTTTAAAATGCAAAAGTCAAGTATCATGGTGCAACTGTGCTTTAAACAGAAACATTCATTTCGAGCGTGCCCCTTTTATACCAAAGAACCTACTGTTGATTTTATATGTCAAACCTTCCAGCTTGTGTGGTAATAAAACTTCTCAAATACACTGGCGATGTCACTTTGCATACATCCACATGATGTTACAATGATTCTTGTTTTCAAATGAGTTCACTGAATTTATTTGAAAACGAGAACTTAGAATGATATCGACACAATCTGTGCATTTGTTTATTAAAAAGTTTTGTAAATAAAAAAACAAAAACACACCCTACATAAAAAAAAAATATTTAATACATCTCTTTACTTTTCTTAAAATAAATTTTTCCACTAAAAATCGATCTTATGACGATCTCTGTTATCATAACATGTGCATTGAAAGCCAACCGGTGCAAAACAATTTTAGGAGAGTGTGTGTGGTTTCTGACTTTTTTGACCAGACACACGGTGATAGATTATCTCAGACACACGGGGATAATCCATCTCCGTGTGTCTGGTTAAAAAGTCAGAAACCACACACGATACATTTACAAACCTTACATTAAGAACTTAAACCCCATCATGATTTTGCTATCAAACCAGACTGTTTGAAGAGAACGGCTTTGTAATCTAAAATGCAGCAAACATTGATGTTATTGAGTTTTCTTTTCCCTTTGTAAAACTCAATCATGTCTTGCAAAACCAAAAGTCAACAAGAAAATAAATAAAACATAAATAAATAAATATTTGAAGATATAAAGAACTTGAAGGATAAAAACTTTATTCGGATATTGACATTAAATTACCAAAAAAAAAAAAAAAAAAGGTTGATATATTGTAAAACAAAACAACCAAACCAATCATCATGTCTAAATATTTAACGATATAAAGAGCTTGAAGCATAAAACAGATTCAGCATTAAATAACCAAAAATGAGTTGACATGCCATAAAACCAAGCCAAACATCATTTGAATATATAAAAAACATAAAAACTTGTATAAAAATTACTGTATTCCGCATTGAGCCAAGCATGCATGGGTGAAAAATTTACTTTTATCATGACTAATGTTTGTGCAAACTTTAAAAAAAAATTCAAGGAGCGGTTATTGAGAAAAATGTGAACATGAACGGATGATTGGGGCAATTTACCCCTATAATGGCCTCAAGGGGAACAACCAGAGTTATCCCGAAAAATCCGTTCTGCAAACAAACGAATAGCTGAACAGGAGTGAATTACTAGGTCCAACCCTCCTTTGTAAAAAGTTAATATGCTGTAAAACAAAGCAAACAATCTCACTTAATTTGTGCGGAATAAACTTGACTGAAAAATCAGGATTAAATGTGGCTCACCTCTGTTAATTCTTGCAGGAAAGATAAGTATTTTCAAACGACAACAAGCGAAATTACCCCCCCCCTCCCCAACCAAAAGCAAAAGACTAGCTTGAAAATTAATGAAAATGGAAAGAGACACACAAAAAAAGACATTAAAAATTATGGATCCATTAAACTCGACAGACCAGAAACGTCACTACAATTAACTGTTAACAGCCTGAGGTTCAAGATGGAGAATTCAGAAAGATGTTGGAAAAAAAGAAGTTGGAAGTAAGCCAAGAAAAATATAGATTTTCCAGTTTACAACAAAAGCTGTGGGGGGGGGGAGGACGATGTCTGTTGTTTTTAGTGAAAGTAAGATAAAAAAAAAACAAACAAAAAGAAATGTTTCTCATTTTCAGCGAAAAGTAAATAAGTTTTAGAGATGATGGCTTTTTGTCAGCTTTATTTTACGGTTTCTTGTAGAATAAAATTGAAGTGAAGTGTTTGCAATTAAAACTGAAGAAAAACCAATATTTTTTATTCGAATCTGCTCCCCAGCTTGAAACCTAAGGTATTCGTTGAAGGGAACTTTTATTAGTCCTCGCGCGAAAGAGCAGGACAGAAAATGTTTTAAATAATAATAACAGAAAAACAATAATAAAGACTTTCACTGGCGAGGACTACTATTGACCGTAGCCAGTTATACAGTCCTTTTGAAATTTTCATCTCTAGTTTTCTCGTTATGTACTGAATATTTGTTAATGAAACCTATATGAAATATGTTCCTTATTAAATTTTAAAGATTTTCTATTCTGAAAGAAGTTTTAAAAAAAATTTAATCTAAAAAAGTTATTTTAAAGTTTTTGTTAAAAAGTTTCAGATTTTCTCATTATTCAGACCTGTATTACAAAGAGGGAGTTGCAAAAAAAAAAAAGTTGCGGTGTGAGGAGAAATACAAACTGAAACAGAGAGAATATTCAGACCTGTAATAATACAAAGAGGGGGTTGCAAAAATGAGTTGTGGTGTGAGGAGACATACAAACTGAAATAGAGAGGAGAGTTTTAAAATATAATCTTAAAAAGATAAGATACAAGTTAGAAAAGCATTTCATCCAAGGCATGAAAATTGTTAAACAAAATGTTTTTACTATAGGCTTTAAAAATAAAGGTACAAGATTAAAATTGAAATTTATTTATCTTCAAAGTGCACTTTTATAAATTTTACAAAGTAAGGTATAAAAATTTAATTTAAATTGAATCAAAAAATTACCTTGGATTTATTTTATGTAATGTACATTTTGTTGCAATTTAAAAACATTATCTTTCATCTAGCAATTAATGATATAGATATAAAATTTTCAATGATTTTTTTTTAAAAAAGTGCAACAAATTTTTGCCAGACATACAAACATACATATATTTAAACAGGCAGGTAAGATTTATATTATACATAACTTCATCTAAAGGTATAATGTCTACGGCATCGTGTTCCACAACTGGGCAGTTCTAAGAAAAGGAACTTTACTCATGGAAGTTTCGTTTGATTTGAGATAGAGAGAGAGAAAGAGAGAGGGGGGAGGGAATTATTGATAATGTTTGTAGCTCGACAGTTTTTACATTTTTGCTGGACACATAAACAGACAAGTTTTCTTTATATGAAAAGATGGCAAAACCATTCCTGTGCACCAGTGCAACAGAATGTACATTACATAAAATAAATCCAAGGTAATTTTTTGATTCAATTTAAATTAAATTTTTACCTTTATTTTTAAAGCCTATAGTAAAAACATTTTGTTTAAAAATTTTCATGCCTTGGATGAAATGCTTTTCTAACTTATATATATATATATATATATATATATATATAATTATTTATATACAGGGTGAGCCAAAAGTAGATGGACAGTAAAAACCATAAATGCAACATACTTATAATAAAGATTTGCAACAATATAATTGATACATAAACCTGCTGTCCACCTACTTTTGACTCACCAAAGTATATACATTACCATCCATTTCCTCTAGCTTATTCGAAAAAGCATTAGAACATTAGAACTAGCTATAAAGAAAACAAACCTAACTCAATTAGAAATATGGATATCT
Organism: Euprymna scolopes; assembly: GCF_053919585.1. NCBI lineage: Eukaryota > Metazoa > Mollusca > Cephalopoda > Sepiida > Sepiolidae > Euprymna > Euprymna scolopes. The sequence continues at coordinate 106,080,082 of NC_136503.1, forward strand.
TAAACAGTCCCAATTATTGGGCTTGAAACCGACGGTACCAATGACTTGTCTCATCTAACAACTTTCTGCACACAAAATACAATACCTTGACTAAGCAACTATCAGCGAAAGCATAGCTTCACTATAACAATTATTTTGCTAAAATATTTCCTCTGATGAAAAACGCATTCTTTGAAACTCTATGGATTAAGGAACTCTTAATGTTGCTTGTTGAGTTTCTGTCAGATAAAAAATTCATAGATTCATGGAATTTATAATTTAAGTCTTTAACTTTGTTCTTATACTAGCAGTTCAGCTCGGCTTTGCCCGGGCCCTATGTACTGTTCATAACTTTATGTGCATATATATTTATATATTAAAAAGTTTGATTCATGTCCAGGTAACCTACATCTAAATGTTCAAGTGTTTAGACCCAAAATTGGCAGAGGAGTTTGGTAGAGTCTGCAAACGTCAACTCATTCAATTTTAATCTTTTAGCAGCCAAATTTCTGCCCAAAAACTGATTAAAAAGCTTGCTACATGTCTGAATACCCTTTATGTAAAATTTCAAATGTTTAGACTCCAAATTGGCTGAATAGTTTACAAGAGGCCGCAAAGGTTAAATCTTTTGAACTTTGACCTCCTTAGCAGCCAAATTCTCAGCCAAAAACCGATTAAACAACTTGCCCTATGTCTGAATACCCTTTATGTAAAATTTCAAATGTTTAGCTCAAACATTTGGTAGAGACAGCAGAGGTAAAAATTTTTTTTAACTTTGACCCCTTAACATTTATTGTTTTGGACTCAAATCAAGTTTAAAAGTTTGGTCCATGTTTAAGCACCCTACATCTAACATTTCAAATATTTAGACCAAATATTGGCAGAAGAGTTTGGTAGAGTTCTCAAAGGTCAAATCGTTGAACTTTGACCTCTTAACAGCCAAATTTCTGGCCGAAAACGGATTACAAAGATTTTCCCAAATCTCCATACCCTACCATAAGCTGTAAATGACAAAGTTCTGTCTGATTCTCTCTCCTCTGATCTCGAGCGCGTGGTTCAGTGGGGGAAGAGGTGGCTGGTTACCTTTAATGCATCCAAAGCCAAACTCCTATCCTTACATCATCAACGCTCTGATCCCCAGCTGGCATCAATTGTGATGGATGGCTCTCGTCTGGGTGAGGCCCCGTGTTTTGACAAGCTTCTGGGTTTGACCTTTACTCCTGATCTGAAATGGAACACGTACATCAAGTCTATTGCCAAGGTCGCTGGAAAGATGGTGGGATCCTTCTACCGCTCCAAAAGATATCTCACTACTGATGCAATTCTCTATCTATATAAAAGCCAAGTACGTCCAAGGATGGAATATTGTTGCCATATCTGGGCAGGAGCTGCTAAAAACAGCCTATCCTGCCTTGACAGAGTACAAAATAGACTTCGTGGCTTAGTGGGGGATGCCCTTTTCTCTACCCTGCAACCTCTCTCCCACAGAAGAGACGTTGCGAGCCTGTCCTTGTTTTATCGTTATTTCCATGGCAGATGCTCGTCTGAACTCCAGTCTCTGGTCCCCCCTCGCCAATCTTTCACAAAAAACACCCGTCTAGCTGAATCCACTGTGAAAAATTTCCCCCACTCTATATCTGTGCCTAAATCAAAACGCGGATTCCATGAACAAAGCTTCTTTCTGAGAACTGCACACCTGTGGAACTCTGTTCCATCTGCCTGCTTCCCTCCGGACTACAACTTGGATGTCTTCAAGTCTAATGTTAACAAATTCCTAATGAACCGCCCCCTTAAGTAAACACTTCATCAAATCTCCTCACTAACGTAATGTACTTGCAATAACCCTTATCCCTGAGTGACTTCCGGGCCTTGATAAGTGGTGATCACTGTGTAAAAAAAAAAAAAAAATATCAAACTTCGAGTCTGTAGACTGAAAATTGACAGAGTTATTGCATAGGGAAATGCAGACAGACAGACAGACACTTTCAGTTTTATAGATATATATGTATATATCCACATACGAAAGATAATATCGAAACATATTAAATTACCTGATTAAATGAGGTGGCATAAGAGCCATCTTCATCACTAAAATCATCGGGTTTGTTGGAGGAGAGAAAACAGTCGGGATTCGTCTGTTTACTCACGACAAACTCAGCATTGAAATTCTTCTGTAATTGGTCAAGGACTTCAGTGAGGTTTGTTTTCAGTCGTCGGTTGAACTCTGTGTGCCTGTAATACAATGAGTGCGGAAACCAACTTGATTACATGAGCATTTGCGATAATCAAAGATTTTTTTTCTTTTTTTTTTACATAGGCGTCACCACTTATCAATGCCGATAGGCCACTCAAGGATAAGGGTTAAAGAGTGTAGAGTAGTCAAAAGGACAATATAGTAATCGATAGTAATGGAAGTTCGGTAAATTTGTTAACTTAAGTGGAACGGCTCATTAGAAACTTGTTCACGTTGGACTTGAAGACAACAATATTATAGACAGCTGGAAAGCAGGAAAATGGAAGACAATTCCACAGGCGTGCACTTCTAAGAAAGAAGCTTTGATCATGGAATCTATGTTTAGGTTTAGGTACAGATAAAGAGTGGGGAAAATTATTGATAATGTTTTCAGCTAGTCTAGTGTTTCTTGTGAAAGTTTGGCGAGGGGGGACCATAGATTGAAGCTCAGTCGAACACTTTCCATGAAAATAACGACAAAGCAGAGACAAACTCGCAACATCTCTTCTGTAAGATAGAGGTTGCAGCGAAGAGAAAAGGACATCTCCCACCAGGCCACGAAGTCTATTTTGAACCCTATCAAGGCAGGACAAGTCTTTTCTAGCAGCTCCTGCCCATATGTGGCAACAGTATTCCATCCTTGGATGTATCTGGCTTTTATATAGATAGAGAATTGCATCAGCAGTGAGATATCTACTGGATCGATAGAAGGATCCAACAATTTTTCCAGCGGCCTTGGCAACAGATTTGATGTACATATTCCATTTAAGATCAGGAGTAAAGGTCAAGCACAGAAGCCTGTCAAAACTTGAGGCCTCCCCAAGACGAGAGCCATTCATTTTAATTGATGCCAGATGGGGATCAGAACGTTGATGATGTAAAGATAGCTTGGTTTTAGATGCATTAAAAGTAACCAGCCACTCCTTTCCCCATTGTACAACGTGATCAAGATCAGAGGAGAGAGAATCAGAGAGAACTTGGTCGTTTTTTAAAAATAACCATTTTATAGCCAAATATTTATAGATTTCAAAAGAATCAAAATCGGTAATAGTATGGGAATCGGGAAAAATACTGGAATCGTCGCAGAGCTAGTAATTGGTCAAGAGCTTCATTGAGGTTCGTTTTCAGTCATCGGTTGAACTCTGTATGCTTGTAATAGAATTATTTCAGGAATCGATTTGATTATATGTGAAGTATAATAACATGTCTTTATGGGGTTCTTCTCGACAATCAGTAACAATTTAGTGAAAAATAACACTGTAAAGCTATCAAATATTTTATATTCTAGTTAGGGTCATTGTTTTATCACTATTCAATGAAAATAAATCAATGGATACAACGTGCGAAATTGTTAATAACTGACCCTAACCCCTCTGTTAATAACTAACTTAAATTGGATTGTGATGATCCTCTTCAGTTAAGCAATAGTTTGGAGATCATTTTGATGGACATTATCTTTGGGATTTTTCAAGATTGATGAGACCAAATTCGTGGCACTCACAAGACTTCTGGATCCTTGTTAAAAATGTCAGGTCTTTGTCAGCTTGAAGAATCAGTAACAAATTATTGTTCTCAAATCCAAATGAATCACCACAAGTAACGAAAAGCAAGGATTGGATCATAAATAGGATGAAGAAAGAGAAAGCCAAGTCTATGCTTATATTCTTGAAGCTCACAGACAACATGGGACAGAGCTAGTGATTATCTAGTATATAAAGTAAAGGCAATCTTTTCTTTGTTTTTTTTTCATTATTAATATATTACTTACTTTTATTTTTAAATTATTGATTAGCAGGCTGCCTGGCATTGCCCGGTTGTAAAATACGTTTAAATATGATATTTTTATTAATGCACATTTTGTATTTATTATTATACTAGCCGGGGTGCCTGGTGTTGCCCGGGTGTTTGGAGGTGTGTGTTGAGCAAAAAAAAAAAGAAAAAAGTGGTAGTAGGCAGACAGGCTCGAACCCATGTCACGAACGTGAAAAAGAAAGTGAAAGAAGATAAATATGACGTCTTAGTCGATGTCTCCATGATGCGACCGGAAGTCAAAAACGTTTAAATTAACCGAAGTCAATCCAACGGTGACGATGACTTGCTAAAATGTCGGCGAAAAAAAATCGACCACTCCTTGTACAAAATAGGCTGAGTTTAGGGTGAAGAAATTAATGTTTTTGTCAAAAGTTTTGTGAGGCATACAAATATACATACATACAAACAGACATGTGAGATTTATATTACAGACTAGCGGGGGTACCCGGCGTTGGCCGGGTGTTTGGAGGTGTGTGGGTGTTAAAAAAAAGTTTTAGTAGGAAGATAGGATTGAACCCCGAAGCCTTGACGCAGAGGTGAAACAAAAGCCAACCACTTAACCACCTCGGCCACCAGTGAGAGAAATCGGTTAGCATGTTAAGTTAAGGGTTATAAAGTGAGTTAAAGAGGTTTGATTGACAGGTAGCTGCTTAATGAGGTCATCGCAGGAGCGTTACGTTTATGTGGCAGTATTTTATTTACTGCGGGGCAGCTTTTTGGGGTTTGTTTACTTTGTTTCAATGCGGGGCAGTTTTCGCTTCCCCCAAGATGATGGCGCGTGTGTGGTGGGTGGGGGGACCAGCTCCCCATTTAAAGGGGATTGTCCAAATTGAATAGCAATTGTTTGATATAAGGAGAAACTTCACATTGATCAAAAGCTGGTTGCTTTCTGAACATTCCGACGCGAAAGCCGAGAACATGCAACATTTCAATTTAGTTTCACTTTATTTATATTAAAAAGTCGATTTTTATAAAAGTCGATGTAAATAAATCTAGACGCGACGCGCGTTCGCAAATCTTCGATATTATGATTTAGATGGTATATAAAAAGTTTTAAGACATAGTAAGCCCCTCGAGAATCGCGGCGAAAAAAGCCTTTGCGAGATATACATAAAATGATCACGCATATTTTGCTTTTTATATATATAGACTAGTGGGGGTACCCGGCATTGCCCGGGTGTTTGGAGGTGTGTGTGCTCTTAAATAAAAAAGAAATCGGTGGGGGGGGGGGGATAGGATCGAACCTGAAGACCTGAGTTTGAAAATGAAATGTGAAAAAAACATGAACCATTCGGCCAGCCAGAATGAGTTACTGAAAGATGTTTGAATTTATTTAAGTAAGAACCAAATTGACAGGTGCCTGCACAGAAGTCGTAGAGCCGTATGACGACGATGACGTCGTAAGCAATAGCTATTCAGCAAATGAGGTCAATGACTAGGTTTATTTGTTATAAATGAAGTAAACAAAGAAAACAAAAACTAACGTTAAAACTTAAGCAGGGGGAGGGTGGGGGTAATCAAAACATCGAAAAAAAACATTAAAAAAAAAAACTAGCGTAAGGCAAACGAACGATGTTAAATGTAAAAATCGAAAAAACAAAAAAGAAAACAGAAAAACGAATGTTAAAAAAAAACATGTGAAAAATGGCTTAAATAAGCCTCTTTCAATATTAAAATTTAAAAAATCAGTGGTACCCGAGTGTTTTTGGGTGTGTGGTCGGGGGTGGATAAGCGAAGTAAAAAAAAAACCCCAGAAAAACGAACGTTACGTGAAAAATGGCTTAAATAACACTGGTTCAATATATAAATCTAAAAAATCAAAAAAAAAAAAAAGAAGACATCTCACACTACGACTCAAACCCAAAACGTTTAGATATTGACCCAACGCGCTAACCAACTGAGCTAACACGACGTACATGAAATTTAGTCAGTTGTTCAACTATTTAAACTAAATCAGGTCATGACGTCACCTGACGCATGCGTAGAACCGGTCGTCGTCACAAGAGGACCGTTTTTATTGATCCCCTTCCCCTGTCGAAAATTGTCGATTTTGGAGTGAAAAAATTAACGTTTTTGGCCAATTTTTCGGGCGAAGGATGGGGCTTCAATATGATACCAAGTTTGTAAATTTTTGTTCTGTGTGTCGAAAGTTTTTAGCGAACACACAAACACACATACATACATACATTTTTGCTTTTATATATATATAGATTATACTGGACACAATATATAGTAATGATTTAAAAAGTTTTTAAAAAAAGTCTCCTGCGCCACCACTGAGAATTGAAACCAAAACATTTAGCTTACGATTTACTCTTTCCTTTGACGTTAATGCCTGAACCATCATACTTTTGCATTTTAAATTTTATTTCAAGTCATTAAGTAAAAATAATTTCAGAAAATCAACAATAAGTTCTCTCCAATGCAATGTAGAATACAATATATTGTGGACTAAGTCAGTGCAGGGAGGCATGTGAAGCTTCCTTCCGGTGCACCACAGTCGGTTCCTGACTAGAGCAGCCAATTAATTTGATTGATGAATGGGCGATTTCGATGACAATAAAAGTATTGGAAATATGGAACATTCACTGAACTTCATTCAATCCCGAGCAATGTCGGGTCTCCCTGTTGGTATTCTATATATTCTCAGTCATGTTACTTTTTTTTAAAGTACTTTTTTTTCCAAATCTTTTTCTGACAATTGGTTTAATATAATATAAAAAAAAAACAAAAGAAAACAAAAAACAAAAAAACAAAAAACTAGTATATATATTATTTAATTGGAATTCATTATTGAGATGAGTATTATTTATTAATTTTATTTATTGCGGACTATTATTCTCATCTTAGTTGTTTCACGACGTTTCGGCCAACTATTCCTCTGGCCTTCGTCAGGTGGTAACCGTGACGGATAGGAACTTCGAATCTTCTAGCTGTATTCTCAGCAATCACAGCCATCCAGGCTTACTTGGCCAAAAAACGTGGTGAGACGACAACAACTATAGATTGCTGAGAATACAGTCAGGATATTCAAAGTTCCTATCCGTCGCGATTACCACTTGACGAAGGCCAGAGGAATAGTTGGCCGAAACGTCTGTAAACAACAACTAATAAAGATGAGAATAATAGTCTGCAATAAAAAATTAATATAAACAATACTCATCTCAAAAATGAATTCTAAGTAAAACAGTACATATACCATTCGATATGGACCCGACCATGGAAGATCAAATAATAAATAAACGTGGATTTATAAGACCAAAAGGTCAAACCTTGATCGCCCTTCGGGGCCCGTGGCGCAGTTGATAAAGACGTTGAAACTCTACGGTTCCAGATGAGCATTGGCTGAAGATAGCGGTTTCAATCCTACCCAAAACCTGCCAGAGGTTTACTTAGCCAAAATTCTCAGCAATTACTGCCTTCCGTAGTCGTTATCGTCTCACCATGTCAAAATTTAAAAACTAGTAATAATATTTATAGCTTAATTAGATTAATTCTTACAGAACCAATAATTAGCTTGATTTAGATATCAATATTTCATTCTGTTAGGACCATGTTCAAAAGAAAAAAAAGAAACAAAACTATTGGGTTCTAATTACATGTTTTTGTACTGAACTGTAATAAAAGGTTAAAGTCGTACAGTTTAGAGCGTATAATGTTGTCAGTAATTTTCTCCACAAGTGTTTGGCCTCCTTGTTTCGTAATGGTGTTCACTTGGATTTCAGCAGAATGCTTTTCGATTTCATCATCAATGAGTGGACCCAGTACGCAATCAACATGTTTCTTCAGTTGCTTTACAAAGCCGAACCTGCAGGAAGAGAGAAAATTCAAAGATTAAAAAAATTTAAAAAAATTTAAGCTCATAATTTTCCTATCTTTCTTAATAGGGACTACTAGTTAGACAAAAAATATATATATTATATTTCTCTTTGTCTGTCTGTTTGTCCATTCCACTTTTTCTTGGAGACTACTGGGCCGATCTATATAAAGGGTAGTTGTATGTATCTATCTATGTATGTCTAACTAAAGCTAAAAAGTGACAAAATATAAACACAAAGTTGGTATGTTTGTGATCAGTATTGCCCCGGATGAATAATATCTAAAATTTAGAAAAAATATCATTCTTCAACCTTAAACTGGCAAAGATTTTGTCAACAGGGTTGGGGGGGGGGGTCATCCACTAAATAAAGTGGGAGGTAACTGCTTTTTTTTTTTTTTTTTTTAAAGAATTTACTTCTTTTCTGCCAATTCATTCTTTGAGGAATAAGAGAATATGTATGTGTGTGTGTGTTTAGAAAGAGGAATGGACTTGGTGAGAAGAAAGTTTAAGAGGGAAGGAGAAAGGGAGAAAAACAGAGAAGTGATAGAAGTATTAATAAAAATATGTTGCACTTTGGTCCTGGGCAGTGGCGGGCAGCCCTGCTAGTATAAATTAAAAGGCAAAATACAATCAGCCTGACACTAACAGTGACTTTGTTGCAATTGAACCAAAGTATTGTTCTGTTCAGTCCTAGGAGGTTAACCTTGCCAGGCTTTACCTTCTCACACGTTGAGAAGGCGTTAGTTTATTGTTTGAGGCAATCCTGCTGAGAATGGCGATGAGGCTGCTCAGGTATTTTTTGTAGGTCAGAGTGTGCTTATTCTAAAAAAACAAAACAAAAAACACCTGACCTCATGTATAACCTTCCCTGGAGAGGAGATAAATAAACATTCTTTATTCAATTTCAAACTTAAGCGTGACGGACTAATGGATAAATAAAAGAAAAAAAATTCTCATAGAAATATGAAGACGCAACTAATGGCGCGATTAGATTTTTGAAATTTTACGGTCGTTAATTCCCAAATCTGAAAACATTTCAAATCCTGAAGAATTTGCACAAATTAATGGCAATAAAAAACGAAAAAAAAAAAAGAAAAAAATAGAACGAAAAAAAACAAAAAACAAAAAAAAGCAAAAACAAAATACAAACAAAATTAAGAACCGAAAAGAGGAAATCCAATTCCTTTTAATTTAAATTTGATTTCAAATACCAATTATCATTCGATAACTTTTATCAGTACGACCTCGACAGGAACTTTAACTTGTGTTTTACATGTTACTGTGATGAAGGGAGACGGATTAAAACAAACAAAAATATGACGTTTCTGAATTTTTGAAATGAAGATTAGTTATTCATATAATTTGGATTCATCTTGAGTATCATTTTCACAACGTTTCGGCCGATGTAACATCCGACCTTCTTCAGGTGTATTTTGTTGAACTCGGGAATGTTTCTGTCGAACTCGGGAATGTGGACGGAATTTCGAGCGGAACCCTTTATTTACTTCGAAATTCCGTCCAAATTCCTGAGTTCGACAAGATACACCTGAAGGTCGGAGGTTACATCGACCGAAACGTTGTGAAAATCAAACTCAAGATGAGCACAGTAGTTCGATGAATTCAAACGATACAAATGGAAATGTCACAATTTTTTGTACTAAACTTTTAAAATAAAAATTAAATGTCTAAAGAAGAAGGGAAAAAAAAAAACTTTTCGAAACCTACAGAAAAATCTTCTAGAAAGATCAATTCCAGTGGAATCATTTAACAATAAACGTAGCAATTTTTAGATATGAAAGGGGAGAGGGCTCACCTTAAGATTAAACCCGATGATTAAAAAAAATTCTTAATATGTAAATTTTTTATTTATTTATTTTTTTTTTTATTTTATTTTTTTATTACATTTTCACCCCAAACAAGGCACATTGCCACTTTGGTGAAGGGGACTACTATCAGGGGCAGCAACTACTGGGGCACTATGTTGGGATTTGGGCAGCAAGATGTCGGTTCACGTTACACTGGAACTTCTGCATGTCAGTACAGTTAGGGAAGCAGGGACCTGGAATGGAATTCCAGAGTCTAGCGGTTCTGGGGAAGAAACTACTGGAGTAGAAAGATCTTTTACATCTAGGGATCTCTACTGTGTGGGGGTGGGATTTAGCTGCCTGTCGGGTTTGTCTGGGGTGTCTACGTCGTGGGGGCACAAGTGTCTGCAGTTCGTCAGAGCATTCACCATTTAGATAAAAAAAAATCAATAGCTAATATTAGATGGTTAAAATTGCAGTATAGTTAACAGTTGTGAAATTGTAAAAAAAATAAATAAAAACAACAAATAATTGAGAGAAAACGAAATAGAATAAAATTCTTTATCAATCATAGATCATATACAATTTCTCCCACTTTCTATAATCTATGCCTAAACCTAACCGAAGATTCCATGAACTAAACTTCTTTCCCAGAACTACCCGCCTGTGGAACACTATTCCACTGACATGCTTCCCGGTTGAATACAACATGGTAGACTTCAAATCCAATGTAAACAAGTTACGGTTAAACCGTTCCATATAAATAATCAAATTCTACCCCATTTACACTATTAATAATTACTACAACCTTGCATTCATTACTCCTTATCCTCGAATGACCTTTGAGCCTTGATAAGTGGTGGCTCCCAAGTAAAAACAACTAAAACAAAACAAAAAAAATTGTACATCACTATTTTGAAATTCGGACAGCATCAGATTGTCTTGCTGGTAACCATAGGGGGTAGTATAAGTCTTGGAGATGAAAAAAAGTTTTTGGTGGGTAGCAAATCTGTATAAGTTTTGGACTTTACACTTTTGTAGGCCAAGAACAAAGATCTTTTTCATGTGGACATGAAAAATTATGTGCGTGAATTCTAAAAGATCTAATATGTTTACGGGGCAATTCTGATTGGTTGCTAATAGAACATGGATCCATTTGATTGGTCAATTCCTATCGGCAGTGTCTATAAGTAGAACCTTCTAATTTTTTTTAATCATAGCCTCCATTCATAAAAAATATTGCAACACGTATGTATGCATAAATATATATAGTATAAATTTATTGATTTGTACAAAAATCATTGGCTACGTATATGCGGCGATCTCAGAATTTTGTATTTGATGGAAAATATTTTTAATTAATCAAAGTGGTGATAAAAGGAAACGTTGAATGAAAGAGCCAACAATATATGCTGTAAATTACTGTACTGAAGCGCCACTTACCCTAGGAAGATTGAACCGACTTCCTTCAAAGGAGAAAGTTTCATAAAAACATCAAATTCACAAGCGATGTCGAATCGCTTTGTATAATACAGGGTGACCCCAAAAAACGGGCCCAACTCTAATTAGGCCCCGTTTCTTAGAGTTTTGTCCGAATGAAATGAAACTTTGGTCATAACTAGTTTATTATATTCAAAACATCACATCAAAACACAAAGGTCTTTGGCCTTTTTTTTTTCTCCGTTCTATAGCATATGTTCTAGATGGCCTCCATTTAGCTTTTGTTTTTTTTTGGGTCACCATATATATATACATATATATATATACATACACACACAACCTTTTTTGGCAATTTTATATTCAAATCTCAGCAACTATTGATCAGAATTTAACAAATGAAGGCTCATTGGAAAGGTAATGACCTGAATTGTGTAGTGGCCTTTGTGACATCAAAACACTAGGGTCTTTGCCCTTTTTTTCTCCGTTCTACAGCATATGTTCTAGATGGCCTTCATTTAGCTTTTGTGTTTTTTTGGGGCCACCCTGTATATATATGGCTTTCTTCAGTCTTGACAGACTATGGATACCCATTGTAAGAGTTGCGCAATCTCCAACCACACCTCTCTGGAGTCGACATTGTTAAATACCAGTGGCAAGTGGAGGTTCAGAATGACTGGAAACAATGCCGAGATGAACAAAGAGCACATACAGTGCCTAGAATTCCCAAATGGTCACTCATCTGGTACTAACCAGGCTCCAGGTTGTTTAACTTTGTTGATCTGATGAGAATTGGTGTGTCAATGTGATTATGCTGTACATTGCAGCATTAAGAAATTTTTTTTAATTTAATTTAACATTATATAATCAATTCTTCATGCTGCAATATTTTAAGTTATAAATATATCATATTTTTACTAGAATATCTTGTCCTTTTCTTTTCCAGTTTTAACAACTAGTTCTTTACTTTTCCATGTTTAAGCTTAACTATATTACTTTTCATGCTCGCATTTTTCTATTGTAATATATATATATATATATATATATATATATATATATATATATATATATTTTTTTTTTGAAGGTTCAATCTTTATTGCAGGTGACACACACAATAGCAAATACTTAAAATTTCTATCTGGTTATTATTTAAGAAACAAGAACATGCTATCTCCATTGATTAAATAAAAAGTTTCATTTTAAATTCCAGATAGATTTTGACAGAAAGATTCCAGAGTGTTATAAGATACATCTGAAGAAAGTCTGAGGTTACATCAAATTATATATGACTCGCATATGAGTGACCTCCCTTTGATGTAGCCTCGTTTTCAAATAATAACATACAGGGACTCATTCATATGAAACCTATTGATGTTAGAATTATGTAGATGTTCAGCATAAATAGAGACGCTCTGATATTATTGTAGCTCTTTTGTTAAAACTGCAAAAGTATTTATCTAAGCTAGCAGAGACGCCCGGCATAGCCTGGTCGTAAAGTATGCTTAAATATGATATTTTAATTCTTGCAGATTTCGTATATATTATTATAGAGGTAATGTTCTATCGATTTTAAAAATAAAAAAAATATATCCATATGACTTGAGTGCATCAGCTTGAATCGAAACCAAAACTTATGAAAAATTCTTGGTAAAATTATTTATTACAAGAAATGGAAGTCCATAACAATCAAATGACAATCACTCGGATGTAAGTGTGACACACAAAATAAATAACACACAAGCTATCCTATTAATATATAGATAATTGCAATTCTGAGTTTCCTTCATTTTCCCGGGCCATGCTGGGAGACAGGTCCTGCTAGTACAGTGTATTTTGAGCTATTATTATAGATTTTTAAAGATGAATTTAGTTAGATGCTCATCAGATGATGTTTATAAGATGAGACAATCCTTCTTTTCATCGGATCGTTTTCTTGGTCGTCGTTTTAAAACTAATTTGTTGTCGGAAAGTTAAATGATCCTCAAAGTTTAATCATTTAAAAAAAAAAAAAAAAGGACCACTTCATGTCGGGTTGATTTTGGATTTCAATAACAGAATTAATTGACAGTTACAAGTTTTGGAGGAAAATGAATTGGAAAGATCTTGAAAGATCAAAAAGGTAAACGTATTAAAACAAACCAAGAATAAAAAAAAAAAATTTAAATGTTAATTCGATAATCAAGCATGGATAATCACGAACATTCTAATGACTTTCTTCAGTTTTCCTTCGTTTCAGTACAGATCACAGAAAACATAACCAATTTTCCCAGAAGAGGGAAGCAAAGAATCTATATTTCTTTTAGTCTGTCTGTCCGCTCATTTTTCCTCGGAAACTACTGGGCTGATTTGGCTGAAATTTTGTACAACCCTTTGCTATGATAAAGTGCAGCAGACTAAGTATTATGGTATCCGTTTGATGCACAGTTAAGGATTAATAGGGATCAGTCACCATTATTAACTCTAAAAGTGTGTATATATATATATATATATATATATATATTATATGTGTGTATATATATAGATATATTATATGTGTATATATATACACACATATATATGCGTATATATATGTGTGTGTATATATATATATTATGTGTGTATATATATTATACGTATGTGTGTGTGTGTGTATATATATATATATATATATGCGTGTATATATAGATATCTGTACTCCTATAAATTCGTTTGTCTTTTGGGTGTATTGATATTCATATTAAAAACCCTCTTTTCTACTTATTTAAAAAGAAAATACAAATAATGTACAATTGCATCCATCTGCAAAAGATCTAACTAATTTGCATATTCTTTTAAATATTCATTTCAATTAATTCCCTATTAGTTTTTTTCGGTTTTCTTATGGGATGATCATCTTTAGTAAACTATTACGTGTAATTATATTCATGCAGATATTCTACATGATTTATACTTGCATAATATTTGCGTAAAATGTTTACAGGAAACACAAAATTGTTTCCATATATATTTATGTATATGTATATATTTTTGTTGCACAAATTTTGCCTACCAAACTCCTCCTAGAGTTTTTGGTCTACAGACATCAAACTTCATATATAAGGTATTTGAATCCATGCAAAACTTTATATTTGGGTTTTAGCCCGGAAAAATCGGTGGAAAAGTGTGAAAATTAAAAAAAATGAAATTTGCCAGGTGAAGGTCGAACGCCGGCATTACTAATGCATAACGTTGTAGCTATTGGTTCATGTTTTAATTTTTAGCCTTGCAGTAAACATGTTTTCATAGCCCAGTCATTTACGGCAGAGGCAGAATCAATCGTGAGCTGAACGTTTTGGTTTCGATTCTCGGTGGTGGTGCATGAGTCTTTTTTATATACTTTTTAAATCAGTGTTATATATTGCATCCAATCTATCTATCTATCTATATCTACAAAAGTGAAAATGTCTGTCTTTTTTCTCTATGGTAGTTAAGGAAGACTATTATACAGAAAGGTATTACTTTACATATTCACACTTTTTAATATATACATATGCACATAACCTTATGAACAGTACATAGGGCCCGAGCAAAGCCGGGCGAAACTGCTAGTATATATATATATATATATATATATATATAAATAAGTAGATTGTAGTTTGCTTGAAGCATTGTTGAAGAAAATTATAAGGTAAAATTAAAAGCCAAGAACAATGCGAGATTTTTTTTTTTATATAGAGTAAAATTAAATGAAAACAAAAGAAATAAATTTCTTTTTTTTTTGTTGTTTGTTTTTTCTTTTTCACACAAATTTTAACTCTAAACAACAGTAAATTTTTTTTTTTCCTGTTGTATTCAATGGTGTTATAAATCTCAATATATTTCAGACCTATTAGTCCTTTTTCAAGAGAAGACAGCGGAAGAGGGTTCAAAATTGGAAAAGCAACTACAGAGTTTGCCACGTGATACCGTGAAATATAGAACAAAAAATGACGTTAGGAGAACGTTAAAATAAATCAGTTGGTGTTTAAAATACTTATTGCGTTTGTGAATCAAGGGAGTTTCATTTTTAAGTTCATGTGTGAATGACAATCAGGTAGTTTGTTATGGTCGTCCATCTATGTGGATGATGACATCTTCATTTTTTTTTTGACTCTGCGACTTCGTTGATGACTGTGAAGCCTGATGTATGATCTGCACTGCTGTGCACAGATAGAGCACAGGAAGACAGGATTTGGAGTTTGATGGTGAGTGACTGCCACTCATCGGTATCTCAGTGTACGACGCTCTGTAGCTGCTCACTCATGCTCGTTGTTGAAGAAGGCCATCCCGCTATCACATGTGGAATGCCAAATGTCTCTGTCCACTGCCAAAGTCTCCAAAAGATTGAAGGGGATATTGTAGCAGGGTGAGCCTGATGCAGTCTATGTAACGTTCCTTCAGGCAGCCAACGTTTCATTGGCCCTGAGAGAGCTGAATGAAGAGAACTCTTCAAGGTAGTCTATTTGAGGGCATCCTGATGACGTGGCCCAACAATCGAAGCTGGCGACATATAAGGACCGACTCTAGAGGGGCAACTTCAGCTCTCCTGTGAATCTCTGAATGGGACACCTTGTGCTACCAATGGAGGCTGAGGATCTGCTGTAGTCGTCTGATGCGAAAAGACTCTAGCAACCTGATGTGATGATGATACCGAATCCATGCCTTGGAACTATACATAAGGTTGGGTATGACAGCTGCGTTGTATACAGCAACCCTTGTATGGGTTCTGAGATTGCGGTTGGCGAACACTCAGTCATTCAGTTACGCATTAAAAAACACAAGAAAAGAAAGTATGTCCAAAAGAAATTTAGTATTTAAACGTTTTGTTATTAATTTAGAAAGGAAAGTATTTCGTTTTATTTCATCATTTATTTTGTTGCAGCATTCAGCTCCGGTTGGTGTTTTTGTTGTGAAACCGACATATTTTTAGTTTCGTGGAAGAGAGTAAGCCAGTAGTCAATTGTCACAAAGAAAATGATAAGCCGGAATAAATGCAAATGAAAGCAACTCTATTTCACTCTGTCTCTGTTTATTTACTAATGTCAAGAAAATGTACTTATAGATAAAAAGCTATGGCAACACTTCAAAGGCCAACAATGACCAAGATCTTTCTGATTCTCTCTCTCTTTTGATCTCCTTTCATGAGAAATGCTCTGACCCTCATCATGCCCCAATTGAAATGAATGGTTCTCATCTTGTAGAGCTCCATGTCTTGAGAAGCTTCAGAAACTGGCCCTCAATTCTGATCTGGAATGGAATACATAGACCAAATCTGTTGCCAAGACCGCTGGAAAAATAATTGGATCACTCTACCGCTCCAGTAGATATCTCACTGCCAATGCAATCCTCTACCTGTATAAGAGCCAGGTACACCCTGAAATGGAGTACTGTTATCACATCTGGACAGGAGTTGCTCGGCGCACCCTATCCAACCTTGATAGAGTTCAAAACAGACTTCAAAACCTAGTAGATGATGCCCTTTTCTCTTCCCTAAAACCTCTTCCCCACAAAAGGGACACGTTGCGAATCTGTCTCTGCTCTATCGTTATTTTCACGGCAAATGTTCGACTGAAATTCAAGCAGTTGCCAAATTTTCACAAAAATTACTCGACTAGCTACAACCATTATATACGATTTCCTCCACTCTAAGTCTAAATCTAAACGCAGATTCCATGAACAAAGCTTCTTTCCCAGAACTGCCCGCCTGTGGAACACTGTTTCGCTGGCCTGCTTCCCAGTTGAATAATGCATGGTAGTCTGCAAATCCAATGCAAAGAAGTTCTTGTTGAGTTGTCCTCATAAATAATCAAATTCTACCCAATTTACACCATTAACGATTACTACACTACCACCTTACATTCTTAAACCCTTATCAAGGCTCGAAAGCCACTCGAGGATAAGTGGTGATTCCCAAGTAAAAGAAATACACATATATATATACCATATATTTCGGCATATAAGGCGACCGTCAGATAGGACGAGGTACAAAATTGGAGCAAATTTTAGTAAATTTATTATATATCGGTTGTATAAGACGATTGCTAAATCACGAAACCATGTTTGTTTAGCCTAGGCTAGACATTGCAACACTAGGTATCTTATGAAATATTGGTTTTTAAAGATGATTTTTTTAACTTTAAGAGTCGTCTTATACACCGAAATATATGGTATATATATTCTTTCCATGTTCATATGCACCCTGTTTCGCTCCTATGTATGTAGATGTCCGCATAGATGTTGCCGATGCATGACAGAGAAACTGCCTCCTGCTCCTAGTGTCACTTCTTTTTATTCACCTACTTACAAAAACAGAAGAAACGCGAGGATTAATAAATAGATGCAAGCAGTTACACGTCTAAATACATAGATGAAGCAAAGAAACAAATTAATGTCGCCTCAATAAATTCCGATCACTCAAAGACACGAGAGGAAGGAACTTTTCCCGCATGCAATTATCGTCGTAGAAATCCGAGATTGATGAAAGGAAATCCGATTAGGATGTTCTGCGGCTTTGATATATGCCAGTGGTCAGCTGATTTGCTGTGACCGTTGTCATTAGCAACTGCTTCCTGAACGGCAAAGAATGGTCGATATGGAGGCAGAAGGCAATAGAGTCAACAGATAATGTGTGATTCCAATGGATACGGAACAAATTAAAGGAATAAAAGAATCGACTTTGGAATAACTAATTTAGCTTCTTGAATTTAGTATTTAGTTGAATATACAACACAGAAGACCCAGTGGAACACGCATGCACACACACATACATACATACATTGACTGGTGTTAATCGTGACACTCTGTACTGAAGATTCCCGAAAGGATGAAACACTAGTGTCTGTAGGTATCTATCTATCTAGATCCACCACCACCACCATCATGTTCCACAGGGGTTTCTGTGTTGTATATTCAACTAAATACTAAAATCAAGTTGAATTAGTTATTCCGAGGTCGAGAGAGAAATAAAAAAGGAACAAGCCGAGTTATGTGTTCATCAACGTTTCGTCTTCCTCTGGATGAAATTAAGAAAACAAAACGCCAGTACAAATATTTGAAAATATATTTTGAATGAAATGTATGATCCTGCTATATTTCAGAAATGGAAGAAGTCGTTGGAAATTCAAAAAGTTTTTTAAAGAGAATAAGATTTCTTTTTATAACGCAATATAGCCGTTAATATATTTAAAAAGATATGATACAATCCATATTCTTTTTAGAACAAATAATATCCGTTATAATTCAAATATGGATGTGCAACCGAAATGAAATGAGTTTATTTTTCTTATGTAATTTATTGACCGAGATCATATGTATTAATTATTATAGGACGTGTTTTTTTATCGTGTGTGAGAGTTCCTATTTACAATGCCTCCCCATAGGACAGAGTTAGACACCAGGGTCGTTTTTTAATCTGGAGAAAAGGATCAAAAATAAAAATTTTCTCAGTCGTGAAGCATTTCTCCTCCACTGAAAGAACAAGAAATTGAAGTGCAGCATCTGAAGAACAGATACTACACTTGTATCTTGTTTATATAGTTTATTTCCGCAATGAAAAGTTTTTACAATTAAATAATGAGAAATTCGAAAAAAAAAAGCAAAAAATTAACATTTGTAAACAAACTTAGGCACAAGGCCCTACAAGAAATGGGGTGGGGAGTGTTGCAGGGTCTTTGTTACTAAAGTGAAAATGGAGTCTTTGGTGACTTTACTCTTGACTGGCAACATTTACCACAATACCTCATTCAATCTGTGAACTCTAAACTAACTAATGAAAACCCCAGCGTTTTTGCTAAAAAAAAAAAAAAAAAAAAGTGCGTGCGTGTGTGTAAGTGAAACATTTTTTTTCCCCCTTGTCCCGAAGGCCAAGACAGCTAAAAAGAGTTGACTATCGTGTGTGAGAGTTAACCTGTGTCTAAGATTAAATTATAACGGACATATTTGTTCCAGAAAGAATATTAATTGCCTCGAATCTATTAAGATTTATTAACGACTATATGACGTTATAAAAAAAAAAAAAGAAAAAAGATCTCACTCTCTTTCGCAACGCAAAGCCCCGCCTCCTATTTTTTGAATTTCCAATGCCTTTTTCCGGTTTTGTGATGGAAAAGGGTGGGTCATACATTTCATCAAAAATATATTTTCAAATATTTAAATCGATTTTTCAATATTTTTCTATGAATTTTTGTTAATTTTAACTGAAAATTTCTATTTTGCAGATCATTATTATTACAGCATATAATAATAAGTAAAAAAAAATTAATCCTAAAAATGGCAAGACCGCATCTTGGCGAGGATATAAAAAACCGAATTGCAGGGTTAAGGCAGTCGAAAATGATTTACAAGCAGATTTTTGACATTTTAAGAAAAGAAAATGTGAAAACATCTCTTCCTATAGTGAAGCGAATTGGTCGAAGGTTCAAAGTCGAATGCTTGGTAAAAGCGAAATTTGGATTTGGTCGCCCTAGAGCATTAACTTTGAAGGACGACCACAGGCTTAAATTAACTGTTTTGAAGGATTGAAAGAAAACTTATGTTGACCATAGCAAAGAATTCAAAACATGGGCTGGAAATTCTCTTTCTAGATATGTAATATCTAGACGAATGAAAGAAATGGGATTTTCTTCTAAAAGGTGTGCAAAGAAGCCATTTTTATCTAAGAAAAACATCAATGATAGAAAGAAATTTTTCTCATGTTATGGCAAGAAAGATACAGACTGGTTCAGAAATGTTTTCTGGTTACATAGAATCAAGATTTTGTCTTGTTGTTGTTCTCAATGCTCCTGAACTGTGCAATCGAAGAACTGGAGAAAGATTTTTGCCAAGTTGCATAAAAACGACAGTTAAATACGGGAATGGAGGGGTAATGTATGGGGACTTTTACTGCAGCAGGAGTTGGGGAACTTATTAGATGTGAGAAGTCATTCAATGCAAAGGAATACATTCGAATATTAGAAACAGAACTGTTACTAAGTATTCAGAAGCTGGGAATATCCCAGAACATTATTTTTCAACATGATAATGCCCCCTGCACACACTGCTAAAGTCACAAGAAAATGGTTTTCTGATAATTCAATTGATGTGATGTTTTGGCCAGGTCAAAGCCCGATTTAAACCCAATCGAGAATATTTGGTCCATAATATTTCGTGCATTTTTCGAATAATGACAAACTGTGGGAAGCTGTGCAAAGCGAATGGAATAGCATCTCCTCTTCAGTGTTCCACTTTGGTTGAGAGCATATCTAAAAGGGATCCTGGATATGACCTTAAATTATATCCGATGGTGAGGGCCCCAGCTTGTGGGCTTTGGGGAGTGTGGAGCCACCCTTTAATTGCCATTGCTCCCAGGTCCACTCTGACCCGGACTGGTAATACCTGTTAGGGTCCCAACTATGGGTTACATAGAAACCGACTTTAAAAAAAAAAAAAACCCAAATATACTCTATTAAAAAATTGTTCTTCAAAATCACTGGATTCAGCATTAAATAACCTGAAAAGTGTTGATATGCCGTAAAAGAAAAACAACCAACCAACCACATCTAAAAGGATTGATCTTTTAAAGAAATCAAAAGGGAATGCGATTCCATACTAAGCATGTATTAAAGTAAATGTCTTGTTCTGTGTTATTAGTATCGTTTAAGTTTCCTTGTTCAATTGTTCATTGTTCAATATAGCTTTTAGTGCAATAAAATGTATTAAATTTGTTTGGTCCATTGTTTTTGCTCACGAGTGTGTGTGTGTATATATATATATATAGATATATATATATAATGTTAAAAGTCCACGTATATATATATATATATATATATATATAAAAGTCCACGTATATATATATATATATATATATATATATATATATATATATATATATATATATATATATATATAAAAAATGTTAAAAGTCCACGTATGCTTCTAGGATAGTGATTCAAAAGTTATGAGGGTTTTTTGAAGCATGAAAAACGATGTTACTTTTTGTATTTAATATTTTTATTGTTATTTTTTATATTTCAAGCGGACCTCCGCTCTTGGTCACAAAAAAGTATCAAAAACAAAAAGAAAACCGTTGAAAGAACTGGAGATTTGTAGCGTGGACAGCGTTCATTCCTAGCAATCATGTTCGAAAAAAAAATATTAAAAAAACACAATCTTCTTCCACAAACAGATAAAATGATTCACGTGAACTTTTTTGAACATGATTGCTAGGAATGAACGCTGTCCACGCTACAAATCTCCAGTTCTTTCAACGGTTTTCTTTTTCATTTCGATACTTTTTTGTGACCAAGAGCGGAAGGGGAAACCAGCTCCCTATTGTTCAGATTGAATAGCAATTGTCTGATATAAGGAGTTTGGCCCCACATTGATCAAAGCTGATTGCTTCTGGTTGTTCCCCAGTGCGATTGCTGGGAACCTGCCTTAGCTTTGAATTAGTTTCGGTTTTATACAAAAAAGCTAAATGAAAACAGGATGGGCTGAAATAGAACTAATTTTGTAAAAATCGACATAAATAAATCTAGATGCAACGCGCGTTCACAAATCGTACATATGATGTAGGGGCTA
The DNA here is from genome assembly GCF_053919585.1 of Euprymna scolopes. Classification (NCBI taxonomy): domain Eukaryota; kingdom Metazoa; phylum Mollusca; class Cephalopoda; order Sepiida; family Sepiolidae; genus Euprymna; species Euprymna scolopes. The sequence goes on from NC_136503.1 coordinate 106,101,722, forward strand.
TATAAACAGTTCTAAACGATAGTACCCCCCCCCGAGACCGTCGGCAAAAAAAGCCTTTTCGAGAGATACAAAAAATGCGCACGCATTTGCCTTTTATATATATATATATATATTATATATATTTGTAGTCATCGACATACAGTCCTGTTTCGTTGTATCGCAACTCATCAGTGCCGCTAGACTAGCATCTTTCCCAAGCCAAGGATTGAACCTAGAACCATCGTGTTGACAGTCGTCAGTTCTCCCACTCGACCACAGAAGTGACGCCTGCAAATAACTCGTCGGAATGTCTATTTAAATAGACATCCGCCACCACTCTTACAGTGCTCAAACCGCCTGTTTGTAAACAAACAAACGAGCTTCGCATTTTTCAGCCAATTAAGTAGCGGGTGAGATTATTTACGACAGTGTTCTACCCAAAGAGGGGGGCTTAAAATATATATATAATGTTCTTATACAACGACACACATATATATATATATATATGGCTGACTGGGATAGCTTCCATACATTCATATCTGATTTACCTCTCCACTCCATGTTTAAAAAGGAAGTGTCCTCTATAGTATCAGATCTGACCGAATGGTTAATTGTAGGCATAGACCAATTCATACCATCTAAAAAATTCCAACAAAAACCTAACAGCCAGCCATGGTTCTCCCCAGAATGTGCTGCTGCTATCGCGCACAGAAATTACCTTTTCCATAGCTACCAACGTAATAGATGCACTGAGACTAAAGCTGCTTTTAGGTCTGCCAGCAACCACTGTAAAAGAGTAATAAAAAATGCAAGAGAACTATATGCCCAGTCTGTTAAATCCAAGGTAGCTGATCAGCGGCTTGGATCCCACCAGTTTTGGCAAATAACAAATAGGATCCTGAACAGAAGTGTGCGTTCTATCCCAACCATTATCAATGGACCAGAGGTCATCTCGTCAGCTTTAGTCAAGGCCAAACTATTTGCAAAGAACTTTGCAGCTAATTCTACCCTATGCGACGAAGGCCATCAACTCCCCATATTTCCTCCTATAACACAGAACAAGCTAGGTAACATACAAATATCCGTGCATGAGGTCGCCAAGCTAATAAAAAACCTAGATTCCAGTAAAGCAACTGGCCCTGATGGCATCCCAATTATAGTGTTAAAAAAGCTTCAACCAGAACTTGCTCCCATACTTACGAAACTATTTAAGCGCTGCCTTAAGGAGAAGTGCTTTCCGACCCCCTGGACGACCTCATCAGTTTGCCCTGTATTTAAGAATTCAGGTGATCTCCCTCTCAGTACAGACCAATAAGTCTCCTGTGTGTTATGAGTAAGTTGCTGGAATTCATATTAAATAGAGAAATAGTCAACCACCTCAGCAGGAATAACCTTCTTAGTGACACACAATATGGTTTCCGCTCTGCAAGATCTACCGCAGATGTGCTGACGGTTATATCCCACAGGATTAGTGAATCTCTTGACAAAGGCTTCCTTTCTAGGGAAATTGCTCTTGACATATCAAAGGCCTTCGACAAGGTATGGCATAAGGGTCTACTTCACAAGATTTCCAGCTATGGTATAACTGGAAATGTTTTTTCAATCATTAAATCATTTCTCTCCGATAGGCTCATAAGAGTAGTGGTAGATGGACAAAAATCGGAGGCCTGCAATATAAATGCTGGAGTCCCTCAGGGGTCAATCCTGGGCCCAACTCTCTTCCTGATCTACATCAATGACCTCCCTAAACACATACTTAAATCATTCGTTGACATCTATGCTGATGACACGACCATCTACGGCAACACATCAAAGGCTGTAAATGACAAAGTTCTCTCGGATTCTCTCTCCTCTGATCTCGAGCGCGTGGTTCAGTGGGGGAAGATGTGGCTGGTTACCTTTAATGCATCCAAAACCAAACTCCTATCCTTACATCATCAACGCTCTGATCCGCAGCTGGCATCAACTGTGATGGATGGCTCTCGTCTGGGTGAGGCCCCGTGTTTTGACAAGCTTCTGGGGTTGACCTTTACTCCTGATCTGAAATGGAACACGTACATCAAGTCTGTTGCCAAGGTCGCTGGAAAGATGGTGGGATCCTTCTACCGCTCCAAAAGATATCTCACTACTGATGCAATTCTCTATCTATATAAAAGCCAAGTACGTCCAAGGATGGAATACTGTTGCCATATCTGGGCAGGAGCGGCCAAAAACAGCCTATTCTGCCATGACAGAGTACAAAATAGACTTCGTGGCTTAGTGGGGGATGCCCTTTTCTCTACCCTGCAACCTCTCTCCCACAGAAGAGACATTGCGAGCCTATCCTTGTTTTATCGTTATTTCCATGGCAGGAGCTCGTCTGAACTCCAATCTCTGGTCCCCCCTCGCCAATCTTTCATGAAAAACACCCGTCTAGCTGAATCCACTGTGAAAAATTTCCCTCACTCTATATCTGTGCCTAAATCAAAACGCAGATTCCATGAACAAAGCTTCTTTCTTAGAACTGCACACCTGTGGAACTCTGTTCCGTCTGCCTGCTTCCCTCCGGACTACAACTTGGATGTCTTCAAGTCCAATGTTAACAAATTCCTAATGAATCGCCCCCTTAATTAAACACTTAATCAAATCTCCACAGTAACGTAATGTACTTGCAATAACCCTTATCCCTGAGTGGCTTCCGGGCCTTGATAAGTGGTGATCACTGTGTAAAAAAAAAAAAATATATATATATATATATATATCGTTGTATAAGAACATTTTACAACATTTTTTATTATGTGCTATCATATGCTCTCATCCATGAAATAAAAAACATCTCAAATTGACGTTTGAATGTTTTTCTTCCATTTCTATTACCAATTTTCAATGGATTATATGTTAATAATACTAATAGATCAACCCAGGTCCGTTGGGTCAGTATTTGTAATACATATATTATTAAAAAGTAAATTTACTAAGATTGGCTAGTCGAACAAGGCAAAGTGTCACTTTGAAGTATTTGGCTACTATGATGTAGGGGCTACTATCTGAGGTATAAATTGCAGAGATACTATGTAGGGAGTTGAGCTTAGTTTATCTTACATTTGAACTTCTGCATGTCAGTACAGTCAGGGAAACAGGAACCCAAAAGGGAATTCCAAAGTTTAGCAGTCCTAAGGAAGAAACTAATAGAGTAGATAGCTTTATGACATCTGGGGATCTCTGCTGTGTAGGGGTGGGATTTTTGATGCTTGTTGAGTTTCTTGGGGGGGTATTTACGTCAAAGGGAGTACAAGGACTTGCAGTTCATCGGAGCACCTACAATTAAAATGTTTTATAAGGATTACAAGGTCAAAAGATTTTAACAATGTCAGAATGCATTGTGATGTCATTATATAACCCTCTATATCCTCCTCTCTTAATTATTTAAAACTTCTGCAGGACTGATTCTCGAAAAAGGTATTCAAACTTCAGTATCTTTGACTACAGAAAATGCTATTTCAAATTTTTGCAGAACAGACTAACGAAAATTCTATTTTAAACTTAAACATGACAGACTTATAAAAATGTTTCTTCGAATTTAAACATGACAGACCAACTGATAAGTCTCATATAGCTGTAAGAACAGAAAAAAAAAAAAAAACGAAAAGGAAACAAGGACTTGTCAACAGGGACTAATGGGAACTCCATTAATCATGTTTCTAACTTTTCTTTTCTAAACAGTTTATAGATATTTTGAAATCCAATGGAAAGTGGATTTGAGGCGTTCTCCGGGATTAAAACGAAGTAAAAAAGACACCCCCCTCCTAAAAATAAAAAAATAAAAAAGAGAAAGAGTAAGCAAAAGCCCCCCCCCCTCTTCTCAAATTCTTGAAATGATTGCACATCTATCTTGGCTGGTTTAAAGACGTTCAAAAAGAAAAAAAGATGTCGAAACAGTCTTTGTTGGAAAGTGAATAAAGCGAGCTAACAAAAACAAAAAAAAAAAGAAAAAAAGAAAAGAAAAGACAATGGAACAAGTAGGAGGATCTCAGAGAGAGAAAAGCTAACAATTTGGTTTCTAAAAGAACCTTCACTCGAACATCCGCTTCCCTACGTCCCTCCCCCTGTCTCCTGTCAACAAATTCCAAGGTTTGGAAAAAAGAAAAAATGCTGAGAAAGGTATGAATTAAAGCGTTGTCAACTGCAAAACAGAGTTTTAACTTCAGGCAATAATTCCATGAATCTCTACTGGAATATATATATATATATATATATATATATATATATGAATAACAATAAAGCTATATTCCAAGTTCCAAGGTTTTATCCAATCATACAAAAATTCCATACATTTTACAAACCTGTTTTGTTACACGGAAGTAATCATTATTTATAATCATTATTTATAGGCCAATATTGAATTTTTACTCGCATATACTCATCAGAAAAATCAGGAATTTTACTTCAAATGAAATAGACATGACCATACAATGTCAGAAAAAAAAATTATAGAAGAATTACGAGTAACATCACATATTTATTTTAGGAGCCATCTTAGTTCTCTCTCTCTCTCTCTCTATATATATATATATATATATATATATAAGGTATGTACCAATTAGCAAATTGGCTGATTACCAATTACCGATTAATTGGCCTTTGATAATTGGCTGATTAGTAGGTTTTCTAATACTGATTTATCAGCAAATTTTGTTGTCATAAACGATACTAATATTAATTAAATTTAATTGTAAATAAAGACAAGTTAATTCCCATTTTGTTTGCCAGTGAACATTTATTTAAAAAAATTTTTTTTTTACAAGGTGGTCACCACTTATCAAGGCCCAGAAGCTACTCAGGGATAAGGGTTATTGTAAGCACAGTACATTAGTGTGGATATTTTAGAGTGTCTACTTAAGGGGGCGGTTCATCAGGAATTTGTTTGCGTTGGACTTGAAGACATCCAAGTTGTAGTCAGGAGGGAAGCAGACAGTCGGAACAGAGTTCCACAGGCGTGCAGTTCTAAGAAAGAAGCTTTGTTCATGGATTCTACATTTTGATTTAGGCATAGATAAAGAGTGGGGAAAGTTTTTGACAGTGGATTCAGCTAGACGGGTGTTTTTTGTAAAAGATTGGTGAGGGAGGGACCAGAGATTGGAGTTCAGACGAGCACCTGCCATGGAAATAACGATAAAACAAAGATAGGCTTGCAACGTCTCTTCTGTGGGAGAGAGGTTGCAGGGAAGAGAAAAGGGCATCCCCCACTAAGCCACGAAGTCTATTTTGTACTCTCTCAGGGCAGGATAGGCTGTTTTTAGCAGCTCCTGCCCAGATGTGGCAGCAGTATTCCATCAAAGAGACATGCATTGTCTACACCATATTATCAAATAACAGGCATGACGTGCTGTTAACATGTAGACTTTTACAACTTCATTCTTCATCAGTCATATTCTTGTTCCTCATTTTTGAACTCTTGTTACTATTACATATATATTTTTATGGTTTAGATAATGTATATTTTATTGAGATGAATTACTAAACAGATACCAGACATAAGTAATTTAAATATATAAAAAATTAACTAAATATTGAGAACAATTTATTGAAGATACATGCATTGTCTACACCATATTATCAAATAACAGGTATGACGTGCTGTTAACATGCAGACTTTTACAACTGCACTGAATTTGAGGCAAATGTCGAATTAACATCATGTTTTTTTTTTTACTTTAAAATCAATGTCAAAAAAAATTATATCGAAGTTTTCATGTTGAGGAATTGTACAGTAAATTGCGATGATGTGCAAGCCAAAAATAAAGCATTCTTCATCAATCATACTCTTGTTCCTCATTTTTGAACTGTTACTAGCATTACATATATATTTTTATGGTTTAGGTAATGTATATTTTATTGAGATAAAATATTAATTAGATATGTGATTTCAATATGTAAAAAATTAACTAAATATTGAGAACAACCTTGAACCATTATGGTAACCAGTTTCTGTTGGAAATATTTTGATATCAATCCCAAGAATAAGAATACAGCTGCCTGCAAGTTTTGCCAAACCATCACATCAAAGGGTGGCAAATCAACAAAAAATTTTACAATGTCTAATATGTTAAACCATCTTAGAAATGTTCATTCAAAAGAAGCAAATGTTGCAGATAAGAAATAGAAACAAAATGAATATTCAGGAACAAGTGGCAGCAACATTTATCAAAGAGCATTGTCTACACCATATTATCAGATAACAGGTACAACGCAGTGTTAACATGTAGACTTTTACAACTGCACTGAATTTGAGGCAAATAGATATAAGCACATGGAAAATTTCACTCCTTTCTCTTCCTGTCGAGTTAACATTATTTTTTTTTTTACTTTAAATTTCTGTCAAAAAAATTATATCGCAGTTTTCATGTTGAGGAATTGTACAGTAAATTGAGACGATGTGCAAACCAAAAATAAAGCATTCTTCATCAGTCATACTCTTGTTCCTCATTTTTGAACTCTTGCTAATATTATACATATTTTTATTTTTCTGGTTTAGATAATGTATATTTTATTGAGATGAATTACTAAACAGATATCAGACATAAGTAATTTCAATATGTAAAAAATTAACGAAATATTGACAACAACCTTCAACCATTATGGTAACCAGTTTCTGCTGAAAGTACGTTGATGTCAATCTCAAGAATAATAATACAGCTGCCTGTAAGTTATGTTGAACCATCACATCAAAGGGTGGCAAATCAGCAAAAACTATTCAGGGACAGACATTCCAGGAACAAGTGGCAGCAACTATGAGTCTCCAGCAAAACACCAAACTACTTAGAATCAATATTGGCCCCCCAAAAAAGTTTGTGATATTAATGATCACAGGTTACAAGAGATCCATCATCTGATAAGAGAAATGATTGCTGTTGATGTTCAAACATATTTTGTAACATCTGATTAAATAGGCTTATTGCAAAACTCTGTCCAAATTACAGTATTCCATCAAAAATGTACTTCACTGACAAAATAATTTCAGATATATTTACAAAAATAAAAACACAAATTCAATCATCTGTTGATGAAATTAGCAGCATTTCTTTGACTACAGACATTTGGACAACAGATAATGCTCCCTTTCTGAGTGTGACAGGTCATTGGCTTTCAAATGACTTTGAACAGGTGTTACATCATGGATACAGATCACTACAAATCCCGGGATTTCCATTGTTTATTTTCGTTTGCCTGGATGTAGCTTAGGTCACCTTTTCCTGCGACCGATTGTTGTTTTGATCGCCTGGAATTTCCATTGTTTATTTTCCTGCTTGCCTGGACACAGTTCGCCCGTACCCATCCTTTACAATATTAGGGACATAACAGAACTCATAATGCAGACATAACGATAGTGATAATGAGAGAGAGAAGACATTTATATATATTACATCATGACAATGACTGTGACAATTCTTGGAGTTTCATATTAATACGAACTGGGAGATATGGTGCAACCGTTCTTAAGACAGAGGAGGGGAGGACACATATCTTGGAAGGGTTGCACAATGTTCGCTATAAGATGATAAACACATTTACCTTTTCTGTTGTAAGGAATGACGACACGAGACAACACAGTTACAAACATCGTCGGTTTCTTTATTCTTCAACCAACCGATTCCAGCCTTTTCGACTACATGGTTTACTCTTCTATCCTTCGCCTCTAAGGGCTCCCACTCTCCAACTATCACTGTGTGTGATCTGCTCTGATTATCTCATCCTCATTAACTCTTGACTCTCAACTGACTGCCTCTAATTCCGAACCCACAAAATCCTATATTGAGAAATCTCCTTTGTTTATGACGTCTGAGGTGTGTTTTAACCCGTGACTAATTTTCACGTGGATTCACAAATGTTTGTCCAAACACACTTTTGGCAAACAAAAGAATCCTCAATTCTAATTCTAACCTATTTTTAAACAATATATTTTTAATTTGCATTGTGCATTCATTTAACTGACATATTTAATATCTAGATTTCTAAAAGAATGGACAATTGACTCTTTTTCTGACATCAATACATAACTATTCCGACTAGAATTACCAATAGACTTAATTTCTAACATTCCATTCTCCATTATCTTTAACATTTGGCTACAGGGTTCGATTCTAGCCTTATCCTAATATCATTTTCACTTATCTAGTATGTCTTCTTACTTACATGAGAACGGGACAGCCCTTCCATGTAACATATGGTTAAGAATCAAAGTTATCTGAAGAGTCACTTGGCAGTGATGAAATGGTTTAAATTTAATAAGAAAGAGAAAAGTAATTAATTGGCCGATTAATTGGCAAAGTAGTTAATTAAGCTGATTAATAGGTACATTGCTATCAGTATAGATAGATCGATAAACAGATATATTATAGATGCTAAGTAAACAACTTTATGACATATTCGTTTAAATATTCCATTTCATTCCAAGAATGCAACACAACAGTTTTATGCACGCTCGTTTCTGAGATGTTATGGATTTCTATTGCTATGAAGTCTCTTCATCAGCATAAGATTTAGATACCAACTTTGAAGTCAGCACATCACATCAAGACTAGAATATAGTTCACTCTTAGTTATACAGCAATTCAAAAGGATATAATAAGTACAATCCATGTCCAATAGTCATGAAATCGAACACGTAACGGGACACGATAGGGGAAAGAAACAATTTCAAAAATACAGGAAGAGAGATATTATGCGGATTCAAAACATTTTCAAAATCAAAAGAGTACACCAAAGTATTATGATTGTTTACAGCTGTTTGAAAGCAGTGTTTATTTTAAGTCATATAATGAATCATAAATTTATAAATGCTGTTTCTCCTCTGAACTAAATCTATTTTGGTAACAGATCGCATGTGGGCACGTGTAAAAATGTCAGCAGGAGCTGTACGATAGCTGACTTGCGAAGATATTAACAGCAGCAGCTGTTAATATGCAAATTAAGAAGTGGGCTTGTGCCACAAGGAAAAAGAAAAAAAAAAGACAGCATGTGGGCTTGATCTTTACTCCTGATCTGAAATGGAACACGTACATCAAATCCGTTGCCAAAGTCGCTGGAAAAATGGTCGGATCCTTCAAGCGATCAAGTAGATAACTCACTGCTGATGCAATTCTTTATCTATATAAGAGCCAGGTACGTCCAAAGATGGCGTACTGTTGCCACATCTGGGCAGGAGCTGCTAGAAAGAACTTATCCTGCCTTGATAAAGTTCAAAATAGACTTTGTAGACTAGGGGTTGCCTTTTTCTCTTTCCTGCAATCTCTTTCTCACAGAAGAGACATTGCGAGCCTGTTTCTGCTTTATTGTTATTTTCATGGCAAGTGCTCATTTGAGCTTCAATCTATGCCCCCCCCTTCTCACCAAACTTTCATGAAAAACACTTTTCTAGCTGAAATCACTATCAATAATTTCCCCCACTCTTTATCTGTGCCTAAACCTAAACATAGATTCCATGAACAAAGTTTCATTCTTAGAACTGCACGCCTGTGGAACTGTCTTCCGTTTGCCTGCTTTCCAGCCGACTACAATATGATTGTCTTCAAGTCCAACGTAAACAAGTTCTTGATGAGCCATTCCACTTGTTAACAAATTTACCGAATTTCCATTACTAATGATTACTATATTGTCCAATTGACTACTGTACACTCTTTAACTCTTATCCTCGAGTGGCTTTTCAACCTTGATAAGTGGTGATGCCTATGTAAAAAAAAAAATGAAGCAAATTATGCACACCAGGAAAGATGGATGTGTAAAGTCAAAGGTGAAAAATATGTGGCCAGCGTGAGGTCGGGAGAAAGAAAAACATGCACCAGATGAGATGGACATGTGGTCCTATGGTGGCAGCGAGAAACTTTTAAGCTGGTGTTGAGACGGTGGGGTTTTGTTAATCTCATTGTTTAGAAAGTAACGGCAATGGATGCCTTTTGCTAAAACAGAAGAAAAGCCGAGTTGGATTTATTTTTGTTTGTTTGTTGATTTGTGACAGTACCAGACGGCGTGGGGGTCCGAGTGAGGTTTGAACTGTAATGAACACATTTCAAGTATAATGGCCATGTTACATTTTTAAATCAGAAATGTAAATACAAATAAACATATTTCTGTATACAGGATTCATGCCTAAACTAATTAACCTATCAATATAAATTGTGGAATATATATTCTTGGCAACATGGTGAGTAACTGGAACATTATTGGTTTTTGTAAATTTTACCATTTAGGGGGTGTGATCTTTCAAACTTGAGCTCCCCTCCTCAAAAAAAAAAAAAAGGCAAAAAAAAACAAAAAAACAAACATTATACCGCTGCAAATCAGAATGAACCTGTGAGTACTGCCACATTCCCCAAAGCTATAAAACTGGGGCCTCGCCATTGGATGCCCTTTGACATCATCCCAGGGCAGTTTATGTGCAATGTGATGTTGCAACGATTAATTGGAAATAGAAAAGTTGGATCATTTTGCGGTATCAGAATCTGTATTGGAATCTGTTGCAACGTTGAAAGGCGAAGACTCATTATGACAATGAGGTGGTACATTTACAAAAGTACAGAAATAGTATGCAACGTTATTTTACGTTATGTTACACAAAGTCTGCACCCGATACTGTGGCTAGGGCTGTCATCAATGACTGGCACAATACTTAACCGTAACTATATTTATTGTATATTTATTTATTTGCAGACTCTTATCCTTATCGTCATGTTGTTGTTTCATGACGTTTCGGCCAATTATTTCTCTGGCCTTATCAGGTGGTTAGCCGTGACGTGATAGGAATGCTGAGTCTCTTAACGGTATCCTCAGTAATTACTGCCTGTAGTCTCAAGACTTTTTACCAACTAATCCTTTTTTTTTTTTTTTTTTACACAGTGATCACCACTTATCAAGGCCCGGAAGCCACTCAGGGATAAGGGTTATTGCAAGTACATTACGTTAGTGTGGAGATTTGATGAAGTGTTTACTTAAGGGGGCGGTTCATTAGGAATTTGTTAACGTTGGACTTGAACACATCCAAGTTGTAGTCTGGTGGGAAGCAGGCAGACGGAACAGAGTTCCACAGGCGTGCAGTTCTAAGAAAGAAGTTTTGTTCATGGAATCCGCGTTTTGATTTAGGCACAGATACAGAGTGGGGGAAATTTTTCACAGTCGATTCAGCTAGACGGGTGTTTTTTTGTGAAAGATTGGCGAGGGGGGGACCAGAGATTGGAGTTCAGACGAGCACCTGCCTTGGAAATAACGATAAAACAAGGATAGGCTCGCAACATCTCTTCTGTGGAAGAGAGGTTGCAGGGTAGAGAAAAGGGCATCCCCCACTAAGCCACGAAGTCTATTTTGTACTCTGTCAAGGCAGGATAGTCTGTTTTTAGCAGCTCTTGCCCAGATATGGCTAGCTTTGGGTAGGATTGAAACCGCTATCTTCAGACAATGCTCACTTGGAACCGTAGAGACTTAATGCCTCTATACACCGCGTCACAAGCCCCAAAGGGCAATCGGTCCTGGATATGACCTAAAACTATATCCGATGGTGAGGCCCCACCTTGCGGGCCTTGAGGAGTTTGGAGCCACCCTTTAATTGCCATTGCTCCTAGGTCCACTCTGACCTGGAGTAGTAGTACCTGTTAGGATCCCAACTATGGGTTAAATAGAATCTGACTTAAAAAAAAAATATACTCCATTAAAAATCGTTCCTCAAAATAACTATATTCGGCATTAAATAACCTGAAAAAGGTTGATATGCCGTAAAACAAAAACAAGCAACCAACCAACCAAAGGGCAATCAAAGTTGGATTTTTAGGTCTTATAAACCCAAATCTTTTTGTTGTTTTTTGTTCTTATCTAGTCTTCCCTCGTTGGGTCCATAAAAAATGGTATATTATTTTATAAATCACTTCCATATAAAAAACTCCCGACTTTTAATAAGCACTGATCCTTTAATCAATGTTTCTTCACTTTTTTTTTCACTGTTTTATCGCTGCTAGTTATAACAGACTTATTGTATGTTGCTCATTCGAAATTCTGTTTATGATTGATAAGATATATGCTAAAGTCACGATTCTGTAACGGCATCTGCCCTGCTGGCTTGGTGCCATGCATTGCAAACCTGTGATGTAGTGCAATAAAACAGCTTTGGAAAATACTGACTCCGAGGGTAAATACGACTTCATTTAGCGAAGGTTGTTTTATTATTCATAAAAGATGGTTTTCAATATAGACAGCTGCTCATTATAAACATCTTTTACTGCAAAAACAAGATTATATACATTTTGTATTGCATTATATCTTGCATATGTATTGATACATGTATATGTATTATATTATGTATTACATCACACATTATATCATGTAAATGCATTACTTCATGTATATATATTACATCACTTATATATATATATATGTACATGTATATATATTACATCACTTATATATATATTACATCATGTATCTATATATATATATATATTACTTCATGTATATATTATACCATAGCTATATCTATATATATGTATATATATATATTACATCATGTATCTATATATATATATATATTACTTCATGTATATATTATATCATGTCTATATATATATATATATATATATTACTTCATGTATATATTATATCATGTCTCTATATATATATATATGTATATATATATTTGTCTTTACATAAGCAGTAGTTTGTTGCTACACAGTCATGAGCATATTTCGGTCTACTAGTATTTACCAACTAGAGACCTCATCAGGCAACAACCCTTATTTCCGAAAACGGAATTCCGTTTTGGGAAATAAGGGTTGTTGCCTGATGAGGTCTCTAGTTAGTAAATACTAGTAGACCGAAACATGCTCATGACTGTGTAGCAACAAACTACTGCTTATGTAAAGACAAATGTAACTTGCGCTACTTCTGTATTGAGCACTCTCGTATGAACCTCGTTATATTTCACTGGTTAACCTACCTTTGGTAAATAGCAACTTCAAATTATATATATATATATATATATATATATATATATATATATATATATATATATATTACATCATTTGTATATATTACATCATGTATCCATATATTACATCATTTATATACATATTACATCATGTATAGATATATTACTCCATGAATATATAATACACCACGTATATGTATTACACTATGTATATATATTACATAATGTATATATATCACATCATATATATAGATATATTACATCGTATATATATATATATATATATTACATGCATGTATATTTTACATAATATACATATATTTTACATCATGTGTATAGAATACACCATGTATTACATCATGTATATGCATTACACCATGTATATGCATTATATCATATGTATTATATGATTATATGCCTTATATCATGTAGCTGTATTACATCATGGAAAATCATATCTTGATCCCAGAAAAATATTATATAGATAACATTGTAGAACAACAAATAAAAATTTGAAAAGTTAAAACCGAATTTTACATGTCAACTTAAATGCTACTTAGGTATAATAGTAAAAATCCGACTGACTCAATTTTATATAGTAGATATTAGAGAAGGTATTATAAGATATGTGTGTGTTAGTTCTGCTTATAAGAAATCTGCCTTTTATGATAAACTAACCGGATTTTGTGATTTTGAAACAATTGTGAATCAGTTGTCTTGCATTTGGTATAAATTATTTTTTTAATTTACTTTTATTCACCTTGTGTCTCATTTTGCTTTTGTGGGGAAGCAAATAAATACATAGGAAGAAATATAAACGCGAAGTAGATGTGGAAGATAAGAAAAAAAAACCCCCAAAAAACAAACATTTAAACAAATAGAAACAAAGACAAAAAGTGTTATTATTAGGGCTAGGACAACAGCATATTCTTTTCATTGTTTTGACACTCGAGTATATATCCGACACAGTTATCAACCGAGAACCACATCACTCTACATAAAAACATATAAGATATCAATGGATATATACATGAGAATGAAAACAAGGAAAAGAATATGCTGTTGTCATGACCATAGTTATTATTCACTCCTGATCTGAAATGGAGTACTGTTGCTACATCTGGGCAAGAGTTGTTTGGCACACCTTTTCCAGCCTTGATAGAGAACTCTAAATTAGATGATCATAATGTTAGGTGGTCATAGACAAACACTTATATACACACATCATATAGATGACTGCGGCACATATGTACACATGTATATACACTCTCATATGATCTAACCACTAGAAGACACACGTAAACATAACATATTCCCCCCTCCCCCAATACAACATATTCATTCTGGTGCTATGACCAGATAACACTAATTCCAATTGCTTAATCTAGCTGAAATTTTGTAAATGCAAAGATTTATATCGCTATGGGTTATGTGCCAACTTACAGCTGTGAACTAAATGTGGCTTCTGATTTACAGGTGCTTGAACTCAGTCAGGTGTGAAATGAAATCTCTTGAGTGTCACACAGTTATCCGCTTTTTTGTTGTTTTTTTTTGTATCTGAAAGGATGCACACCACAGGAAACTTTTGATGAAACGAAAGAAATATATGGTAATGATGCCATATGATATAAACTTGTAAAAAGCTGTCATCTGCAATTAAAACATGGCCATAAATCTGTAAAAACAGCCCCCCCCTCTCGCCGCCTTCTACTATTAATGAGGCATCTGTCAATCAAGTTGAGGCTGCTATGTTGGCAGATCAACAGGTGACTATTCACCAACTACTCCAAGAGGTCAAGATTAATACAGGATCTGTGGAAACTATCATTCAAGACTATCTGCATATACATTAAGTATCTTTCAGATGAAATATCGGTTTGCAGACACTTTGCCAGAAGTAAGAATGCATCAAGTTCTCGAGGATAAATTTGGAGATGTTCTAAGATGAGTCAAAGGTTTTCAAAAAAAGCGATTACATAGGATTAAATTCGGATCTATCACAACAATCTACAGACCAGTCAATGCAGTAGAAGCACCTGGACTCACCATCTTCAAAGAAGGCAAGGGTGTAGCTCTTCACTGGCAAGATCATGCTCAAAGTCGTCTGGGACCAGAATGGTGTCATAATAACAGATCTCCTCGCACAAGATGCCATAATTACAGGGGCTTATTATTATGCTTCACTTTTGAGAAAATTAAGATAAGCTATCAAAATCAAAAGACAGGATGGTATCAACAAAGCTATCCTCCTCTTGTACGACAACACTTCGGTCAACAATGTACATGTCACCAGATCAGAAGCACAAGCGTATGTCTATGAAATCTCCCTCATCCCCCTAGTCTCCAAACCTTACACCTTTTGATTTTCACTATCTTCCCAGCCATGAAGTCGTTTTTGAAAGAAAAGTGTTTTCCAGATGATGCAGCTTTGATTTCTGAAGTCACGTCGCGGTTGTAGGATTAACTCTGAGTGTTCTACAAAAACAGTCTTCAGAGTTACATTAAACGACAGGATAAATGTGTAACTCTGGGTGGTTCCTATGTAGAGAAATATCAATAACTGTGCCAAGTTACGTTGCTCTATTGTTATGAGAAGTAGATCAGGAGTATTACTTATTGAACGCACTCTTATGAGGCCTGCATAAGACTTTAACTCCAGGGTGTGCAGCATTTTCTAACGTTGGGCGACATTTGAATTTTGTAACAACAATGCAGGCCAGTTAGCATAAGAAAATGAATTCTTACGTAAACTTATGAGAACCATAGTTTAGTAATTAAATACCTAAATAGTAAATATTGTGAATGCATTTCTATATAAAAACATGGCATTGAGATATTGGATGACTTTTTTCATGTGAAAGTTGTTTTGCATTTGGACATAATTTATCAATGTCATCTCTTACAGATGTTGTGGCCATTCTAAGTTGATTTCATAAATTTCCATCTGTAAGCTGACTTCGGTAGTGATTGGTTGTGAACTTCATTTTTGAAAAAGTATTGTTCACAGTAGGCGCAGTAGAAGGTAGAAGTAAAGAGAGAGAGGTAGTAGGAGGGAGAAGTAGAAAGAGGAGCAATAGAATAGAAGAGAGGGGCTGTGGGAGGGAGAAGTAGAGAGAGGGGCTGTGGGAGGGAGAAGTAGAGAGAGGGGCTGTGGGAGGGAGAAGCAGAAAGAGGGGCAGTAGGAGGGAAAAGCAGAAAGAGGGGCAGTAGGAGGGAAAAGCAGAAAGAGGGGCAGTAGGAGGGAAAAGCAGAAAGAGGGGCAGTAGGAGGGAAAAGCAGAAAGAGGGGCAGTAGGAGGGAAAAGCAGAAAGAGGGGCAGTAGGAGGGAGAAGCGGAAAGAGGAGCAGTAGGAGGGAGAAGCAGAAAGAGGGGAAGTAGTAGGGAGAAGCAGAAAGAGGGGAAGTAGTAGGGAGAAGCAGAAAGAGGGGAAGTAGTAGGGAGAAGCAGAAAGAGGGACAGTAGGAGGGAAAAACAGAAAGAGGGGCAGTAGGAGGGAAAAGCAGAAAGAGGGGCAGTAGGAGGGAGAAGCAGGGAGAGGGGCAATAAGAGGAAGAAGTAGAGAGAGGGGAAGTAGGAGGGAGAGGTGAGGAGAGGGATAGTTCGAAGGAATAGAAGATAATTCATATTTCCTGGTATCTGATCAAAACTTACATTGTCAGTATGCAGTCTCAAGAGTAGTTTCATGTTTCTGTTGTTTAATAGTTTCATGTATAAATATATTCCACGCATGCAGTTATCTTGAATCTTTCAATTCGCAGGAAATATTCGCCGGAGACAATTTTACTGGCAGGAATCTTAATCCATTTAACAGAGTTATCTCTGAAGTTTTCGACATTCTCAGACTTCTTTGTCCAAGACATATACAGATTTGGCAGACATTTCGGGAGCTAATCGCTTCGATATAACCAAATGTTGTAAATAAGAAGGATTAAAAAATAACTAAAATAAATGTCAGCTTTATTCTCATGATAGCTGGAAATAGAACAGTTGTAAGGATCTAACATATAAAATTATCTCGTTGGATTTTGAAAGTCAGACCCAAATGCATTTAAGCTGACTAATCAAACTTTCTTCCAGACATACAAAGTCCACATTAATTGTTTTTCTATACTTGTCTTCCCATGAGAGCAAAGTTAGACACAAGGTCAGTTTTTCAGGTGAAGAAAATCGAGCTTGTCAAAAAAGGTCAGTCTGAATTGCAACAAAAATAAAACTTCTCTCAGTCTAAAAAGAATTCTCCTTCACTAATTAAGGACAGAATAGAATGACTGTGGAATCTATTGTTTCTTTCATTCAAAAAAAAAAGCATCAAATATTCTTCCAAAGGTTTTTTGTTTTCTTTTCAATTATATATACGTAAAGTTGTAATTCTGTTATTGTGTGTCTGCTAAACGTAGAGAGGTAGAAAAGATGGATGATATGGAAGAGAGAGTCAATAGAAGTAACAGCTGGTGAGGGCCAATTGGAGGGAGAAGATAAAGAGAGATATGGAGAGAGGGACAGTAGGTGTAGGAAGCAGCGAGAGGTGGAGAGAGAGAGAGAGAGTTAATAGAAGGGAGAAATATAGAGAAATGCAAAGAGGGGCAATAGGAGGGAGAGGTGGAGAGAAAGACAGTAGGAGGGAGAAGTAGAGAGAGGGGCAGTAGGAAGAAGTAGAAAGGGAGAGGCAGTAGGAAGAAGAAGTAGAAATTGAGAGGCAGTAGGAGGGAGAAGTAGAAAGAGAGAGGCAGTAGGAGGTAAAAGTAGAAAGAGAGAGGCAGTAGGAGGGAGAAGTAGAAAGAGAGAGGTAGTAGGAGGGAGAAGTAGAGAGAAGTGGGAGAGGGGTAGTACGAAGGAGACATAAAGACAGGTGGTGAGGAGCAGTAGGAGAAAGGAGAGAGGTAAAGAGAGGGACAGTAGGAGAAAGAGGTACAGAGAGGGACAGTAGGAGAGAGAAGTGCGGAGAGAGGCAGTAGGAGGGAGAAGTAGAGAGAAGTATAGAGAGGAACAGTAAGAGAGAGAGGTGCAGAGAGATGCAATAGGAGGAAGAAGTAGACATGTCGTTGTAATACAGTTTCTTATTCCAGTAACATTTCCTAGAACTACAGGCTTGTGGAGCTCTCTTCCTATTGACTATTTTTATTCTATCTATTAGCCTAAGGTTAATAAGTATCTCCTGTCTTTACAATTATCCTCAACTAGCAAGACCTGTGGAAATTCCATAGCGGCATCTTTCATATGTAATATATTGCTGCTAAGCATTCTGTGAACGTTCAGTATGACTGGAGACCCGGCGATATTATTGTAGCCCTTTTGTTAAAACTGCAAAAGTATTTATCTAAGTAATCTGGTTAATGTAGTGCCAGAGTATATCTGGTTATTACGGTTTATCTCCAATATCTTTACAGGAGTCATTGTATGGACGCCCGGCGCGAATGGAAACCCCACAATATCATTATACCATCTTTAGACTGAACAGATACTACCCTGGGATCCTAGTCGGAAGACCAAGAAGATATATTTTAGCTTTATGTGCAGTTCAAAAGTGATATTCTTTTAATTTAATTTTTTTTTTACTTTGCGTTTTCAGTGATCGGGAAATCCTATTTATTAAAAAGAAGGATAGCATACTATGAATATTAAATTAGCGAATCTATAAACTAATTTAATGTTCATAGTATGTTATCACCTTCTACCTTATTTTTAATATATAAATCTCACCTGTCTGTTTAAATGTATGTATGTATGTCTGCCTAAAACTTTTGACAGAGGTGATGGATTTTCACGAGATTGGTATCATTTTGAAGCTCGACCCTTCAGACGACCAATATCGAAAAATTGTCTAAAAACATTCATTCCTTCACCCTCAACTGGGCTCTTTTCTACAAGGAGGGGTCGCTTTTTCCGTCAATATTTTCAAAAGTCATCCCCTCTTTTCGATTGACTAGCCTTTTCGGTTTGGCAATGAACGCAACAGCAAAGATGTCACATTTTTTTCTTTTCATGTTCTTTTCCTCCTTTGCAGTATGGGTTCGAGCCTGCCTGCCTGCCTGCCCACTACCACTTATTTTTTTTGGCTTAACACACACACCCGGGCAACGCCGGGCACCCATGCTAGTTTTTAATAAATAGGATATTCCGATCGAATAATTTAATATCTGGAAACCGTGACACACGTATGTATGTTAAAGGTGCTATTGTATTAATACATAGATTCTTGCTAGCTCCTATCATCAAGTGACTTCATACTGTATATGTTCATAATAATAATCTATATATTAATACAATAGCATGTGCGTTATTTTGTGTGCCACGCTAACATCTTTTTTCTTCCAACTAACTATTCTTATGACCTTCGATTTCTTGTAATAAATAATTTTACAAAGAATTCTTCATAAGTTTTACTTTCGGTTTCGATTATAGTTGAAGGAATTGAAGTTTTTATATATATATATATATATATATATATATATATATATATATTTCTTCATAAGTTTTGGTTTTGGTTTCGACTCAAGCTGATGTACCCATGTCATATGGATAGATTTTTTGTTATCTTTGAAATCACAGCTTAACACAATAAGAATCGATAGAATATTGACTCTAAAATAATATATACGAAATCTGCATGACATAAAATAAGCATATTTTATGACTGGGCAAGACCGAGTGTTCCTGCTAGCTTAGATAAATACTTTTGCAGTTTTAACAAAAGAGCTATAATAATATCAGAGCGGAATTGACCTTTTGGTCAAGATCAAAGTGTAGTATCTGTTCTTCAGATGCTGCACTTCCATTTCTTGTTCTCTTTCGGTGGACGATCAGTCCTTCACGACTGAGACAATTTTTTATTTTTGTACCTTTTCTTCATGTTAAAAAAAACGAACCTGGTGTCTAACTCTGTCCCGTGGGGAGGCATAGTAAATAGGTACAATAATATCAGAGCGTCTCCATTTATGCTAAATATCCACAGAATACCAACATCAAGAGTCCGCCGTGGAGTTTCCACAGGTCCCGCTAGTAATAATAATTGTATTAAAAGCAAAGACGTTTATTATTTTTAACTATGTTAAAAACGTTTTAAAAGGTACAGTAGTTGGACAAAATAATGGAAACGTTATGAATTTTGCATCAATGTTTTTTTTTAACACAAGAATCACCACTTATCAAGGCCCGGAGGCCACTCGAGGATAAGGGTTAATGGGTATACATAAGTCAATGTGATTATAGCGTAGTAAACATAAGTAGTGGGAATTTTGTAAATTGGATTATTTAGGGGGACGGTTCATTAAGAACTTGTTTACATTGGACTTGAAGACAATCAGATTGTAGTCAGCTGGAAAGCAGGCAATCGGAAGAGAGTTCCACAAGCATGTAGTTCTAAGAAAGAAACTTTGTTCATGGAATCTACGTGTAGGTTTAAGCACATATAAAGAGTGTGGGAAATTATTGATAGTGGTTTTGGCTAGACGAGTGTTTTTCGTTAAAGTTTTATGAGGGGGACCATAGATTGAAGCTCAGATGAGCACTTGCTATGAAAATAATGATAAAGCAGAGACAGGCTCGCAACGTCTCTTCTGTGGGAAAGAGATTGCAGGGAAGTGAAAAGGCCATCCCCCACTAAGCTACAAGGTCTATTTTGAATGCTGTCAAGGCAGGATATTAAAACAATATAAAGAAATTAGCAAAATTTTTTTAAATCTATTTTTATTGTTGTCCTGAATTAATTGGTTAATTTTTTTTTTCAGATAGTACATATCATCCTTGTTAACTTTGCAGGACGGCACCAGTTAAAGATCATGAACATGTTCTTCAAGAATAAAAACAAACAGACGCTGGACTTGGATATCCCCTAATGACACCACAAAGAATGAAATTTACTTCTTCCTTACGAACAGGCCACACACTGTGACTGAAGTTTCGGCCATAAACAGATTAAACACAGGGTGTGACCACCAAATGATCAGAATGTCTCTTACCATAGACACCGAGCTAGAGAGAACAAAGCTCATCAAGTGACACAAGAAACCAAACACTCAGGGTCTAGCAGACACGTCATCACAGTTCCAGCTGCTACTATCCAACAGATTTGAGGTGCTAGCAACATCAGAAGATCTAAACACTGACTACAAGAAAGTGATATCAGAGAGGAGCCAGGCTTCACTGAAAGCAGCTGGTCAATACAAACCACAGAAACCAGACAAACTGTCTACAATTACGAAACAGCTGAGAGATTTTGGGAAAGTGGAGACTATCACGAGAAGCCGAAAAGCAAATATGTCAATCAAAGGGAAGATCTTCAATGAATATGTACTACCTGTGATGATCTACGGTAATGAAACATGGGCCCTGACAACTTGCCAAAGTAAAATCTTGGCAGCAGCACAAAGGGAGATGGAGAGGATAATGTTAAACATCACTCTACAAGACAGAAAGACAAACATCTGGATCCGCCAACAAACAACAGTTATTGACATCAATACTGCCATCAAAACATCCAAACACAGATGGGCAGGGCACGTAGCCAGACAACATGGCAACAGATGGTCCATCAGGACAACGGAATGGACATCTTTGAACATAAGAGGCCAAAGGGAAAACCAAGAACGAGATGGAGGAAGGGCCTGATACAACACATGGGTCCTAAATGGCAGCGAATAGCTCGAGAGTTAGATGGCTAAAGTCCAGGGAGGGGTTCCTCATTAAGTGATAAAACTCTTGTTGATGTTGATTTGACATATCAATAAGAACACTTAAAATAACAGGTCCATCAGATTTCCAAAAAAAGCAGATTGTTGGTGCCTATATGGCAGTTTCTGTCATAATGAAAAGTCTGTGTCGGATATATACCCGAGAGTCAAAAGAATGTAAAGATTATGCTGTTGTCACAGCCCTATTTATTATTTTTGCATCAATTTTTTTTTTTCACACAAGAATCACCACTTATCAAGGCCCGGAGGCCACTCGAGGATAAGGATTAATGGGTATACATAAGGCAATGTGATTATAGCGTAGTAAACATAAGTAGTGGGAATTTTGTAAATTGGATTATTTACGGGGACGGTTCATTAAGACTTGTTTGGACTTGAAGATAATCAGATTGTAGTCAGCTGGAAAGCAGGCAATCAGAAGATTTTTTTAAATTTATTTTTATTGTTGTCCTGAATTAATTGTTTTTTTTTTTTAGATAGTACATATCAATAAGAACATTTCAAATAACAGGTCTATGAGATTTCAAAAGAGAGCAGATTGTTTGTGCCTATATGATGGTTTCTGTTGTAATGAAAATGGCTGAGATGGTGGCTGTATCAAGAGGAAACGTCTCATAGTTGACGACAGCCTACAAAAAAGGGAAAATATAAAATTCTGGAAGAAAGCCGGAGCTGTCTGAAAGAAATCGTGAAGATCTTGTAAGGATTGCGAAGAAAAATCACAAAAACATGGCACCGAAAATTACAGCCGAGCTTAACAATCATCTGGCTAATCTAGTTTCAAGAAAATCTTGTTATCGAGGGACTCGCACTTGACTGGAGTTCATGAGAGAAGTGTCACCAGAAAATCGCTTTGTCATATGAGGGTCTTGTTCCAAAAGTAAAGCTTCTACTGTTTTTTTTTTTTTGTTTTTTTTGCAAATCAAAAAGTTGAAGAGCTAAGAAGACAAAAGTAGCACCATTAAAACAAGCGACCTTTTGTGCTACAGAATCTATTTTTTTACATAGGCACCACCATTCTCAATGCACTTTTGCCAGGAATTCAATGACATATGTCTGTTTCTGATGCAAGTCCATCACAGAAATTGTTTTCTTAGAACCTCACACCATCAATATCTGCAACAGAAAGATGAAACCGTCAGGCTATGAATGCATAAATTCAGTCATCATAACTACATGATTTGCAATCTCCTCTAATCCATTCATGTAGAATAAACAATAGGAGGCATTCCTTTTGGAACAACCCACTAAACCATACATACACATGCTCATACAATCACACAAAACACCATACACCACACACTTGCTCACACATAAGACCACACGCATGTTCACACACAAAACCATACATACACATGCTCACACACAAAGCCACACATACACATGCCCACACACAAAGCCACACATACACATGCCCACACACAAAGCCACAGATACACATGCTCACACACAAAACCACACATACACATGCTCACACACAAAACCATATATACACATGCTCACACACAAAACCACACATACACATGCTCACACACAAAACCATATATACACATGCTCACACACAAAACCATATATACACATGCTCACACACAAAACCACACATACACATGCTCACACACAAAACCACACATATACATGCTCACACACAAAACCATATATACACATGCTCACACACAAAACCATATATACACATGCTCACACACAAAGCCACAGATACACATGCTCACACACAAAACCACACATACACATGCTCACACACAAAACCGCACATACACATGCTCACACACAAAACCATATATACACATGCTCACACACAAAACCACACATACACATGCTCACACACAAAACCATATATACACATGCTCACACACAAAACCATATATACACATGCCCACACACAAAACCACACAAGTCTATGACAGGGATTGTTTTCTTAGTCTCATACTGTCAATGCATGCAACAGAAAGATAAACTATCAAATCATGAATGCATAAATTCAGGCAACATAACAATATGATTTGCTATCCCATTTGGGAAGAATAAAAAATAGGAGGCATTCCTTTGGATTCCTTGAGAAATGAAGGATTACTTAGCCTCCTTAGGAACACAACTAAAACTGGCGCACTTATATTTTCATTCTCTTTCAGTTTGCCATTTCAATGTTTTGCTAAAAGATTTTTGAAGAGTTTGGCATTGGGCATAATGCAAGTCTCCATTTGCACCAAATCTAAACAAGCACAATCAGATCCATTTCTGTTTCCCTACTCCCCTCTCTTTTTTTCTTTCTTAAACTTTTATCATTCACTTAAGTGAAAAATAAAGAATCTAAAATAAAAGAAAGAAAAAGACTAATAGAATGAGGATCCTGATTTTCCGATTCCCAATCCTGTTATGCCTCAAACGCTGCAAGCATCGACTTTGTGCGTTTCGACATTCGCAAATTGCCTCGGGCCTCTCAGCAGATATCTATGTCTGTTTACGTGTGCACACAACACATCTATTCATGTATAAGAGCACACAAACACATATCTTTAATTAAACACACATGCTCACACACAAAAAAATGCTCACAAACGCTTAATTAAACACACATGCTATACACACAAAACCACACACGCAAAACCCCACATGCTTGCTCACACACAAAACAACACACACAAAACAATACATACACATGCTCACACACAAAACCACACACCCATTTTCATGCACAAAACCACACTTACATGCTCATATACGGAAATGCCATAAACACATACTCACACACACACACAAAACATGTTCACACACAAAACCACACATATATGCTCATGCGGAAAACCACACACGCACACGTTTATGCAGAAAAGACATTGCAAGCGTGTCTGCTTTATCATTATTTTAATGGCAAGTGCTCGTATGAGCTCCAATCTATGATTCCCCTCTCACTAAACTTTCATGAAAAACACTTGTCTACCTATAACCACTATCAATAATTTTCTCCACTCTTTATCTGTGCCTAAACTTAAACATAAATTCCATGAACAAAGTTTCTTTCTTGGAACTGCATGCCTGTGGAATTCTTTGATTTGCCTGCTTTCCAGATGACTACAATTTGATTGTTTTCAAGTCTAATGTAAACAAGTTCTTGATGAACCATCCCCTTAAGTGATCCAATTTACCAAATTTCTACTACTAACGATTACTACGATGTACTACTGTACACTCATTAACCCTTATCCTCGAGTGGCCTCCGAGTCTTGATAAATAGTGACTCCTATGTGAAAAAAAAAAAAAAAAAAATGACTCAGACTGACCAAGGGGTGCTGTCTAAACAAGGCCCAAGTTGAGACTTGTGAAAAATCAGAATGTATGATTTTTTTTTCTACGAATAATTATTGTTAGGTCGTCAAAGTGTTATTCTTCTTCTTAATTTATAATTGTGCTTATGAGGTTATATATAAGTGTGTATGGTATAAGAATTCAGATATTTAAGTCACCTATCTGGTACTAACACATACAGCGCCTAGAATTCCCAAATGGTCACCTATCTGGTACTAACCAGGCACAACGTTGCTTAACTTCGGTGATCTGATGGGAACCGGTGTGTCAACACAATTATGTCGTATTATGCAAACAGCAAATACATTTGTTTTATTAGATACTAGCATGGGTGCCCGGCGTTTCCCAGGTATTTGGAGGTGTGTGTTGAGCAAAAAAAAAAAAAAAGTGGTAGTAAGAAGGCGGCTCAAACCCGTACCACGAAGGAGGAAAAGAATGGGGAAAAAACGTGACGTCTTTGCTGTTACAACCACCGCCAAACCAGAAGTGACATAGGTTTAAATTAAGGCTAGACAATCGAAAGGAGGGGATGAATTTCGAAAATATCGGTGAAAAAAGCGACCCCTCCCTGTAGAAACGTGCCCAGTTGAGGATGAAGAAATTAATGTTTTTAGCCAATTTTTCGGTATTTGTCGTCTGAAGGGTTGAACTTCAAAACAATACTGATCTTGTGAAAATTCGCTGCCTCTGTCAAAAGTTTTAGGCAGACATGCAAATATGCATACATACATTTATATATTGGTAGCTCAAATTTTCGATCCAAACCGATTAAAAAGCTTGCCCTATCTTTGATTACCCTTTATGTAAAATTTCAAATGTTTAGACCTGAAATTGTCTGAGTAATTTGGTAGAGACCGCAGAGGTCAAATCTTTCTTTTAACTTTAACCCCTATTATGACCCCTTAACATTTGTTTTGGGCTCAAATCAAGTTATTAAGTTAGATCCATGTCCAAGGAATCTATATCTAAAATTTCAATTGTTTATACCCAAAATTGGTGGAGGAGTTGGGTAGAGTTCTCAAAGGTCAAATCGTTGAACTTTGACCCTTTAACAGCCAAATTTCTGGCCGAAAACGGATTACACAAATTCTCCCAAATCTCAGTACCTGTATATCAAATTTCGAGTCTGTAAACTGAAGATTGACAGAGTTATTGCGTAGGGAAATGCAGACACAGACAGACAGACAAACACTTTCACTTTTATAGATATATAGATAGATTAATATATGTTCTAAAATAGTATTTGCACCTCATCTATCTGTGGCCAGATATATTTGTTTTATTAGATACTAGCGAGGGGTACACGGCGTTGCCCGGGTGTTTGGAGGTGTGTGTGGAAACTCCGGGGGTGGGGGGTGGGTTAAAAAAAATGTTTTGGTAGATAAGTATGATGATCGAACTCGAACCCTTGAGGCAAAGTTTTAAATTAAAGTGTGAAAATAAAATGTGCAACGTTAACCATTGCCGCACCGCAAGATGCTAACGGAAACACGTTTGAATTTATTTAATTACTTGGATTTGGTAGGTGCCCGTTTTAATGAGTTAATGAGGTCAAGTTTGACTGCGGGATAGTATTTCATTTACTGCGGGAACGCTTCCCAAGATGTTATAGGAAAAAGACTAATGCACATGCAGCGAGCGACAAATGTTGAATATTTATCTTTCCAAAGTCGAGCAAATTAAATAGACAGGCGCGCTTCGTTGTTAACTCTGAGATATTATGATTTATATGTGATATAAAAAGCTTAAAAAAGTTGTTAGGCGACCGACCACTTCTCTGAAAAAAGCCTTTTGTAGACATACAGAAAAAGCGAACACACATACAAGCATACATACATTTTCGCTTTTATATTTATAGATGAAAATATGTCATCAAGTAGGAGTTTATTCCCATTTATATGTTAAATATAGAACTGGTCCAAATGAGATAAAAGTAATAAATAGTCAGTAAGTAATATTGTGCTACATAGTTCAATACAAATGATAAAAATCACATTATAAGAGACAATCTTTAATTTATTTCTTCATTCGTGCAAACAATATTCTTCTTTGTTTTTGTCCCATTTCTTTTGAATGTTCCCCTCATTACATAATGTTTTGTTGATTTCTTTCTTTGGGGAAGAACCACTGCACGTTGAAATTACTATTCCTTTCTCACACACTAAAATAATGATCACGTATTGTTATAATGATATTCGAAAGCAAGGCTAAATCAAAGGGAGGTCACTTCCATATTCTTGTCCAGCATCACCAGATTATTTTTTATTTAAGCTAAATTTTGCAAATTTGGCCTTTTTTGAAGCAGTTTGGCCTTCAAAAATTGCATTTGATCTTTTTCAAAGTGTAACGTACAGACGAACTAAGGAAGGAACAGAATATTATATAGATGACTAGCCTAAAACAAAAAAAAAAGTTGCAGTAGGCAGGCAGGCAGGCTCGAACCTGTGAGAAGGTGGAAAAGAAAGTAGAGGTGTGTGTAAGAGTGTTGGTGTAACAAAAAAAAAGAAAGAAGAAAATAGGAGTAGTAAGTAGTAACCCGTGACGTGCCAGAGGAAAAAGAGGTGAACCCCCTCCCCCCAAAAAAAACGGTCTTACCGATGTGCCTACCATGATTGTGACGTCACATCATGCCTTTTATGCGACGATGAGGGTTGAATAACTTGCAAAAAATGTCAGCGAAAAAAAAAAAACGACTCTCCCTGTAAAAAACTGCCCAGTTGAGGGTGAAGAAATTAATGTTTTTGGCCAATTTTTCGATATTTGTGATCCGAAGGGTCGAGCTTCAAAAGGATGCCAATCTCGTGAAAATCCGTCACCTCTGTCGAAAGTTTTAGGCAGGCATACAAACATACATTTAAACAGATGAAAAAAAGAACTGGAGACTAAAGAAGACAAAAAGAAATGGAGATAAATGTAAAGTTTGCAAAAAACAAACAACAAAAACATATTGTAGTGCTTATAGGCACCTGCTTACATTGTCTTAAACTTCTCAACCTACCAGTACTTCCACTGCACTTCCTGTGCACCTAATGCATCATGGACTCTTAATTATGACATATGAGGTTCTTACAATTTTGTCTGTTTAACTTTGTGCGTGAGTTGCAGATGACATTTCAGTCCAGCCAATAATCTGCAAAGAAATCCACAAATTGTGCAAAAGTGTGAATTGTTGGAGTATATAGCTGGGACGGCAGACGATACTTTATTTCTTCCCCTAGTTTGATGCAGTTTGACAATGTTTTATGCTGTGTTTTTCATAATTCCATTAAAGCATGTAGATCCCCATTCTTTACGATCAATCACAGAATCTTCGAGGGCAACAGGGTTTATTTCAGCAGCTGAGAGGTTGCTTTTTAATTTGTTCTTGCACCTAAGTAATAGTCGGTCTACTGTCTGGTGACCACTGTCAAGTTGACTGTACATCAACAATTTCGGAATTCTTAGAAGTACCTTACAAGAACCATAAGAGATTGAATTGAGCCTGACTTCCTTTCCACTCGGCAAGCAGGGGAAATGCTTACAAATATACAGAATTTTTTTATATTAATGAATAAAAAAACAAAAAAAAATGAAAATAAAAAAAAATGATTTACTTGTGAAAATTGTCTTCGTATTCTTCCAAATGGCGAAGTGTTTCTTCCGCTTGCTGGAATGTTCCAGCATCCCGGATGTGAGGTTCTAAACTCACAAGCAGTTGTCGGATTTTCTTGATCAAATCGGGTGTGCTGTCAAACCTTTGTTCAGCCTGGAGTGACATCCTCATAAGTCTTTCATATAGCGTTTTTCGTTATAATTATCTAAAAAAAAAAAAAAATAAATAAAAAAAACGAAAAATTATGCATATATAGTTTGTAAAAAAACGTTTTTGGTTTTAAATTATCTAAATAAATAAAAATAATAAAGAAAAACTATGAATGTATAGGGTGTTAAAAACATTTTACATTTTTAATTATCAAATTAAAATAAAGAAAAAATATTAAAGAAAAACTGAGTGTGGTGTGTAAAAAACATTTTTCGTTTTGTCATTTTTTTATTTTAGTCTTTATTTTTCTTTTTCTTCAGATAATTATCTAAACAAAAAGAAAAATAAAGAAAAGGAAAAAACAGAAATAAAATGAAAATAAAGAAAAATAAAGAAAGACTGAGTTTAGTGTGTAAAAACGTTTACCATTTTTAATTATCTAAATGAAAAGAAAAATAAATAAAAGAAAAACAAAAACTAAAATAGAAATAAAAAGAAAAAATTAAAATAAAAAATTAAAATAAAACATTAAAATAAAAATTAAAATAAAAACATTAAAATAAAAACATTAAAATAAAAAAATTAAACTAAACTAAATAAATTATCAATGTGATATTTTGAAAATGTTATTTATTCTAAACTCTGTTTTAATTTGATAAATATTGAGCTTTATTTTTACATTTGGAAACTGATTCCTATCAAATTGATTGATTGCCTAGGTGGAAACTCACTGCGTTGCACTGAGAAGAAACATCACATGCGTTCATGTCTATAATATTTTGCTCGAAAAAAATAAAAACAACAATAAAAATTTTTTTTAAAAATAATAATAAAGAAATACTATGTAGTATAGTCGTAATATAGAGTAGACGGCTATATGCAAATGCATGCGGAATGAAGTCACTGGTAGGGAAAAATAAAGGTTTAAAAAAAGATCACATTAGAGATGGGAATACCGTTCGAGATCACATGAGAGACACGAAGATGATCACATGAGGGACGTCGTGACCATAACAATGAGAATAAATGTTGTTACAAAAAAAAAGAAAAAAAAAGCGAGTTGAAGTTCTTTTTTAGTCTTTGACCACTTTGCAATTGAGGCTACAACGTGTTGGTTCCCGGACAATGTTATATAGTGTGTAACAAAAATATTTATGCTGTTATTTTGAATTTGTTGTATTATAGCATGAAATTATTTTGAATATTTTATTTATTCCAAGCTCTATTTTAATTTGCTAAATATCGAGCTTCAGGTTTGTATTTAGAAACTGATTTCTAATCAAATCGATATTTACTTTGCCAGTTTAGTATGTATTTTGGGTTATTAAAATATTGAATGTTGATTAACTTGCATTAAAAAATAGTCAAACTACAATCTCCGTTCAGATAAGAGAAAAAATAATTTTTAGTCTTCCGATAAAAGGAGGATGGACATGTAAATTCGCACTTTTTGGAATTTTTTGAAATTTTGCACAAACATTAAACATAATATGAGTAAAAAAAAGTAACAGAACGGATTTTCGGAGTCACGGACTAATGTACCAAGTTCCAGACGATCGCGGTTGAGGTATTGTTCCATAATTAATGTTGAATAAATTGTAATAAAAGAATAAAGCTTAATTAGAATTTAGAAAAATTTTATTTAACACTAGCGACTGTATCGTGTCGGCACGTGCAACGGTGACTCAAACACAAAACCGAGTACACTCAACATCGTCTTACCATCAACGCTTACCCTGTGAACTCGGATTATGGGAAATTCCCATATGCACAAAAGAAAATCACTAAAAAAAAACAAAAATACCCTAAGGGTAAGGATAATGAGTAAACGGATAAAATGATGATTAAAATTATTACGGACTTGCCAGGATTCGAACCTGGAATCTTCTGATCCATAGTCAGATGCGTTATCCATTGCACCACAAGTCCTGTCTGTATGCCGAAAGATATAATTGCGACTGTATACAGACAGTGCTAAATTCCGTTGACATGGGCAGGTAACTTTTTCGAAATGTCCCAAAATCTCTTATTTCGGGCTTTTTGTGTGACTCGGCATTGTTCATTGTGAACCATATATAGATAAGGACAATCGAGGGTCTCGCACCTTTCAGGGAAAAAAAAGAAGAATTTTTCAATTCGGTGCATCGTTCAAAGTTTTATTGATATATATACAGACAGAAATAAATAAACATTTAGAATTTTATTAATAGTATAAATTCAAACTACACAAATCGAAAGGCTAATTCTTGTTTCGTTTTTATAATCAATCTGTACTATAGGTGGAATTGTTGGTTGTAGAAATCATTTAATATAACATGTAACAGAGCACGTGTGAGAAAATCAGCAGCAGCCAAAGTATAGCTGCCTAGCAAAAATATTAGCAGTAGCAGCATCTGTTAAGACATATATATACAAATTAGCAAGTGTGCATGAGCTTCAGTCACAAGAAAAGAAGAGAAAAATACACCACGTGGTCGAGAAGAGAAGCGAAGTGCATGCTGGGCAAGATGGACATGTGAGGTGGCAGGGACAGAGAATTCTAAAAAGCACATGTGTGCGCAAAAAGACTTTTGCAAGATAATGAAATGCGTTATTTTGGAAGAAGCACAGGTAAATACATTTCATTTCAAATGGCAAATTGGATTTTTGTTTCTTTTGTTTGTTCATGCGACAGTACCCGTGTTAGAAACATACGCAAGCATGTTGGACGTGTTTATTTATCCATTAATTAAAATAAGACAATGAAAAATGCAGCATTATTTCATCTTTATATTTCAGTTTTTAACGGTTTTTTTTTTTACATAGGCATAACCACTTATTAAGGCCCAGAGGCCAATCGAGGATAAGGGTTAAGAGTGTACAGTAGTCAATTGGACAATATAGTAATCGTTAGTAATGGAAGTTCGGTAAATTTGTTAACTTAAGTGGAACGGCTCATCAAGAACTTGTTTACGTTGGACTTGAAGACAACCATATTGTAGTCAGGAAAGTTGGAAAGCAAGAAAAGGAAGACAATTCCACAGGCGTGCAGGGAAGAGAAAAGGACATCTCGCACAAGGCGACAAAGTCTATTTTGAACTCTAAGGCAGGACAAGTCCTTTCTAGCAGCTCCTGCCCAGGTGTGGCAACAGTACTCCATCCTTGGACGTATCCGGCTCTTATATAGATAGAGAATTGCATCAGCGAGATATCTACTGGATCGATAGAAGGATCCCACCATTTTTCTAGCAGTCTTGTCAACAGATTTGATGTACGTGTTCCATTTAAGATCAGGAGTAAAGGTCATGCGCAGAAGCTTGTCAAAACTTGAGGCCTCTCCAAGACGAGAGCCATTCATTTCAATTGATGCCAGATGAGGATCAGAACGTGTCTTCATATCCACTATCTTGAAAAAGTCTTTGAAGAATAAAGACGAAACGTTCATAAACATGAATGCAATTTTCAGTTTTAGTAAATTTTTCTTTAAATGTATGTACGCTCATTTTTCCAAGGAATATGCAAATTAGTTACCTAATTAATTCATGTTGTCGCTTACATAATTATGACTGAGGATCTAAACAGTGCATTTTAATAGTTTCTAAATAGAAAAGGTAGGCTTTTAATATCAATGTCAGAGCGAAAAAAAAATCCAACTTTATAGGTATACATGTTTATTCGATGTACACAAAATGAAAGCTTAATTCTTGTTTAGTTTTAATAAGCCGTTTCAGGAACAGTCCATTGTACTAAATGTGGAGGTGCAGGTTGTAGAAATAATTTAACGTAACTACGTTAGGCTTATTTATTTATCCATTAATTGAAATCGGGAAGTATGTCATCTACATATTTCAAATTTTTTCACATCCACTATCTTGAAAACGTCTTCTAAAATGTGTGTTAGTGTGTGTGTGCATTTTTTGTGTATGTCCGGCAAAAGCCTTTTGGAGGGGGGCGCTCGAGGGGGTCACTGTTTCTTAGAACTTTTTATAGGCTACCTAGATTGTAATATCTACGATTCATGAAACGAGGCTGGGTGATTTTTACATGCTATTTTTATGATTTTTAAAAAATCTACTTGTGTTTGTTTGGCTTTTCCGTATACAAGTGAAACTGAACCCAAAGCAAAATGAATCTCCCTGGCACTTGTGCTCGGAACGTCCAGAAAGCAATGAGGTTTGATCAATGCGGCCAAAACACGTCATATCAGACAATTGCTATTCATTTGGACACTCCCCTTTCATGGGGAGCTGGTTTTCCCTACTCGCCAATCCTTCACAAAAAACACCCATCTAGCTGAATCCACTGTGAAAAATTTCCCCCACTCTTTATCTGTGCCTGAATCAAAACGTGGATTCCATGAACAAAGCTTCTTTCTTAGAACAGCACGCCTGTAGAACTCTGTTCCGTCTGCCTGCTTCCCACCTGACTACAACTTGGATGTCTTCAAGTCCAACGTTAACAAATTCCTAATGAACCGCCCTCTTAAGTAAACACTTCATTAAATCTCCACACCAACGTACTATACTTGCAATAACCCTTATCCCTGAGTGGCTTTCGGGCCTTGATAAGTAGTGGTGACCACCGTGTAAAAAAAAAAAAAAAAAAAAAATCTTCGGGAAAACTGGCTTGCAGCCAAAGTTAAGTTTACGTACCTGTCACTTAACATTTTAATTGTTAAATTAAAACACTTTTCAGTTCCTGCCCGTCGTGGGCAAGCGATAAAATGTCAGTTTTGTTTTTGCTCACATTAAAACGGATCTTGTATCTAACTCTGCCCTCCTGGGGAGGCAAGTGAACCATCATTAACTCTTGGATTTTTTTAACCATGCTTATTTATCTATAGAGTGAGATAAAAGATGGGATTATTTGAAATTCAGGTACTTATAATATTTTTGCATATTTTTATAGCAAATCATCTTAAATCTTATTTAGACAAAAATAGATAAATAAATAAAATAATTAAGTCACAAACCTTTTAAAATATATTTAATTAAGTTATCCATGGGGACAAAAATGGCGATAAATTGTATTTTTTATGGAAAATTTAAAATTAAAAATTCTATTAAAAATAGTAAAAAAAAGTTTTATATTATTCTGCTTTTCATATGATAAATTTTTATTTAAAAAATTTTTTTTTTAATTACATTTTCACCCCAAACAAGGCACATTGCCACTTTGATGTAGGGAGCTACTATCAGGGACATAATCTACAAGGGTACTATGTTGGGAGTTGGGCAGCAAAATGTCGTTTCACGTTACACTTGAACTTCTGCATGTCAGTACAGTTGGGGAAGCAGGAATCCGGAAGGGAATTCCAAAGTCTAGCGGTTCTGGTGAAGAAACTACTGGAGTAGAAGGCTCTCTTACATCTAGGAATCTCTACTGTGAAGGGGTGGGATTTAGCTGCTTATCGGGTTTGTCGGGGGTATTTATGTATTGTAGAACAAATTCAGGCTTTTATCTTTCTGGAAAAAAAAGTTGCAAAGAATAATGGATTTTAATTAGTTTTCAAAAAAAAAAAAAGCAACAACAACTTTTTTCCCCCCTCTTTTTTAGCCGTACCTAATTTATACCATTACCGATTACCACACTACAACGTTATATTCATTAACACTTATCCTCGAGTGGCCTTCGGGCTTTGATAAACGATGACTACCAAGTTAAAAAAAAGTACAATTTTCAGGTTTACTTTTTTCATGACATGTATACATATATATACAACCACGCTTATTTATCCGTTAATTGAAATCATACATGCAAATTGACATTCCTTTGTTCCTATGAGAAGGCCCCCTCCCTCCATTAAAACCTCATTTCGAATTTTTTTTTTTTACTAAGGTTTCAGTTCATTGCCATTTTGGTAACTCAATAACAACAAGATAAACATTTGGTAAAAAAAGAAAAGAATTGATAATCGCTAACTGCCATCTCCATTAACCGAAGTCTCCGCTTCCTCCACTTTGGCTTTCTTCATTTCGTCTCCGATGCGTTTTGATATCGAAACGCAAAAATGTTCAATTAATTCCTTTTGAGATACCACTCAAAGTTTCAAAACAATGACAATATAAGTTCTGCGGGCGGAGAGAAATGTCTTAAAATGAAAAAAAAATTAAAAAATGTCAATTGAACAAATATCAGTACAGGAATGTCGATAAAGATATTGTTGATGAAACTTTATATATATATATATATATATATATATATATATATATACATATATATATATACTAGCTGTACCCGGCTATGCGTTGCTGTGGCTCAGTTTGTTAAAATGGAACACATTCCTCAAGAAAAATTGCATTTTGTATTGTTAATTTACTTTTATTATTTTTTGCAATTTTTTTTATCAAGAAAAGTTGGGGGTTTTTTCCACAAAAAAGATTAATTTTTTACCATAAATTGTTAGGTGAAACATTTTTTTTTAGGGAAGCTTGCACTTTTTTAAAAAATAAAGTTGGCAGTAAACATTTCTTTTTGAAAACGGAATATTTATTATAAAAAGAACAGATGAATGCTTTATATGAACACTGTAAATAGTTAGGTCAAAGTAGAGAAAAGTTTTTTTTTTTTTTTTCAAGAGAATGTACAAATTATTTTTTTGTCAACAGATGTTAAGAAAATAAACAGAAAAAATACTCCCATCATTAATTAATTAATTATGCAAAAAAAATAAAATGTTGATTTAGTGTTTCAACATTTGAACAACGCTCGGTTGAATCTGGTGATTGCCGATCGAACCCTAACCATAATTGGAATCCGGGGCGCGGGTCAAATTCTGCATGAGTACCATTCTTTTTAATTTCGATTATTTGTTCAATTTTTTGAGTGGGCTATCAACGATTGCAAACTAACAAATTTAACCAAAATGAAAATTCAACAATTAAATAATTTTTAAAAGTGCCCAGCTTCTAATACAAATCCTAGTAAATCAATTTATTTATTGGAAAAACTGAAGGGAAGAATGAAACCAAATTATTGCCAGTATGTTTAGGAGACGTTCTATTTTTTCCTTTTTTTTTTTCAATATTTTAAGCAGATTTGACATTTAGCTAACAAATTTTTATGGGTCGCTCGGTTTTTAATATAAATTTAAGTAGATCTAGATGTTTATAACTTACGATAAAACTTGCTGAGTATGCGCTGTTTTATGGTTGTTGTAAAAATGGAACGGAAACTTAAATTTCGCTCTGTTTTAATCTTTTCTTTTAATTGTTTTAATCTTTTTTTTTTAATTGTGACCCCCCAAACGATTATAATCAAAATAATAACATTCAACAATTGTACTTTATATATATAAAATACAAAATATTTTAAAAAGTTATTAACGAAAGGGAAATAATTCCATTTTTAAACAAAAAAAGTCTTTTTGTTATTTTTTACATAAGTCCAACTTACCATTCACATTGGAAATGTCGACATTTATAGGTTGTCGGGTACGTTAACAATGAATAAACACTCCAATCTACCATGTTAAGAACGGCTCTCGGAATAGACACCCCAACCTCCCCATGTTAAGAACAGTTTCGGAATAGACATCCCTAACTTTGTCAGCATACCCGAAAACCTATAAAAGTTGACATGTTGAATGTGAACGATGAGTTGGACGTAATGTAAAAATGTACAGAATTTAAAAAGGAACAGAATTCAAATTTCCGTTCCATTTTTACAACAATTATAAAGCAGAGCATTCTATGCAAAATTTCCCTAACTTAGTGTATTAATGTTATTTTTTTTTAAGTAAAAATAATATTTAGGTGTGGATATAAATTAATAAACTCATTTCACACTAAATAATTTAGGTGACTGAAATAGGAATCTAATTGAATTTTTAATTTCCTGAATAGTAAAAAGATGATCCACAATCGTCGATCTGCTGCTAATATCCATTTTTTAGGTACGGGCAAAAATAAACGAAGAATAGGGGGACCTAGTTTTGAAAGCTGATTTATCATAATTTTTTGTAGGTTTCCGACAACTTTTTGACTGTATTTGAAAGATTAAGGACTAAACTTAATTTTCCAAATATTTGTACATGTGAAAAAAAAGTTATGAAAAATGTTTTCACGGCGAGCTTACCAATTCAGCTAAATTTTGAAGTTAAATAAATTCATTGTAAAAATCCTTTTAGAGATAAGTATTAGTTTTCTGGGTCTATTTCAAAGATAATAAGTAAAGTCCTAAGATATTGAATCAAATAAAAAAACCCACCTTGTTTGTGCTGAAAATAGCTGAATTAGCCCTACAACTGAGTGTTTTTGCTGTTCCCATAAGCACAACAAACCATACTTTTGGAAATACGGAATATACAGAGGCCCAAACTCTGAGACAGTCGAAAAGCTGTCTGAGAATGATTTCATAAAAGGAAGAAGGGGTGTTTTTTTTTTTTTTTGACCCAGACGGGCATCCCCATCCATACAATTCTATTGTAAATGTTTGTATAAATTTTACCATTTTTTAATTTAATTATTTTCTATGTTCCTGTTTTTAAATTAATTTTTTTTTTTAATTACTGGCCAATATTATATAAAAATTTTGTTACACCGAAAGTTGCATATTCTTGCAAGCAAGGAAATTATTAAACTCTTGCGTATAAAAATTTTGCGAAATCTGTAATTTAAAAAAAGTAGAAATATTTTTGCTATTATAATCTTTTTTTTTGTAAAAATATTAAATAAACAATGCTTAATTCAATGATAATATTCGGTAGTTCGAGAAATTCATTTTTCTTCGAGTTAAATCAAATTCATTAATACGGATTTTAGGGGATTTTTTTTTGTAATGTTCCTGTAAAAATTATTTTTTTTTTTTGTTGTTACAAATTACGATGTTTTATTAATATAAAAAAAGCAAAAATAAATTCTTGCGTTTTTTATTTACCATAACTTTAGTAAAGGTATTTTTTGTTTAAACAAAATAAAACATTTTCACTAAGATTTAAATAAAAAAATAATTCTGCGATCATTATTTGATAAATACTGAAATTTTCATTAAAATTGGTTAATTTCCTGATTTTTGGTGAATTTTTAAGCAAAGGGAGGGGTCAAAATATTTATACATTTTGAGCGTCGGCATTCATTTTGCCCGTAGTACGAGTTGACAAGCACATCTCATTTCCTGACTACCGAAAGTAAGGATAGAATACAATAAAAAAAACAAAACAGATAAAGCATCCCTATCAAGAGAATTGGTCAACCAACTTCCCCAGGACAAACGAAATGTAAAATGTGATGCTCAAATTACAACAGTTGACTTCATGGCACTCGTACATAGACTACCAATAAAAAAGATGGACATTGAAACATTTGGCCAATTGGCTGAGACTTTATCCAAAATTATTCTTGCTACCACAGAGGAGTCAACAAGAATAGATATCATTTTTGATGTTTATCAGAAATCATTGATCAAGCAAATGGAACGTGCAGTGAGAAGTTCTGAACAAATTATCATCACCATTAATTCTGACAATCAGAAGGTACCTGTTGATCTAGATATGTTCTGGAGCTCAATATTAAACAAAGAGAGGTTCTAAGAATACTTCTTCAATTGGATGCTACAAAATATTGTATAAAATAAAAAAATCTTCATCGGTGGAGTATATGGTGGTGAGTGTAGAAAACGATCACAGAGCTCTCAAGGAACCAAAAAGAGGCTGATGACAGAATCATGTTCCATATTAATGATGGTGTAAAACATGGTTTTCAATCGATACTAGTTGACTCAGCTGACACGGATGTTATCATAAACCTCATCTACCATTTCAAGAAAACATTGGAACTACAAAAACTCTATGTAAAGCTTGGCAACAAGAAGAACAAGACTGTGCCTATTCCACTGCATAGCAATTTTTTGTCCTGTCTACCAGCAATTCACGTATTAAGTGGGTGCGACAATACCAGTAAGGTGGGTTCCAAACTGGCTGGTCTGAAGGCTTCAATTGATCTCACTTTATTGGATTTAGGGTTTGTTGCAGAGGAATTGTTGTCAAAGATAAGTAATGCTGAAAAATTCCTTGTAACTGTATTAAAGAAAACCGACTGTTCAACATTTGATGAGTATCGATGGGAGCAGTACCATAATTCTTGGAAAGAACTTGACTTTAACCAGCTTGTGTGTTGTTCTTCCACACTACAAGAACACATAAAACAATCATATCTACACTGCAGATTGTGGTTAGAAGCCCGAAATCCTGTAATAAGTAAACTAGATTCGCTCAAGTTTGGATAGGAAACAACAGAACTCAGCATAACTCCTGTGATACTGCCTGTACCATGCAGACCAGATGACCTACCGCCTCCATGCAAATGCCGAACGTCATGTAGGAGTACAAAGACATGCACTTGCAGAACAAAGAACTTAAAATGTGTGGTGTTTTGTGGTTGTAGTAAGAGCACAAAGTATCGAAATCCACAAAATTAAACTAAAAAATTATGGATAATGTACATAAGTAATATAATGAAAATCAGGATGCAGTACACTGTGCGATGAACAACGTTGAAATTAGTTTATTGCAAATATCTCGAAAGACATTGGTTTTAGAACACCATAATGTATAATTGACCCCCCCCCCCCATAATGTGGCAATTCCGGACATTTTGAGTGGTCACATGACCATCTATGCTCAACGGTTTCAGAGATACAGTGCTGGTAGGTGTTCGTACTTTGCTAAAAATGGGCGTGGCCAATCCATCAATTTTGCCGTCAGTGACAGATGTGTCACTTAGCAAACATTAATTAGTGACCTCAAATTCGTAGATTTCTGAAGAGTTAAGCTGTATACATCAAAGTGCATACATAACCAGCATGAGTTACTCTAGTAAGAGGTAAATCATGTTAAGATTATCTTAGAATTGATCATAGTTGCTTCCAGGTGATACGAGCTTCCTATTGTCCATAGAAAGTAAATTAATCTGGTAGATTATTTGTAACAAAGTACCCATTTACACACGCATTAACATGTAAACACCCTGGACCCAACACGTTGTAGCAAAGTATGTCGCAAGGAACATATGACAAGTAATAACTCGATTTCTTTTTCTTGTAACAATGGCATCTATTTCCGGGTACTTCCCTGAATAAAATATGATTGTGCTCCTTCTCTCTGACCGCTTGATCGTTGTCCATGTAGCTGATGTGACCCTCTTCTCTACCGTGCTCTCTCGTATTTTTTTTTCTTTATCATGACATCATTTTGCACATGGCTCGATATTTGCATGTAGCCGCTATATGCGCGTCCGCGGCCTATTATACATTGACATACAGGAGAAACAGAACCGGAACCCAAGAGAGCACTCCGCTGCATATACCCACATCCACTGCAAAAGCAACCATTACTGGACGCAAAATGTATGCCAACAAAAGAATGATCTAATGCATTCTATTACTGAAAGATGCATGTTGTGTGAATAAAGGTTTCAAAGGGGTAACCAGTAACTAGGAGTAACTTTGAAAAAAAATGTCCAATGTCATCCAAGCTCTTGTTTATCTAATCTTATATGAGTGCTAGATTTTGATTTGAATAAAAAAAATCAAATTTTCTCATTAAAAATGATTTTCTTTTACTCATAGTATATATATATATATATATATATATATATATATACACTTGTGCCCGATATTATTCATACCCCTCGGATCTTTGAGATTTCTATAAGATTATTGCTCAAACCAGAAGATAGACAATATTAAAGGGATTTCAAACAATAAATCAAGCATAAGCATTTAATTTAAACTCAACAAATAAATAAATTATGCAAGTTTGAAACATTATACAAAGAAAAACAATAATGGCACTAGTTCAAAATTATTCATACCTCTCTTACTAATAGTCAATAGCATGCCCTTTATTCTTAATAACTGCCTGTAACCGTTTTGGATATTTATCAACAAGGTTTTTACAAGCATCAACACTGATTTTTGACCATTCTTCAATGCAGTAGTTCTCCAAATCCCTCAAATTTCTAGGTTTCCGCTTTTTAACCTCAGTTTTCAATATGTGCCAGAGGTTTTCGATAGGGTTCAGGTCGGGACTCTGGCTAGGCCATTCCAAAACATTAATTTGATTATCCTCAAACCATTTCTTGACTATTTTGGCAGTATGTTTTGGATCATTATCCTGTTGAAGGACCCAGTTTGGTCCTAAATGGAGCTTCTCCGCATCCTGTCTAATGTTTTTTTTGGAGTATCTCCAAATATTGCTCCTTCTTCATGGTTCCATCTATCTTGACCAAACTACCTGGACCACTAGCCGAAAAGGAGCCCCAAAACATTAGGCTACCACCACCATGTTTCACCGTGGGTATGGTGTTCTTTGGGTTGTAAGCTTCTCCTTTCTTCCTCCGAACGTAAGAAGCATCCATATGGCCAAACAATTCAATTTTTGTTTCGTGAGTCCACAAAATACTTGAGAAAACGGACTCTGGAGAATTCACATGGTTCCTAGTAAACTTTAGACGTGCTGCAAGGTGTTTTCCGGTGTGCAATGGAGTCCTTCTTGGTCTTCTTCCTTTCAGACCATTTTCATGTAGAGTCCTTTGCAATGTTTGCCTTGATATTTTTATGCCAGAAGACTCCAGATTTTCTAAAATGTCCTTAGTAGTGGTGGTTGGATTTGCATTAACACTTCTTACAATATTCCTGGTGGCTCTAGCAGACAGTTTCCTTTTCCTTCCTCTACCAATCAAGTTGTTTGTTGTGTGGTGGCTCTGGAATTTTTTGATGATGCTCTGTACTGTTGCTGTAGGGACCTCAAATTTCTTGGAAATTGACTTTTAACCTAAACCATCCTTATGTGAATTCGCAATTTTAGTCCTAAGATCATTACTAAGCTCTTTTTTCTTCCCCATTCTAATAATTTTTATTCTTTTATTGGTTTTCAGTTGATATCATTTTAATTTCTGATAAAATGCAAAAAAACGAAATGAAATTAATCAAAGGTTGTATAAAAGCATTCAAAATAAGAATCAAACAGGAAACAAACAGTCAGAAACTCGATTAATACTGAAAAAATAAGGGGGTATGATTAATTTTGAACATTGCAGATTTTATAAATAGCTGTATATTTCTTTTATTACAAGTATCCCGAGATTTTAAGATGACGAAAATGATCAGAAGAGGTTTATTAAGAATATGTATCAATATGGACGTAAACAATAAATTCTAACAAAGTTACACCTAATAAACTCAATTTTCAAGGGGGGGTATGAATAATATCGGGCACAACTGTATATATATATATATATATACTTCAGACTAAAATTATCCAACAATCAGCTGGTATGGAAACCTGTGAATATAAGATTTACAAGATATTACTGGCAGTAATCTATATATCTATAAAAGTGAACGTGTCTGTCTGTCTGTCTGTGTACATTTCCCTACGCAATAACTCTGTCAATTTTTAGTCTATAGACTCGAAATTCGAAATACCGGGTACTGAGATTTGGGAAAATCGATGTGACGGGTGTCAGCCAGAAATTTGGCTGTTAAGGGGTCAAATTTCAACGATTTGACCTTTAAGAACTCTACCAAACTCCTCCGACAATTTTGGGTCTAGACACTTGAAATTTTAGATATAGGTTCCTTGAACCTGGATCTAATTTTATAAAGTGATTTGAGCCCGAAACTATAAATTTTAAGGGGTCATAATAGGGGTCAAATTAAAAAAAAATTTACTCTTTTTTTTTTTTTTTTCTCAGCATACACCTCCAAACACCCGGGCAACGCCGGGCTGAAATGCTAGTATTCTATAAGTATTATCCCGCCTAAATAAGAATTGCTTGATATACAAGATAGCTTCCCTTACTCTATGACTTTTAATTACTCAATCAATTTTTAATTATGATTTCCCATGTCTCACTGACTTTAGCAAATAAGGTGTAAACCATTATAATTATTTGCTAATATTTTCTCCTCTGAAGAGATGCTAGACATCGAAATCCTATAGGATAAAGAGTTAAAATATTTCTAATGTGTTCTTTGTCTTACATAGAATAATTAAAATCTTTGATACGACACTCAAACATTTCACGTCATAAATTTTTAAATTCATTGAATGACTAAAATTTGATATATATATATATATGCATATATATATATATATATATTATTAATAAAAAAAAACAAGTGAACCATGCATGGTCCCCCGTGACTGCACAGTGAACGACGCATAAAAAAAATGATTAAATTAAACATTGCCTCCACCGTCCTATTTAGGCCCAAAATCCCCAGGGGACGTCAAATCCTGGTGAAAATGAACAAACGGTGCAGTTTTAGGCCTTAACATATGTAAATCTGAGTTCTAAGTCCATCATCTGACTTCCCAAGGCCTTAACATATTTAAATTTGAGTTCACCACCATGCAAAGCTGCTAAATAGACAGACATAGAAAATTTTGGACAAATATGGTAAAATAGTCCCAAAAAATGAAGTGTTTTTATTAGCTCTAAAAGAGCCGCTAGGGCAAACCCAAGAGTTATTGCAAAGTATAGACAAACAAAATTATATAGAAACCAGTTAGTTACAACTTTTCAGAAAGTTTTATAAAAATCCAAGGCATCAATTTTTTTTAATAAGCACAAAAGTGTCAATTTTAGACATTTTAATCCGAAAGGCATGCCCTAAAGGGGCAACCGGAGTTTTCCCGGAAAATCTGTTCTATTACTTTTTTTACTCATATCATGTTTAATGTTTGTGCAAAATTTAAAAAAAATCCAAGATGTAGATATTGAGAAAAGTACGGACAGACAAATGGCA
The DNA here is from genome assembly GCF_053919585.1 of Euprymna scolopes. Classification (NCBI taxonomy): domain Eukaryota; kingdom Metazoa; phylum Mollusca; class Cephalopoda; order Sepiida; family Sepiolidae; genus Euprymna; species Euprymna scolopes. The sequence continues at coordinate 106,145,130 of NC_136503.1, forward strand.
AGGGTGAATTTACAGGTCCACCCTCCTTTTGTCAGTGGACCAATAATATATATATTGTTGGTCCCTTATAGGGGAATAATTATATCTCAGGGGTGTGAGTTCTGTCATAGAAGCGTTGGTTTAATTTGAATTAAATATGTATCAGATATGTTTCAAAGCCAAATCACAACGCAATATTATGAAAATAAACAAATATTTTATTGTTTGTAATTTATAATTTATATATTTTGGAGTATAACTCCATCCTCAGAATTTTGTACGTTTTTTTTTCTTTTTCTTGATGTTATTAAGTTGGAGAAAAGAAACATCAGTAAAGGTCTGAATGCTGTTTTTCAGCGGTTGTATTTTGAAATGCTGCAATCGATTGAAAACTGCTTTTTCTAAAGCTTATGAAAATCTATTAAAATCCGTTATTTCTGAACAACTTTTGGTTTTACCAGAAAGATAAAACCCTGAACTTTATTATGTTGAAAGCAGAATAATACTTTTCTATAATTTGTAATAGAATTTTAAGTTTAAAATTTAAAAAAAAAAAAAACATGTTTGCCCCAGTTTTCGCTGAATGTCAATAAATATATATTTTTTTTAAAAGGTGTTTGAATCAATTAAACTAACCCAGTCGCATCTAAATATTTATTTAAGCATTTTCATGACTTTTAATGCAGCTAGACAGGCAAATACATTTTCTTTAAATAATTGGATTATAATTACAAACACCATTTATGGTGAAATATGTTATTTTTAGCTTTATAATTTTTCTTTCATAATAATTGATCAATCAAGTTTAAAATTTTTCCTAATACATATTAAAAGTAAAGAAAAACTGTTTTTTTTTTTTTTAATATTTTTACATCAAACATAAATTTTTAGCATTATATTTCTCAGTTTTAATATCACTTTTAGTCAGTTTTTAATTTCATGATTAAAATCATTTTTCCTTTCTTATTTTCTAATTAATAATAACCAATGAGCCACACTCTTTTTCTATAAACTAGATCATACTGTATTTTCCCCAATTCTTTATTGCATAACTCAAGTTGACAAAGACTTTCATTAGAATTTGGTGGCCCTTAAAAAGATCATTTTTGGTAATCCTCTGGAGGGGGGGGTGCAACTTGTTGGAATGTCACAACCATCATCTATGGAAATCCAGGTCTTCATAGTTATAGTTAATTTTTTAAAAGGGATAACAACTTTTTGTAAAGCGTAATGGGCTACCATATCTTGAAAAACCGTAATACGCAGATACAATTAATACTTATAATTTTCACACTGTTTTTTTTTCTTGGTATCGATTCTTTAAAACATTCTTTATGTACTGGTACATGGAAAGTTTACACATTCTAAAATAAAATTTTTAATTTATTTCTCAAGATTTAAAAGTATGCCTATTTTAGCGTTTTCGTAGAAAATTTTTTTTTTCTTCATCAGAAAGATAATAATTATTGATAACATACTCAATGGATCTCACACTTCAAAACGCAAAAGATAAAAAAATTCGCTCAATGTTCACTGCTACGCCAACTGAAGACGCCTCAAATTTTTCAATAAATTGACAACTTTAATAGGTTTTCGGCTATGCTGAAAACAAATATCGCAGGGAAAATTAGCGCAGACAAAAAGTTTTTGAGATGTAAATACCTGTATTTTCTAATGTAATTTCTAGTAGTTTTATTTGGCCGCCATCTTTGTTGTTTTATTGAAATGGTATATTGCTGCAGTGAGCAAATGATCTGTGTTCTCAATTCAATGCTATTTCGAAAGCCGTTCTTAACATGGGATAGGAAGGTGAGGGGGGTGTTTATTCCAAAAGCCGTTCTTAACAATGGGGAGATGGGGGAGTGTTTATTCCGAAAGCCGTTCTTAACATGGGAGGTAAGGGCATGGCCATGGTGAGGGGTATTTATTCGGAAGAAATGACGTTGAATAAACGTTTGCAACTCGTAGACTTAACTACACACATTGTCTGCACATACTCACTATCCCATCATCGTTGAAACAAAGATGGCGGCCAATTCAAACTACTAGAAATTACGATGCATCTCAAAAACTATTTGTCTGCGCTAATTTTCCCTGCAATATTCGTGTTCAGCATAGCCGAAAACCTGTATAAGTTGTCGATTTATTGAAAATATCGAGGCGTCTTCGGTTGGTGTAACGGTGAACTTTGACCAAAAAATTAAACACATTCAAATTTCACTTGGACTTTAAGGGGTCGAACAAGGGACAAATGAGGAGGGGGGTATGAAGTCCCCAAAAATATATTTATACAACGAATATGAAAAAAAGTTACACACATATAAAGTGCATTCTTTACTTATTAATTGGAAATTGTATATTGATTAGATAATTACCTGATTTTTGGTAGATTTTTAAAGCCAGACGCTGTTACGAAAAGCAAAAAATTGGCAGTAACTAAAGCCTACACGAGATTTACCTTTTAAGCAAAAACAATATTACGTACTTAATTTTCATGTCGAAAATAGTAATATATCTCAAAATTACGAAAATTCATCGAGTAGAAAATTATTTATAGTTAAAAGTAATGTTTAGGGAAAATTGGATAAAATTGTATTTTTTTAGACGTTATAAAGTAGACGGTGAAAAGTTTTTTTATTTATTTATTTTTTTATTACATTTTCACCCCAAACAAAGCACGTTGCCACTTTCGTGTAGGGGGCTACTATCAGGGGCAGCAACTACTGGGGCACTATGTTGGGATTTGGGCAGCAAGATGTCGGTTCACGTTACACTTGAACTTCTGCATGTCAGTACAGTTGGGGAAGCAGGGACCTGGAATGGAATTCCAGAGTCTAGCGGTTCTGGTGAAGAAACTCCTGGAGTAGAAAGATCTTTTACATCTAGGGATCTCTACTGTGTGGGGGTGGGATTTAGCTGCCTGTCGGGTTTGACGAGGGTGTCTACGTCGTGCGGGCACAAGTGTCTGCAGTTCGTCAGGGCATTCACCATTAAAATACTTGTAGAACAGGCAGAGGGATGCAACGTTTCGTCGATGGGACAGAGGCTGAAGCTTAGATGCCAGTTCAGGGCCTATCAGATTGGCGACTCTCTTTTGAACCTTGTCTAGGAGTGAGAGACTAGCAGCAAATGCACCAGCCCAAATGTGACAACAATACTCCATACATGGGCGAATGGTGGCCTTATAGAGGTACAAGATACTTTCAGGTGTTAGTAGTTTTCTAGCACGGTAGAGAGAGCCTACCTTTTTCGCAGCGGCCCTGGCAATGTTTTCAATATAATTGTTCCAACTCAGGTTTCCTGTGAACGTTAGGCCAAGCAGTTTGAAAGATGCACTCTCAGACAGGGAGTCACTGGCCATTGCTATTGGTGGCAGAGAAGGTTTCTTGTAATTATTGAAGGAAACCAGTTTAGTCTTGGCAGCATTGAATGTGACCATCCATTTATGTCCCCATCCCACTACAGTAGAGGACATAACTAATCTCAAATTTTAGATTACTTGTTCATAACGTCAGTTTTGTTGTCTATAGCAATGGCCTTTTTTTCTTTTCTTTTTTACTATAAACAGTAAAGTTTTACTTATTCTCCATCCACCTTAACAATCACCTTTAAAATGCCAACTTTTATAGGTTTTCGACAGGTATGCTGAAAACGAATATCGCATTTAAATTTTCTGCAAACAAGTAGTTTTTTTTGGATATTAAGCAATATGGTTCCTTTATGTTATAAGTGGTGACGGTACTTATGTATTTTTGGTACCGCGCTGAAATAATAACGCTACTACTTCGAAAGCCATTCTTAACATGGGGAGGGTGTTTTGTAACTATTCTGTGTTTCCACCTAACAATTTAATAATAATAACAATAATAATAAGAAGAATAAAAAGGGTATTTTTTACGACCTGCCCCAGCGTGGTATGAACACTCCCAACCACCCCATGTTAAGAACAGCTTTCGGAATAAACACCCCCATGTTAAAAACGGCTTTCGAGGTTAGGGGTGTGCGTGTTTATTCCGAAAACCGTTCTTAACATGGGGAGGTCGAGGTGTTTGTAATACGCTGGGGAACGTCGTAAAAATTTACCATAAAAAGATATTGTGAAACTTGAATTAACCTGAAAAAACTATTTAAAAAATAGCGCGGTGCCAAAAATACATAAGCACCGTGGTGACTATTGTTGTACGCGCAAACGCGCACGTAAAAAAAAATGCGCTTGCGCATACAACAATGGCCACCTGTGATAACAAGGGAATAGCGATTGAGCTCCAGTCTATGGTCCCCCCCCCTCGCCAAACTTTCACAAGAAACACCAGTCTAGCTGAAGACACTATCAATAATTCCCCCCACTCTTTATCTGTACCTAAACCTAAACGTAGATTCCATGAACAAAGCTTCTTTTTTGAACTGCACACCTGTGGAATTGTCTTCTGTTTTCCTGTTTTCCGGCTGACTACAATATGGTTGTGTTCAAGTCTAACGTAAATAAGTTCTTGATGAGCCGTTCCATATAAGTTAACAAATTTACTGCATTTCCATTACTAATGATTACTATATTGTTCAATTTCTACTGTACACTCTTTAACCCTTATCCTTGAGTGGCCTCTTGGCCTTGATAATGTGGTGATGCTTGTGTAAAAAAAAAAAATATCTGGAAAACTACTTGTTTGCGGAAAATTTAAATGTGATATTCGTTTTCAGCATACCTGTCAAAAACCTATAAAAGTCATCGTTTTAAAGGTGTGAAAGTAAGTAAATATTTACCCTCAAAACACAATAGCAGTTGTTCTAATTGATGAGTTTTCGTAATTTTGGGATACATTACTGTTTTCGGCATGACAATTAAGTAAATAATATCCTTTTTGCGTAAATTTGTCGACGCTATCTAAATAAACAACTAATTATTTTTGGTTGTTGTCAAGTACTCAAAAAAAAAAAAAAATAAATAAATAAAAAAAATACTGTTTTAAAAAAAAATATAACAAAAATTTAGATGCTAATGCAGAGAGTGATCCGTGCTATTTTTTAAAATCGTATTTCCACGTTTAATTAAAGTTTTATATGTTTTTTCGGGTTTGTATTACTGTACACATAGATTCGAAAAAGTTGTCACAAAACAAATATAGAACAAATAAATGTTATCAAAGGCAACATAAGTTACTTTTCTACCAAACTGGATATGTTTTTAGTGTTTATATTTAATGTAACATGTTTATTCAGCTCGAAAAACATACAGTGTTTACCGATGTATTGGAAAATTTAAAATGGCGGTCGACTTTCTCTTTGAGACGGTAAGTTTGGGAAAATGAGTTATAAATAAATAAATAAAAAAACCAGACAAAATACTGTCAGAAACTGGCTCCAATATATGTTACTGTGACATAGGCTGACATATATTCGGCGGGTTTTTAACAGTATTTTGACTGGTTTTGGTACTTGTACAGTTTAGTCAAGACATTAAAAAAATGAAAATATCGAAAAAAGTTTAAATTGCATGTATCCATTATAGAACGAAGTCCTCCGAAAAAAAAATTTCACTTAATTTCATCAAGTAGTTTTTTTTACAGCGAAAAAACAATTTGTTATGATACCGAGCAAAAGGTTCGATTTTTAGGAAGAAAAGCTAGAATTAAAGATGGGGAGGGAGTGTCGGTGCTTTAACTGGAGTTATCTCCCTTTGGCATTTCTAAAATTCAAAGCTGTAAAAGAAAAAAAAAACTACTTGATGAAATTAAGGGAAATTTTTTTTTTGGAGAACTTCGTTCTATAACGGATAAATACAATTTCGGTATTTTCATTTTTTTAATGTCTTGACTAAACTGTACAAGTACCTGTTTTTTTTTTATTTATAACTCATTTTCCCAAACTTACCGTCTCAGAGAGAAAGTCGGCTGCCATTTTAAATTTTCCAATACATCGGTAAATGCTGTATGTTTTTCGAGCTGAATAAACATGTTACATTAAATATAAACACTAAAAACATATCCAGTTAGGTAGAAAAGTAACTTATCTTGCCTTTGATAACATTTATTTGTTATATATTTGTTTTTTGACAACTTTTTCGAATCTATGTGTACAGTAAAACAACCCCGTTTTTTTTCATTAATTGTAAGGTACAGAATAGGCACAAAACATCATCCCCCTCCCCATGTTAAGAATGGCTTTTTAAATAATAACGTTATTATTTCAGCACGGATCACTCTGCATAAGTACCAAAATTTAATAGACATGACAAAATAAATGAGCCAACGTCTGGCGTCACTCAAAAATAATTAAAATTAATTCAATAAATCGAAAAATAATCTTAATTCAAGAAACAACTTCAACAGGTGCTGTTATAAACAAAAAAACAAAGTTTTTCGAAGTTTAGTTTCGTATTTGAAAACGGCCTACGTTGAAATAAATTAATTAATTAAAATAAAAAAAAGTGGTAAAGTAATTCTATATTTATTTATAAACGAAAGCTGGAAAAATTCTTACCCTTTTTTAAGCGCGGCAGAAAAAAAACCCCAGGTATTTTTAGGGGAAAAACTGAAATTTGTTTGTTTACAAGTAGAGGGACTGAAAGCCGGTCTCCATGAAAACGGCAGCCATATTGTTTATATGCTGCTAAGTAACTGGTAAAACGTGGACCGGATTTCAGGAAGACGAAAAAAGAAAAAAACTAATAAAACGTGGACCGGATTTCAGGAAGACGAAAAAAGGAAAAACTAATAAAACGTGGATCGGATTTCAAGAAGAAGAAGATTTGGGACAATTTTAAACATGATTTAAATAAAAATGTTCGCTTTCGTTTTTCCTTATATTATTTTTGATTTCAATAAAATATTTGGTACTCATGCAGGGAGTGATCCGTGCTGAAATAATAACGTTATTATTTAAAAAGCCATTCTTAACATGGAGAGGGGAGGGTGTTTTGTACATATTCTGTACTTTAACCTTACAATTGAAAAAAAAAACAAAAAACAAAAACATATAAAACTTTAATTAAACTTGGAAATACGATTTAAAAAATAGCGCGGATCACTCTCTGCATTAGCACCAAACATTTATTAATATTCAAATAAATAAAATAATTTTACTCGATGATTTTTTTAATTTATAATTTTCGCGTATTGCATTTGTTTCCTATTTGCCCAGGTGGGGTGGGATAGAAGATGTAACACAAGGGCCGGAAAGTTGGATTGAAGAGCTAACGCCCCAGAGGAGAAGCAAAGAAAGCACTGACTTGAAAGAAGTACCTGGACAACTCAGTCGGCATTTCCTGATCATGGCGCTTCTGAAAGAGTGATGGTAAAGCATGGGAGGATGAACCTCCTAGAACTGCACAGGATTAGCAATAAACAGTGTGTAAAAATAAATAAATAAATAAAATAAAATAACTTCTTTTTACGTTATTAGAATTTTCTTTAAAATGTCCACCAGTCCACCACCCCCAAGTCGCACGTATTCCACTAATGCCTCTTCCAAACTATTTATAAATTTTAAGGCATACATTTTGACAATTTTCATTCATTTCAGAATTTAGTGCTTATTCTATTTATGTATTTATTTAAAAAAAAAAAAAAAAAAAAAAAAAGGAGTTACCATTTATCAAGGCCTGGAGGCCACTCGAGGATAAGAGTTAAAGAGTGTACAGTAGTCAATTGGACAATATCATAGTAATCGTTAGTAGAGGACATTTAGTAAATTGGATTACTTAAGGGGAACAGCTCATCCAAAATTTGTTTACGTTGGACTTGAAGACGACCATATTGTAGTTGATCAGAAAGCAGAAAAACGGAAGAGTTCCACAGTTTTAAGAAAGAAACTTTGTTCATGGAATCTACATTTAGATTTAGGCACAGATAAAGAATGAGGGGAAATTATTGATAGTGGTTTCAGGTTGCACTTATGGCGGCAATTAAAAGTAAAGAAAATGCAGAAAAATCTGTATCATGTACATACTCGTTACAGAACAAAAATATCATACTCCAAAAATCACGTAAATCGATTAAGTAGATTTTTTTTATTCAAGAAAATCAAATTTTGCGACGAAGCGAGTTGAAGTGTTTTTCGGTAGGAATAATTAAATAGGATGAAATAAGAGTTCGACAACTCAAATTGATTGATTTATGTGATTTTTGGAATATGACACCTTTATTGTGTAACAAGTACGTACATAATACAGACTTTTCTGTATTTATTAAACTTTTAATTGCCGACATAAGTGAAATTCTGAATAAGCATCCAGAACTTTTGTGTAAAACAAACTTTAAATTTCTATTTTGTGTTATTAGGATTTTCTTAATTTTATTTTAATTCAATAAATGTTTAAATAATTAATGTTTTATTTTGTGTTATTGTTGCTGATATTTATTGATATTTTCAATCCCCATCCCTGGTTCTGAAATTGCATTATCTCCCCCTGTTTTGTGCTCTTCAAAATGAAACCAAAGAGGTTGTTCCGTGACAGTAATGCTTTATATTAATAACTTCTTCTGTGTGTTTTTATCGTCTCATATAGTGACTTACACATTGTTATTAAGTTTTTAAGTATTTACTCTTAATTGATTATTTATTGTAACATAAAAGCCGATTATCTTGAACTTTTCAGCTCTGTAATGGCTGCCCAAGGCTAGATGTTAGTTTTGTCTCACACTGCAGCCGATGTGATTTTTGCAATATAACATTTTCATTCTGTGACGAATACGTACATCATAAAGACATTTTGTATTTTTTTTCTTTGAAATTAAGTTTGTAAGTCTCTGTGTGTGGAGTGCCGAGGTTGCATGATGAATATATATAAAATGAACAACAATTACGATCGTATATATAGTATTTAATTTGAATTCATTATTGAGATGAGTATTATTTATTAATTTTTATGTATTCTTAGATGTTGTTTCACGACCTTTCGGCCAACTATTCCTCTGGATTCGAAGTTCCTATCCCGTAGCGGTTACCACCTGACGAAGGCCAGAGAAATAGTTGGCCGAAACGTTGTGAAACAGCAACTAAAAAGATGAGGATAATAGTTCGCAATAAATAAAATTAAGTTACGATCGTGTTTAAAAAACATTAATTCGTTTCCAAGAACAACGTGAAGGCTTTTGCAATGAGTGTTCAATAGATAGGCTTAGCTAAATGAGTGTCTCGTGGAAAAGGCATGAAGTTTAAAAGAAGAAGAATTCTCGTTCGATATTGTAACTTTCCATGATGAGAATTTAGGTGCACGACGTGCGCAAAATCATGTTTGCTGATTTAACGTCTTATTAGGACAGAGTCAAGTTGGAGAAATCTGAAGAGAAACTGGTTTAATTTTCGCAGCATTCTTGGCGAAACTGTTTAATGTCTGAATGACTGGAGTCTGTGCTGGTGATGAGCAGTGGTGATGTTTACTCGTAAAACTGCATCCTGGACTGGTTTGATTTTCATGGGCAAAACCTTATATACATTCCAGTCTGTTTGTTGTAATACTGCACATGGAACACAATATAGTTCCTTTATCACATGTGTGCAGATGGGCAAATTACGACGTTTTGTGTTTACACGTATTTCATACGCGTGCATGTTGAAAACGGTGATTGCTATGAGATGTTCTTGCCAAAGATTTGTTCCAGCCATATATAGCGGTCGCTACAGGTTGAACTCTGAACTGACACAAAAAAAAGTAATACATTTCCATTGAATGGATTTTATGATTTGGTAACCTTGTGTTAGTCACCTGAGTGCTTCAAACATGGTTAGTCCCATGGGGTGTTTATACACCCCAATACAAAAATGTTTATAGCGTTATTATTTCGTAAAATATAGTTAGCCTGCTGGTTCAGGATATATCTACAGTCCTTGTTGAACAGTTTGTATTTTGTTGATATTAATATAAAATAATACAATAAAATAAATTATAAAACTAAGAAAAAAATTAAGATATTATAATATCGAAAGCTGACATATCGACCTTGAATAACGGATAGAACCCCTCAAAATAAACCGTTTAAAGAGTGTGGGAGGATACCATACCCAAACAGGCTAAAAGGAACTGTCCAGCGAGAGAACTCAGGTGTCATAATTGTGGAAGAACTGGACACTTATGAAAAGTGTGTTGAAAACCACAGAGGTCGACAATGGAGTCAGTCAACGAGTGATTCAACACGGCAGCAGTCAAGAATACTTAGTATTAGAGGAGGAGGAAGAGCGTTTTGTGAGAAATAATCAGCAATACCACATCTTGCATGGAGCAGAGGTAGATTCAAAAGAAACACCCCCAAACCGCCACCATAAAAATTCAAGTATCTTTGATACCGGAGTCCCATGCCAAATTTGAGCATGCCTTGAATAGGGTAACTTGCCATCTAATACATTATATCCAGGCCATTGCAGATACTGGTGCTCAAATATATTCATGTGGCCCTGAAATACTGCAAGTATTGGGATGCACTAGCGACATGCTAATATCACCTACCCATAGGATACTTTTTTTTTTTTTTACACATTGATCACCACTTATCAAGGCCCGTAAGCCACTCAGGGATAAGGGTTATTGCGCATACATTACGTTAGTGTGGAGATTTGATGAAGTGTTTACTTAAGGGGGCGGTTCATTAGGAATTTGTTAACATTGGACTTGAAGACATCCAAGTTGTAGTCCGGTGGGAAGCAGGCAGACGGAACGGAGTTCCACAGGCGTGCAGTTCTAAGAAAGAAGCTTTGTTCATGGAATCCGCGTTTTGATTTAGGCACAGATATAGAGTGGGGGAAATTTTTCACAGTGGATTCAGCTAGATGGGTGTTTTTCATGAAAGATTGGCGAGGGGGGACCAGAGATTGGAGTTCAGACGAGCACCTTCCATGGAAATAACGATAAAACAAGGATAGGCTCGCAATGTCTCTTCTGTGGGAGAGAGGTTGCAGGGTAGAGAAAAGGGCATCCCCCACTTAGCCACGAAGTTTATTTTGTATTCTGTCAAGGCAGGATAGGCTGTTTTTAGCAGCTCCTGTTTAGATATGTGGAATTAAGGGAATAATTTTTATGTGTATTAAAGTAGGCCTTAAAGAAACCCGACACGCCATTTACGCATCAAAAAACACGTGAGAATTTTACTTACCCGAATCGACACTGCAAGACTTAGAGTTAATTCCTTGCGATTTCCCACACCAAATATCGAAAGCTGACATGTCAACCTCGAATAACGAAGTGGTTCTTAACAAACCTACAATAATCCCGTTTACCCTTGTTGGAAATAATAGGGACCATTTGAAACAGTGGTAATGGAGACACTTCAAATTAAGTGAATTCAATACCTGCCCCATCAACCGTTACAAGTGATGTCAGGGAGACGACTGGATATAATGTTTGTGTCGAGTTCGAAACCATCAGCTGTGCGCACAAACATTCCTGTTCCTCATCAGTAGAAAAAGAAAGTGACGGGAGATTTAGATAAGGATGTTGCACTGGGTATCATCGAGTCAGCACCAGCAGGTATGCCTAACGTCTGGTGTTCGAGGACGGTGATTGCACCAAAGAAGGACGGATCACCAAGAAGGACGATGAACCTACAAAAATTGAATGCCACGACAATGAAGGAAACCGATCACACATCATCCCTATTTAACCAAATGTCTGTTGTGCCCATGCAAACCAAGAAAACAGTTTTAAATACATAGAACGGATATCACTCTCCCTAATGACCCAAAACGCAACAGAGTGGGGCTGTTATCGGTACCTTAGAGCACCCCAAGGTTTCCACATCTCTGGAGATGGGTATACTTGCCAGTTCAACGAGATTATGGATTATGGTAGACATTCCCTGAAGGACTCTTTGCATTAATGATATCCTTCTCTGGGATAAAACTATGGAATCTGCTTTCTGGTTCACAGTGGACCACTAGCCACTGGTAAAAATATTCTCAGATCAAGTTCTGGAAAACATAAAGAACCATCACTTGTTTTCTTTCAAAGAACGTCCGTTAATGTACAGGATCCGGATTAAGCATGTTCCTGGAAAACTTAGCACCATACCGAACTGCATCTCTTGATACCCGGCACCATCAAGACATAGCAGATTAAAAATTACCGATACTACTCATCAGATTGAGGGGGCCATGCAAACATCAATAACAGCCGCGTACATGCATGAACTCAAATTTCAAGCTATAATCTGGGATAAAATCGTGGCAGCTGCAGCCATTGACGAGGATGCTGAACGTTAGCAATATGTGTATGAGACAGGTTTCTGAAGTCACAACACAAATTGCCATCGAATGTCCGGCAATGGAAGACTAATTATGTTGTTTGGAAGGGGTACCCGTAAAAGGGGATAAAAGCTGAAGTACTAGTGAATGGAATGTTGGTCCCGTCTGGACGCTAGTATCTGACAAACAACGACGCAATGTTAAAAATGTTATTTGATCGCCCTGTCCCAACCAAGAGAACCACTAATCCACTAATGCCACCCTCAAACCCAGAATTCCCATTCTAAAAGATTGCCACGGATCTACTGGTTATGCATGGAAAGAGTTACATGGTTAATGCAGACCGATATACTGGCTGGATTGAAGTTGTTCCCCTACCATCAGGGAAGGTTGCAGCAGTATGCGATGCATTGAGGGGTTGGTTTTGCACATATGGTGCACCAGAGGAGATATCATCATTCAGTTCATTAGAGTATAAATAGTTCCTGGAAGACTGGGGCGTAAAGAGACATATATCATCCGCACATTATCCCCAAAGTAACTGTTTTTTTTTCTTCTTTTTTTTTTTTTTGAGTCTGACGAGGGTTCGTCATTGTAGTTGGTAGTAGTTATTCCTGTGGGTAGTGGTTCGCTTGGTTTTCTTTGTTGAGAAGTTCGTTTTTTTTTTCTTTATCAAACAAAATGCGCGTCTCGCCCAAAACAATTACTCTCAACACGGTAGGGTCGCCATGCCTGCTTGTTCCACGTCAGTCGGGCGCCAGTTTGTTGTGGACGTGGCATAGGAGGAAATGCGTGCTCCTCTCGCGTTCCGAGGGAAAATGAATTGTCTCGAGGAAGAAGCGAACGACGTGTTAAATTGAATTAAACTAACAGGAATTTCTTTGGTGAAAGAAACAAGTAAAAGAAAAGGGTACCACACGTGGTTAGTTTTGCGTGCGTCTCTCATTAACTGGTGAAAAGGAAAAGTTTATAGCTTGGCGTGCGTCTCTTGTTAAGTGGTGAAGAGGAAAAGTTTATCTTTGTAGAGAAAGAGTCTGTGTGCGTATGAGTGCCTCGTTCAACCTCATCCATTTCATTTAAATAAAGGGGTCACCAAATTTGTAGGGGACTAGGATATATAAATACCCCAATCCCGTTACAAAAGAATAATGAAACGAATGGGAATTGAAGGAAACAAAGACTCAATTAATGGATAAGATAAATGTCGTTTATTTGCTGTTGAAAGAAATGAACGTTTTAGTTATAACATGTCCGCGCGTATGTAACCCATGTTCGTTACAGGACTGGTGTTGTAGCAAGAATAGGAAATGTGTTTTCATCTCAAGTTCGGGTCACTATTGTTTGTTCGTGCGTGGGAAGAGAAATAAATGTTGTAGGAAAATTGAGAATGGTAGTCCAGCGTGTAGACAAAGAAGAGGATATTAGAGTTGTCATCAGTTAGTAGTCAGCTACGCGAAGGTGTTCTTAGTGGCCAGTAGTAGATGGAGAGAGAAAGAGTGAGAATGTATACATACAGTCTTTAGCTCGTGCCCTATACATAGTAGGAAGTGGGCGTGAGGTACGCGTGCACGCGCGCCGAAACGGCGGCGGCTTGTTAGCCCAACCTCTCTCGTTGAGAGTTGGTCCTAAAGAGAGGTAGAAACAGCTTATCGCCTTGTTTTATACTCGCTTCCAGAGTGTATCTTGCGCATGTGTATTTCCTTAGAAAGTGGAAGTGATGTCGTCCATGTGCGTGTTCGTGTTCGCGTGTGTGAGTACATGTGTATACGTAAGTGTGTGTGTATATATACGTGAATGTGAGTGTATGTACGCGAACGTGAATAAGTGTACATGTGTGGACGTGGGCACGTATGTTTGTGTGCGCGTATGTATATGACAGCTTGAAATATGAATGTGTGTTTTGTGTGAGACTTGAAAAAGGCTTGTACATAACGGCCAAGCCAAACTGGCCAAAAAAACAGCCAAAAGAATGCTCATGGACTGCATTGATGGCTACGGCCAACTACGCCATGATAGGGCAGCATAGGCGATGATGACACTTAGGACCTCGGATTATCACCAGCCGAAATGTTATATGGTCAAATAATAAGGATCATGTTCCTATACTTGATGAGATTAACAAACGAATTGAAAGAAAGGGCGATGGCAAAAAGGCATGTGCTAAAAACCATGTACAGTCATTCACTCCAACAGCTTCCGGTCGGCGAATCTGTTCAGGTTTAGAATTGTTACCGTAACGACGAGACGTTTGCTTATTGTAGTGAAAATTGTAGTGTGAATGCAGTCACGGAGGTGGGCTGCTTGTGCGAACTCGAAAACCGAGCGATGGGGCACGAGAAGGGGACAAATCATCAGGTTTGATCGCGCATTAATTTGCATAAATGAGATAATATAAAGCCGGGAGTAAAGATATTTGGGAGAGTCTAGCCGTTGAGTTCTCAAGAACCGGATGGAACCTGGTTAGAGCAGAGAGTGTCGCTGAGAATCGAGTCCAGGTTTTTTTTTTTTCGATTTGACTTATTATTACTGATTATTGTTTATTATTATTACTGATTATTGTTTATTATTATTACTGAATATTGTTTATTATTATTACTGATTATTGTTTATTATTATTACTGATTATTGTTTATTATTATTACTGATTATTGTTTATTATTATTACTGAATATTATTATTATTACTGATTATTGTTTATTATTATTACTGATTATTGTTTATTATTATTACTGAATATTGTTTATTATTATTACTGAATATTGTTTATTATTATTACTGATTATTGTTTATTATTATTACTGATTATTGTTCATTATTATTACTGATTATTGTTCATTATTATTACTGATTATTGTTTATTATTATTACCGATTATTATTTATTATTATTATTACTGATTATTGTTAATTATTATGATTACTGATTATTCTTTATTATTATTACTGATTATTGTTTATTATTATTACTAATTATTGTTTATTATTATTACTGATTATTGTTTATTATTATTACTGATTATTGTTTATTATTATTATTACTGATTATTGTTTATTATTATTACTGATTATTGTTTATTATTATTACTGAATATTGTTTATTATTATTAATGATTATTGTTTATTATTATTACTGACTACTGTTTATTATTATTAATGATTATTGTTTATTATTATTACTGAATATTGTTTATTATTATTAATGATTATTGTTTATTATTATTACTGATTATTGTTTATTATTATTACTGATTATTGTTTATTATTATTACTGATTATTGTTTATTATTATTACTGAATATTGTTTATTATTATTACTGAATATTGTTTATTATTATTACTGAATATTGTTTATTATTATTAATGATTATTGTTTATTACTATTACTGAATATTGTTTATTATTATTACTGATTATTGTTTATTATTATTAATGATTATTGTTTATTATTATTACTGATTATTGTTTATTATTATTACTGATTATTGTTTATTATTATTACTGATTATTGTTTATTATTATTACTGATTATTGTTTATTATTATTACTGATTATTGTTTATTATTATTACTGATTATTGTTTATTGTTACTGATTATTGTTAATTATTATTACTGATTATTGTTTATTATTATTACTGATTATTGTTTATTATTATTACTGATTATTGTTTATTATTATTACTGATTATTGTTTATTATTATTACTGATTATTGTTTATTATTATTACTGATTATTGTTTATTATTAAACGTTTACTTTTACTAATCGTGCTCTTTTACGTTTACTTTTTTTTAATTACATTTTCACCCCAAACAAGGCACATTGCCACTTTCGTGTAGGGGGCTTCTATCAGGGACAGCAAGTACTGGGGCACTATGTAGGGATTTGGGCAGCAAGATGTCGGTTCATGTTACACTTGAACTTCTGCATGTCAGTACAGTTGGGGAAGCAGGGACCTGGAATGGAATTCCAGAGTCTAGCGGTTCTGGGGAAGAAACTCCTGGAGTAGAAAAATCTTTTACTTCTAGGGATCTCAACTGTGTGGGAGTGGGATTTAGCTGCCTGTCGGGTTTGTCGAGGGTGTCTATGTCATGGGGGCACAAGTGTCTGCAGTTCGTCAGAGCATTAACTTTTACATTTTGTTTACTTTTATAGGTCTGTGTGTTTATCACTGTTCTTACATATACGTGTGTGCGTGTGTATGCTCTTACATGCAGTTCATTGTTATGTGTGTGTGTGTGTGTGTGTGTGTGTGTGTGTGTGTGTGTGTGTGTGTGTTCTTATTCTTACAGAGTTTCTTTTGCCTTGGAAGGTTTCTGAGATGTGTATGTGCAACAATATAATGCGAACACATCTGATTTGCCTTTGCCTTCTGGTCGCTTGTCTGCCATCTTGCTGAGGAGTGGTACTGCTGCAGACAGATTCATCAATGAACAACAAGATGGAATTTGAAGCTTCAATCTTTTTTTATTCAAGGCAAGCCTAACATCTCGGACTCTGGTTGTTCGGAGGGACCCAAATTCCCGTCTGCTTCATCTGCTGCCTAGACCAACTCTACCCATGTGGTCGTCAACCGAAAAGGCATATGACCACAATTCTTGTGTCACCCCTTAATTTCCGGTACATCTAATCTAAGTCATTAAAGGTGACTTGGTTTGATGCCTGTCAAACCTAACCTTTTATGACCCTTCTAAATCGCTGATGGAAAATCAAAAATATGCTTATATCTTTCTATTTCTAAAACTACCTATATAACATTTAAGCTGGGATTCCCAATACTACAGAATCAGGAGAGACCATATTTGTTGAGACCATGAGTAGTAGACAATACCAGATACAGTTGGATGGTAGCTGCAGGATCACACTGCGCAATTGTCGTTTTCTCCGAAAGATCCAACCTATCATGGATATGCTAGATTATTCACCCGTACAACCATTCTCTCAACCACCTCCCGTGTGACATAAACGAGATGATGGATGTGGAAAAGATGGATGATGACGTAGTGATGGCAGATGACACACCTGACACAGATATGGAGGTGGATAACCCAGACCTGATTGGCACAAACCAACGAGTCTGATCCCACAACTCACAACTACACATAACTTTCCTAATGTGACTGTAGCAGACACAAATAGACCCCTTTTCTTTCTGCTATTTGTTATGCTACCTTTCTCTCTGTCGGCTTTCAGCCTAAGCAGGGGGTTATGTAACAGACACAAATAGACCCCTTTTCTTCTCGCGCATTCACTTACTCTGAGTGAGTGATGCGGCCTTAAACTGTCCAATCTGAGGACTTGCACATGAATATTAATTAACCCCTAGGGACCAGACAGCTTCCGGTCTTAGAAGAAAACTCTCGCTCTTACGCTACCAGCCTTCGTCGGTGCTAGACGTCTGTTCGCTTCGCTGCCCCTACTAAAGGTATCGACGACAGCCACTGGCTGTAACTACCTCGTAAGGCAGTGGAGACCCGACTCTACTTTCTTCCTTCCTTTCTTTCTAAAGTACGCTTTGCGAATAAACCTTTCCCTTGTTAAGTTGAAGAAGTTGTTTGTCATTTGTTCATAGAATTGTGTTATTTTATTTTATCAGGGGAATTCCCTAAATGACCATAAAACACCAGTGTTGCAATCATAAGGTGGAGGAAGCATGTAGAAAATGGGGATGGCCGATGAGACGGGTCGGGAAAAAATGAAACAGCAGTTGTCATGCAGCGTTATAAATTGAGCACTAGTCTCAGACTCAGTAGACTTTTTAAGTCCACTTTACAGACTGAAAGAGCAAGAGAATTGTAAATAAAATAACAATCCCATCAAAACTTAAAGAAAATACCAAAACATATTAATTCCATATTAAATATTCCAAACCAATGATATTGTTTGCAGGGAATACCCATAAAAGGGGATAAAATTCTGATACCAAAGCAGCTTAGAGCTGAAGTATAAGAGGCACTGCACTTTGCCCATCAAGCAGTGCATGGAATGTTGGCTAACGCTAGACATTGATTATTATCATAGTTGCAAAATTGAAAGAGTAATAAATTGTAAATAAAATAACAATCCCATCAAAAAAGAAAATACCAAAACATATTAATTCCATATTAAATATTCCAAACCAATGATATTGTTTGCAAGGAATTCTGATACTATTTTCTTTCTTAGAACTGCACGCCTGTGGAATTGTCTTCCGTTTTCCTGCTTTCCGGCTGACTACAATATGGTTGTGTTCAAGTCTAACGTAAATAAGTTCTTGATAAGCCGTTCCATATAAGTTATCAAATTTACCAAATTTTCATTACTAATGATTACCATATTGTCCAATTTCTACTGTACACTCTTTAACCCTTATCCTCGAGTGGCCTTTTGGCCTTGATAAGTGGTGATGCCTATGTAAAAAAAAAAAAAAAGATACCAAAGCAGATTAGAGTTGAAGTATAAGAGGCACTGCACTTTGCCCATCAAGCAGTGCATGGAACTAGATATCGATTATTATCATATTTGCAAGATTGAAAGAGTAATAAATTGTAAATAAAATAATAATCCCATCAAAACTTATGATAAAAAACTACCAAAACATATTAATTCCATATTAAATATTACAGATGTAAAATGTTTTTGACTTGTGATGGGGGTATGAGACGAATGGATTCGCCAATCATTTTTATAACCAACGGCTGTGCTAAACAACCAATGAAAACGTTGCAAAATTATTATAAAAATCGTCGAATTTTGGATTCAATCAGTTCGCCATTTACTACGTCACAGACCGCATTTGATTCTTGGTCGCCACCTTGGTTAGTGATCTGAACTACGCCGCCATCTTGGTTACTGATCTGAACTACGCCGCCATCTTTGTTCAACACAATATCTCAGAACTTAAGAGGTTAACTACGCCACGGACCGCATTTGATTCTTGGTCGCCATCTTGGTTACTGATCTGAACTACGCCGCCATCTTTGTTCAACAC